>NC_033798.1:90155201-90163012 GCF_001876935.1 Asparagus officinalis
ATAATTTATTAGGTCCAAGGCTGACATTTTTTTGGTTAATGAAAGAATTTTATTCATCCACCAAATATAAAGATTGATACACATTAAGTTTTCTCAGCTTAATAATCTGAGATTACTACTACATTTTCCAAATGCAAACAGCAAAAAACAAAGACCTCTAATCATAGAGATAAGCAATCCCTGTTAACACCTGGCTTGTTGAGGATTGTGATCCAAATTTCAGTCTTAATTTTCCTAATCAAATGCTCTAAATTCTTGGATTTTTGCTAAAAAATTCTTGCATTAATTTCCTTCCAAATGTAGTAAATAGTAGCAGTCAAAGCCATTCTTTTCAATTTTTGTTTGAGACCCTTACCTTGCAACCTGACAATGTACCATTGCATGACTTAGTGCCAGTAGTAGGACCTCCAATTGAACCTCATCCAATTCATAATGCTATTCCACACCTCACAGGAAAATGCACACTCAAAGAACAAGTGGTTCTTGGATTCACAATTAGCTCCCGCACATAGACAACAACTATTTGAGTCGATGATTCCTCTTCTAAGGAGCCCGTCTTGGGTGATGATTCTATCTTGTAAGACTAACCAACAAACAAAAGAATGTTTAGGAACATTCAATCCCTCCCAAACAATCTTGTACCATGACACCTTTTGAGTAACAGGGGATAATGCATTATACAGGGAAGAGAGCTTGAGCTTAGCATTTCCGTGACATGAGTTTATGAGCAGCTTCAAGTTATCTTCACCTCCACACAAAGTCATTGCTAAATCTCTAGTTCTAATCAATTGTTTCCATATCCAATAATGCCCATCTTTTGATTTTACTTGACAAATGTCCCTGTGTTTTAAATAGGTTTCATGAACCCACTTAATCCACAAAGACTCATTGTTGATGTGTATATGCCAGATACATCTCAAAGCTGAAGCAACATTCCACCTATGTGCAGAAAATATACCCAGGCCTCTTTGCTTTTTACTCATGCACACTTTCTCCCATGACATAAGCGGAGCCTTGAAAGCTTGGTCAGTTTTACCCCATAAGAACTTCCTGCATAGTTCATCAATTTTCTTTAACACACTGACAGGTAAGATGTAGTTAGAGGTCCATAATATTTGAATTCCAAGAATCACACTCTTGATAACTTGCATCCTTCCAGCATAGGAGAGATTCATGTGCTTAAGCCAATTTTGGAATTGACCAATTATCCTTGTGAAGAGAGGATTGCAATCCATGAAAGTCAATCTTTTAGAAATTAGAGGAACCCTAAGTACCTAACAGGCATTGTTCCTACAGAGAATCCTAGGAGATTATGAATGGAAGACTTAACATTATCATCAACACCCCCATAGTAAATAGAGCTCTTATCTGGATTAACCTCTAGGCCTGAAATCTTACTGATTTCCCTGATACACTAATATATCTTAGACACAGAGTGCAGATCACCCTTAGAGAATAAGAGTGGGTCATTAAGAAAGATAAGATATGTGATTTTTAGCTTTGCACATTTAGGATGATACTTGAATGACCTATCATTCTTCAAAAGATCCAAGCTCCTTGATAAGTACTTCATGCCCAGAATAAATAGATAAGGGGAGAGAGGATCCCCTTACCTAAGACCACGTTCTCCTTTGAAATATCCATGAAGAGAGCCTTTTAGAGAGATAGAATACTAGGAGAGGTAATGCATTCCGTTATTCAATTTATCATAGCATTAGGAAATCCCAGCCCTTAAGCAGATCTGATAAAAATTTCCAAATAATAATGTCAAAAGCCTTTCTGATATCCACATTTAGCATGACTCTTGGAGATAAGTTCTTCCTGATGTAGTTTTTAACCAATTCATGGGTAAGCATGATATTGCTTGAGATCAGCCTCCCCTTCACAAGAGCACATTGAGCTTCGTTCACTAGATACTGTTAGATATAGGTGCTCTGCAGGCAATTATTGTATATTATAACAGGACCTATATGTATATAACATCCTTGTTCAAAATGATAGTATGCTATTTTGGTCAGATTTATCTGATGTTCTAAAAATACAGATAATGTCCTTAGAATAAATACTAGACTATCAGACATTTTGGATAGTGATCGTAATGGAGAGATTTGATTAGTCGGTAACGTATATTCTAAAATGTTCCTAGTTGATGAAGTGTTGAGATAGGACATCATCACTTTGGTTTAGACTAGTGTATGCTTTATTTCTCCTTTTGAAGGAGATGATCAATCTCTTAGATCATTGATGTGAGACATCAAGATACAGTATACAAGTGACTCATTAGTGAATTTGTTGACTGAACGACTCGCCGAGAACATCTAGTTGGTAATATATTTAACTGTCAAATAGAAGTTTTAAAGTGATATAGTACATAGTAGTCTCTTGACCTGAGGCATGAGTGCAATATCTTATATATCAGTAAAGATGTATTTAGACTTTTACCTAACCACAGTTCTTATTGAATTGTGCATAACGGTTCTTGTTAGGTACATCCCGAGACATAAGTAGATATTAAGATGCCAAGAAGAGATTCTTCTCTCCCAGTATAGGGGTTGATGTCATAAGATTATTTGATATAACTATAGCCTAAAAATCCTTGACCAAGGTGAATAAGATAAACTGAGTGTCAGTTTGATCTTATAGGTTATGAGTTTAATATCAATAAACACTAATCAAGCTATTAAGGTTTGACAGTTTGCCATATCCTAGGCTCAATAGTTTGACATGGTTTGACGAAGAGACCGGACTGTACGGTATTATCATTGAGTGGTCCTGATAAAATTAGATAAGCATCTTGCAGACCTTTATCACAACTTATACCCGGGTGGTCTTCATATGTAGCTAGCACCTCTGTTGTACTTATGGATATGATCCACTACCGAGTTATTTAAGTTGGGCCCTAGAGTTACACAAAGCGCGTACTTGAATCCTATGAAACACAATTTATGGAGTGATACGTATTATTGATACGCATATATGATTTCTTCCAGATACACATAAACGGTTATGTATATCGGTAAATCCGGAATGCTATGTGCTTAGGAAATGAATTCTAGTATTTTTCCCATAAAGTTAACTTTTTGGTCAATAGTTGACTTTTTGGTCAACAGTTGACTTTTGGTCAACTCTTGATTTATTTGGTCATATAGTGACTAATTAGTTAAAGATTGGAATAATACTATATACCGTATTTATGAAATACTGTATTAGTAATATTGATTTGGTATTTTCATTTATGAAATACACATACCATGTACAATGAGTCATGAGATGAGTCATTTAGTGGTATGGTTTGAGCACATTGTTTATTAGCACATGGTTTTGAAATGTAATGATTCATAAGATGATTCATTGTATGACTCACTAGATTAATCATTGATATTTGATGATTCATTGCATGACTCATAGGATGAGTCATTCATGTCATGAACACATTTCACTCTATAAATATGGGCTCTCTCTCTTCATGAAAGGCTAATGAAAATTAAATTTCCATAAGAGAAAGAAGGAGAGCTATACCTCTTACTAAACTTTAGCAATCTTTGAGTAAGAGGAAGTAGTAGGATTTTAAGAACCCCAGGGTGGATATCTTGTCTCGCGTCTCAAGCAACATCCAATATCTTTCGGGTTTACTTGAAGAGTTGGAGATCCACTACGAGGAGCTTTCTGCATCAAAGAGAGCAAGCTAAAGGTTGTTCGATTCACTATCGAATCATGCTACAAAAGTATGACTTTCAAACCTTGTATGCTCACTTAATAATAAGGATCATGTTAGATTTAATTAGACGATCCATATGAATATTTCATGCTCTCTACATGCTTAGTATTTTTTGTACATACTTGTCTTCCGCTGTGTATTATGCATGTAGACATAGCACGATTTCCTTCATGGTATCAGAGCCATGATTCCATCTAATTGAATCTTAACATGTACATCTAACTCATGGAGGACCTTGTTCTTGCTTCTAATTTCTAGTTTAGATGAAACTAGTTAATTAATTCAAGTTATTTTGTAAAATAATTAATTACAACTAGTGTAGTTGTATGTTAGAAGCTTGTTAGTCTTTTTTGAGTTTGGATAATCCTTATGCTATCTAGTTTCCAATATGTTGCATAACTAGATAGATGCATATTTCTTAATGTTGATTAAGTTATATGATTTATCATCTTGCATGGATGTTATGTTTATGGATGGTAGTGGACAACTATTCTCTTGTATGTTTTGTATTGATGTAATAAAGTTAGAAATGTAATAATTATTTACGACCTCTTCCCTCCCCGAGCATGGGCTACGCCTACGGGTTTAGGCACTTGCTCACCGATCATGGGCTACGCCTACGGGTATAGGCCCTTGTTCGGGTGTGGGGGGGTATGGTTGCTTAGTTTAGTTATTTCATTTATAGCTTTTGCTTTACATTTAATGCAATATTATTACCCATCCTACGAGATGGTTTTTCTATTATAAATGGGGCCTGCACGTCCTATGTTTATATGATTGTAATAATACAGAGTTTGTAAGGGAGCAAGCACCGCAAGGAGTTGCATATGGCTTGCTAAAATGTAATTAGTGTAGTTGCATTTTATTTTCTTTAGTTGTCCACTACCATTCTATATAAGTTTTACATTACATATGTTGATAAGTTGGTTGTGCCCCAAATTGTAGATGTCACTACAATTGGGTGCTATTATTTTGCAAAGTTTATATCTCTATCTCACTAGAGAATAGTTTTTATTAGAAAAACTTGTTTTTTAAACTTTGTGAGACATGGCAATAAGAGTTTATTGACCATAGAGTGGTGATATCGACATTAACATCACGTTAGTGTGAAAAATAAATAAATCTCAAAAAGTTAAAAGAGAAGTATTTAGAACCAACTTTTAGCTAGTGTCTAAGGAAAGTGATTATGAGGTATAGCTAATGGGGTGATACCCAACTTAAGATTAGGGGTGATGCCTAATCTTTCACACTATAATCTTAAAGAGAAGTGGTTACTTAATTAAGGTCCGATAAATATTCTCGGTGAATAGCTCGGAACCCTCCCACTAAGCTTGCGCTTTCCTAGCTAGTTTAATTATTACAAGTATAAATATAGAGCATCTTTAAACTATATCAAGTTCGATTGCGGTAAAAGATTTGAGAAATCGTCCGTAGCCCTCCATCATTTTAGTTAAATTCTATTAAGCTTATAAATACTATGTTTGTTGGCATACGTCAAGGCATAACTATTCTATGACTAAATAGTATTCATCCGTATATAAGATATAAGGATAGCTTAAGTTGGTTATGCAACTTTGTTGGCATACATCAAGAGTTTGCATAAGTTAAATTTAAGCCAGTCAAGAAATGATGGGTACAAACTTGACTAGCATTTTATGATTTGTTGGCATACGTCAAGGTCATAAAAGACTAGGGGTAAAATCATATCAAGAATTACAAGAGTGTAAAAGACAAAAGTTGTCTACCAATTATTGAATGTGTCAATTTGTTGACATACGCCAAGGTTGATGCATTCAATGATAATTGGATCTTGATCCCACTTGAAAACAATGAGTTGTTTTCCGATCACCTCTTATAAGGTTTTGAGGGACTCGAAAAATAGTGGGAGTGTAGGCATATAAAATTGCTTATAGGTCCCTTAATACAGCTCGGCACAAACCGACGAACCAACGAGGCGACGAGATCGACGAATCGCACGCGAGCAACGGAATACATCCATTCGCGTTCGAAATCAAGCCAAGTGTTGAAGAGTCAACGAGTCATCCAACCAAGGACAAACTCGGACGAATCACGATCGAATCAAGATCAGTTTCGGACTCAAACTCAGAAGCGGGTTTACTGCCAAATCAGGAATCAGATGTACTGCCAGAAATTCGCAATACATGGGATGAAGATTGTTCACTTGCTCAATGCCTCACCATTGCCTCTATGGATTTGGTCCATCAGAGGCAACATGAGAATATGGATATCAGATCCATATTTCGTAATACAGAAAAACTGTATGACGAGCAATCGCGACAAATGAAGTACGCAGCGTCTAGGAATCTGTTCCAGACGAAAATGACTGTGGGATCTTCTGTTGGGGATCATGTCCTCAAAATGATCGCCTATGTCAATGAGCTTGAACTTTTGAACGTAGGCCTAGATGCAGATAGATATACAGATATCATTCTGCAGTCCTTGACACCAGCATACTCCCGATTCATATCACAGTTTTTGATGATGGATCTGGAGCCCACTCTTCCTGCCTTGCTTAATTTGTTAAGACAGGAAGAAAGTTCTTTGAAAAAGGGACAAACACCAGTCTTGGCTATAGGGCAATCTTCTTCCTCTTCTGGCAAATTGGTTGCTAAGAAAAAAGGAATGAAGAAAACTACTAAACCAAGGAAAGGTGTTAAGAAGGCTGTCAAGAAGGATAAAGGAAAGGCAAAAATGATGACAGCAGAATGCTTCCATTGTCATAAGTCAGGACATTGGAAAAGGAACTGCCCAGAATACCTAGCCTCACTCACCAAGAATAAGCAAGTTGTTGCTTCATCTACAGGTGTGTTTGTTACTCAGAATTGTTTTTCTATAAATCATACATCCTGGGTATTAGATACCGGATCAGGATCTCACATCTGTAATTTGTTACAGGGACTTAAAAGTTATAGAAAACTTGGAGCTGGAGAGATGACTATGCAAGTTGGTAATGGTGCAATAGTTGCAGCACTTGCAGTAGGGGATTTTCATCTAGCTTTACCAAATGGAAACGTTTTGATTTTAAATAGCTGCTATTTTGTACCAACTATGATGTGTAATATAATATCCATATCTTTATTAGATAAAGATGGATATGTATTTAAGTTGGAGAACAATGTTATGAATATCATATTTAATCAAAAGTTGATTGCTTATGGAACATTGTGCAATGGCATCTATATTCTTAATCAAAATACAATTCTGAACACTTATCACACTAATAAAAGAAAGCACTCAGTTATGAATGACGCTTTCTTATGGCATTGCAGACTTGGTCACATTAATAAAGAAAGACTTGGCGAGCTTCATAAGCATGGATATTTAGATCCATTTGACTTTGAGTCTTATGAGACTTGCAAGTCTTGTCTTAAAGGTAAAATGACCAAGACTCCATTTACAGGAACTGGAGTAAGAGTTACAGAACTCTTAGGACTGATACATAGTGATGTATGTGGTCCTATGTCTACAATGGCCAGAGGTGGCTACTCCTACTTTATTACTTTTACTGATGATTTTTCAAGGTTTGGACATGTGTTTTTGATGAAACACAAATCTGAAGCACTTGAGAAATTTATCGAGTACAAAAATGAAGTAGAGAACCAAACGGGCAAGAAAGTTAAAATTCTTCGATCGGATCGAGGAGGTGAATACTTGAGCTCGGAATTCTTAGGTATTTTAAAAGAGGAAGCAAAACTCCAATCCAAGAACGTTTGGGCCCACTAAGAAATCCCCAAACGACGCAACATGCTGGGGGTCGCCGCAACCCTCAACATGACAAAGAAATCATGGCACCTAAGCGCACTATGCTGCGCATTGAAGTTCAGGAGTCCGCTGAGAATTCACGCCCAAAAAGGCAGGTCTCAAGACGCGTGACTCTTGAAAGTCCAAAGAAGGCAGTTCTCCCTCAGAAGGAAACGTTGTCGTCTGATAATGATTACGTTATACCTAAGAAATCGTGCCAACACACGATAGGTTGCTCTGATTTTCAAACAGACGAGCTGTGCTATCGTGCTGGGAGTACGAGCGAAGCCAGAAAGAGAAGTCCTCGAAGACTAGAAACTCAGTGCCCTTG
>NC_033798.1:90164012-90176553 GCF_001876935.1 Asparagus officinalis
CACTCAATAAGCCATTAGTACCGATAATGGTGGTTGTAAGAACATCATCAAAACATGAGGGCTAACAATTATATTGATCTTAAAGTACTAACACACATAATATAACACCTAAACTAAATTACCCTGATCTTCAATAGCTTGACTTGGTAATCTTACGGATGAAGCTTGAACTTGGATCTTGAACTTGAATTGCAAGGCTTCAACCACTATTCCACCAACCTCCATTTGATATGATCGTTATGACGTAATCCATCCAACCTTCAACTTATTATTTACCTAGAATAAATATAAAACACAAACACTGGACAAACAATAGTAGATGTAAATTATTTGTAAATCATCATCAAAACAAGAAGGCCAACACGAATGCCAGCAAGATGTTACCTATTTAGAAGAAAACGTGTCTTATAGAAGACGATGTTATACCTAAAAATTCAAGTAAACAGTCGATAGGTTGCTCCAACCATAACGCCGATGAGTTGTACTATCAGACTGGGGGTATGAACAAATCTTGAAGGAGAAGTACTCCAGGATCGGACTCTCATTGTTCGTGTGAAAAGTTTATTAAGGTAGTATTATCGGAGTGTAACTGTCCCAAGACTGCTCCACAGAGGGTCTCGGTATTCCAAATACTTTCCATTAAACGTCAAAACCCAAACCAAGACGCTCCTGCAAAAGAAGATCGGTCATTCAGGATGACAAACTTCCAAAAGTCACCATCAACATGGCTGACAAAGGAAAGTCTGTGTTCACTTCGAATAACGCTAATCCTATCTTTTCTCTAGGAAGAAAAGTCAATTCAGGAATAGCCCGACGAGTGTCTCAGCTCCGGCTAGAAGTCGTCAGACATGGAGATTACCCTAGGATGCACGAAGGTCTGTCTTCGAAAGATGAACTTTCAGATACTTGCTCCGTAATCGCCTCCAACGATACAATGTCTAGCATGGGGTGAGCTCGAGAAGTATTCATGATCACTACCGAACAAGTGGCTCAACTTTTTCAAGAAGCCTTGGCCAACCAGAAAGAAGATTTTAAAATTAAAATGGAGATGTTCGTGCAGCGGGTTAAGGATTTACATACCCAACAACTTTAATATTTATCAAATTAGCGTGGTGAATCCAGTCGTCACAACATCACCAATCAGGTAGATAGCGATTCGGAAGTTGAAGAAAATATCAATTCCGATACCCCTCCTGACGACAAAGATGCTGGGGATAGCCCCATCAACAACACCAACATTAAGGGAGGGGGGGTGGTGGTCCCATTGGTCCTCCTCAAAATCGCCAAAAGAGAGATGCAAGCGAAGATGTGAAGATGAAAGACCTTGAGAGAAAGATTAATGCTGTGATGTCTGCTCAAGAGGTAAACAAGACAGGCATCCCATGTCCTTATCCGAGAGAGTGGGAGTCGATTTCGTATCCGGCAAAGTTCAACTTAATCAACTTCACACCATTCGACGGAAGAGGTTCGCCCACTCAACGCTTGATTTACTTCAAGTCTCACCTGGGTTTGATCTTCAGCAACGAGTTCTTGATGGTCCGGTCATTCGTTAACACCCTACATGGAGCTACCTTCAATTGGTACTGCCGTCTTAAGCCAGAAAGTATCAATAGCTAGGACGACATTGAGAGCATGTTTCTCACCAACTTCTTCGATGATGACAGTGAGGTGTCTATCAAAACACTCTTCAATGAGAAGCAGAAAGACGGAGAGTCGGTCGATAGCTTCGTGTAGGTTGTCTAAAAACTACTACAGATAGCTAATCCCCATCAAATACCAATGATGGAAGTTACAATTTGACGGTTTTTAGAAGACTACAATTTAAAAACTTTTACGTAGATCGATGAAAGCTCTAATTCAATAGCCTTCACAATCAACATCGAGAGTTACAATCTAACGACTCTCTTATTTTTAAAGAGACAAGACAAAGATTACAAGATGACAATATTTGCAACGCTCTAGCAAAAAAGACTATAAATTAATGATCTCTTCAAATCAAAACGTAGATATCTCTCAAACCGTAAGGAATTTGGCAAAACAGACGGGAGCAAACCGAACCCTTTGGATGGGTTTGGTTGGCTCTATCTTGTCGAGATAGTTGTTTTTCATATATAATTTGTCTAATTCCGACTTATGGTTTGAAAGTTATGACCTGTTCTTCGCAGCAAGTTATGTTCTGCAGTCCATCTGCAAGATTGAACTTCGTATGAATATTGGACTTAGCCTGAAGATCGTCAAGCTCGCCTGAAGCTCACCTCTGTGTTATAAAGTCAAAACACAGAGTTTATCTCTGCGTCCCAATAATAAAACGTAGAGTTCGTGGCTGCGTTCCAGACTCAAAACGCAGAGTTCATGGCTGCGTTTCAGACTCAAAATGCAGAGTTTGTGGCTGCGTTCTAGACTCAAAATGCAGAGGGTGTTCCAGACTCAAAACACAGAGTTCATCTCTGGGTCCCAACAACAAAATGTAGAGTTCGTAGCTGTGTTTTCAGGCTCAAATGCAGAGCCCAACTCTGCGTCCCAGGTCCAGAACGCAGAATTCGTGCCCAGAACACAATTCTTGTGTTTGACTCGTTCAAACACGAGCTGAATGAGGGGATCACTCCCCCACTTAGGAGAGAATTAAGGGGGCGGTTACACCCCTTAATCCCCTATAAATGGTGGAAAACTTAACTGAGTTCAGGATCTCTAATGGATCCTCTTTTCGGCAGCTAAAAAAAGGGAGATCTTCGAATTGAGGGGAGCTCTTTTTGGATCTGGGAGCACTTTCAGATCTGGGAGAGATTAGCATTCGCCCTTGGAGATTTGGGATCATTCCTTGGCAACAGAGATTTTTGGAGCTTTCTTCCTTGGCTTGAAAACCGATTTCGGTTAGATCTTAATTAACTCTTTCATAGAGTTTTAAACTTACACTGAGTTCCTAAACTCGTTAAGAGTTATTCTTAAACTTGCCACGTAAGTTCTCCTCAACCTCAAGTCAATAGGATTCAACCATGTTCCACGAGTTGAAGCGTTCAGATCATCAACAAAAAGCAAACTCGACACGGACGTCGAGGGAGATATTCCATCGACACCAAGAAGAACCCAGGTTAAAAAAAAGGGAAGGATCTCAGTCGAACATTCTCTCTTTTATAAATCAGGAAACCGATCGAGAAGATTGTAATTTCTTTTTCTAAGCCAGTTGGAGAGAAATTTGTATCGAGAGAATTGTAATTCATTCTTTCTCTGAGTCTGTCAAAGAGAGTAATACAAATTTAATTCTCAATTATCTTCTTCGAATTTTCCCACCAAACACTTTGTCAAACGTTTCTAGAATAAGGCGATGAACTGTCGAGATCCAGTCATGGAGAAATTCATTCTCCAAACCTACCATAACAACCTTTCCATTGATATCCTTGAAGCCCTGGGGATCGTGCCATCCAAAACATGGAAAGAATTGAAAATGCACGGTGAGCAAGCCGAACGTTTTCTCAAAAGAAAGAAGGCTGAGAGAAGCCAACCGACGCTGCCTGCGAATACTGTTGATGTTAATCAAACATTATGGTGACAATCACGGTAGAAATCACCACAATAGCTACATCAGATGCAGCAGTACTCCTTCAGGGATGATAAGGTTCCAACCATCTTTAAGTACCTCCTGAACAACAATAAGATCGAGCTACCACCTATTAAAGATCAGGAGAGAGCTAAGAAGATTACAGATCCAAAATACTGTGCATACCACAGGAGGGTTCTTTATCCCACTAAGGCTTGCTTCGGTCTTAAAAATAAAATCCAAGCCTTAATTGACTCCGACGTCATAACGACAAAACAAACCAAATGAGAACGGCGACAACTCCGAAGAGTATATGAGTATAAACTGCTTCTTAATGCACTCCAAAGGGCATACGAGTATAAACTGTTTCCCAAACCTTCAATTGGTATACAACGCTAAACTATTCAGGAAGTTCCTAGAGAATATTATACATAATATTTTTAAGGATAACCCGGCTACCATCGACTGGTATAACAGGTTAAAATTGCTCCCTTAAGTTGTGCGCTCCAACAATGTAGCCGAGCTGGATTGGACTCAGCTTCACCCAAAAAGCTAGGGGTGGATACGAGGTTATCATAGCTGAATACGAAGTGAGGAACTAAGACCTGATTCTGTATCAAGAACAACGACATGGCCCACAAACAGAAAGTTCTCGAAAAAGTACTATGCCTAGTACATTCGGGATAACCTATTTAACGGGAAGTTCCTACAGAATGCTATGTATGGTTGTTCACTCAAATCCGTAAGTGCACGGATGTCGTTGTAGCAATACAAGGTCATATCCTCAGGGACTTCGTTGTCAATTACTGATTTTCACTATTTTATGATTACCTAAACCAATCGTGCTAAAAAGTATGATTTTTTAACTATCAATAACGAACGCGCTAACTAGTGAATCCACTCAATTAAAAAATCTAGGATTGAATTTTGGTTTCAACTCTAGTTTGAATCAACAAATTAATCAATCGTTATCGAATCTCTCAATGCATTAAGAACAATTAACCTATGATAACTATTAGTCTCTTTCAACGACTAAAAGTCGGGCCTAATTCAGCCAAACAACCTATTTTCATGGTGCTGAACTGAATTAAACCCATTAAGTTCATGTTAATCCCTTACGTTCCCAAGAATAATTAACCTACTTTCGTGATCAATTAATTCCTATTCAACTACTATTTTTTGATGTCGATTTAACCTTTCAGTTCAAATCAACATCCTAGAAGAGTCAAATCAGTGGCCAATTGAATTAACCCTAGGCAATCAAATACTAGTAATTAAATAATGCAAATCGAATAATTAATGATAACAACAAAATCACTTCATTGATTCACAACCATAGTCTAACCTAATTCAATCCTAGAAAAAATAATTACTCACACATAATTGAAATAGAAGATATGATGACAATGTATAATATTATAATTGTAAACTGGAAAACAAGATAAATTAGAAAAATAAACCGTAGTGTCGAAATCGAGATATTGTCCACAAATCTCCACAACTAGCACCTTGCCAAATCAAATAAATCCTAATCTAAGAGTTTTTAGAGAAATGAGGAGAAGAAGAAGAGAAAGTAGAGATCTCCAGCCTCTGGTGCCTCCTAGATACCTCAGTACGTCTTTCTTTAAATTTCACTTAAAATCGTGTGATAACTGATTGCTGACATCCAACATGGTTTTGTAGATCAATACGACTAGGTCGTGTTTAATTGTTTCGCTCTCCTCTTTCTAGGCTTTTCTTTTGTATTCAACACGTCTGTGTTGTTAGACACTGGGGGACCGTTTAGCCTCTTTCCATGCATTCCTTTATCTTGACTCCTTGGCTCCGAATCTGTGCTAAGCTCCTGTATTTCCTACACAATATATAAATAGAGCGGTAAACAGGAACAAGGAAGCTAAACAAAGCCAAAGTGTAAGGAAATCACATTAAATAACAACAAATCTGGAGGTGAAACATAGTCAAAATATAGAAAATATTCGTGTTTATCAACCCCCACCATGCTTGAACTATTGCTTGTCCTCAAGCAAAACAGATGGAAACATGATAATCATATTTTATTATAATTTTATACCCTCATTATCTATTTTATATGAATAAATATACCACTAATAATTATTTTATCTTTTAATTGCAGGTTAATGAAGAATAAATCTCAAACTCTCATCTCTCAACAAAAACCCATTGATTAAATGAATAAATGAAGCAAAGAAGCACATTGGAAAATCAATTTTCAAATTATCCAAAAGCCCAGAATGAAGTCGTGTAGCCTGTAGAAGCCAGAGAAAATCAAAAATCCAATATGAAAAGAAATCATATTCAAAATGGTTGGCCACAAAGAAACGACGATATCTCCTAATCCGGAAGGCGGAATTTAACATATAATATATGAAAATCGCCTATCTCGACGAGACGAAGCTATCCGTGAAATCAGAATTTGGAAATAATAGGTATCGATGTGGGCATCGATGCCTGCATCGATGCCTACATCGATGCCTGCATCGATGCCAGCATCGAGTTGCAATTAATAATAATAATTTTTTCACCACTTTAAATTTTTCTCTTCTTCTCTTTGTTGGATGATGAAGATGAAGATGAAGATGGAGAATTATTTGAAGGTTTGCATTTCTTTCTTTTTCTCTTTTATTGCTTATTAGTTTAGATTTATTTCTATGCTTGTAGTTAGATTTTATTTTCTTGTTAAATAGCCAAGAGGCTAGAACCCTCTTGCCTTAGATTTATTTCATGCTTATAGAGTAGATTTATTTTCTTGCATTTAATTCTTGCAATTTTATTTTGTAGTTTAGATTTTGCAATTTATTTTGTAGTTAGATTTTAATTTCTTGCACTATTCACCTTGAGGCTAGAACCCTCTTGGGTTTAGTTTTTCTTTTTGTTTATTTTTATTTTGTTTGATTCGCCTTTAGGCTAGAACCCTCTAGGGAATCACCCTTTTCTAAGAAGTGGGTTCAATTTTAGATTACCCATATCTATAATTGAATCCACCATCTTTAATTTCTTGCATTTTCTTTTATTCAAGAATTTTGTTCTTCATTCTTGATTTTTTATTTGTTTCTTGATTTTATTCATTTTTCCTTCTCACCTTATTGATCATACTCATTCTTTTTCAAATCCACTCTCACTTACACTTTGCACCTATTTACACACCACTTTCACTCTAACAATCTCTTCACAATCACATTCACTTATCATTCATATTTGTCACGCACACAACATAAGAACCGATTTTATATTTTCTCCTACAAAACACCTTCCTCGTGGGATCGATATCTTAAATACTATAACTTAACACGGTTGTGCACTTGCAACCTTTTTGGTACATGTTTATGCCGCATCAAAACACATACACAAGAGGACACATATTCAAAGAAATGACAATGGAGATATCAAATAAGCACAGGAGCATCCACTAGTCTCAAGTTCACGTGCAACATCATTCTACTCAGCCCAATGTCAAAACAGAAATCTTGTCTCAAGTTCAAAGTTGAAGAAAATGCATCTGTAGGAGTTCTCGTACATTAGTGCAAGTGACTCAACTCGTAAACGTTGGAAAAATGGTATGGTAAAGATATATATATATATATATATATATATATAAAGTTCACGTGTAAAATTATTCCACTCAGCCTAATGTCAAAACAGAAATCTTGTCTCAAGTTCAAAGTTGAAGAAAATGTATTTGTAGGCATTCACGTACGTTAGTGCAAGTGACTTAACTCATAAACATTTGGAAAAAATGGCATGGCAAAGTATATATATATATATTTGATTGCCCAAAACTCCTCATGACAAACACATATCTCGTCATACATGGGTCATACTTTTCCTACTTAAGGTCTCAAAGGAGCACTCGGTTTCCTTGTATTTTTTTTATTTATTTATTTTCATTTTTTATGAAGATCCCGTCATAATTAACATCTATTGACGTGACAACCATACTTCTGAGGGTGCGGTGCTAGGTACCCGGTGCAACAGACTCTAAGACCCTTTTTTTACAAGGCAGAGTGTTTCTCTAGTAACCAAAAAGTAGTCTAAGTCACCAAAGGAGCCTAGATACTAATTAGATGGATTAATCCAAAAGCCATGCTTATTTATTCCAATATCTAGAGTCAAATATCGGCAAAGTGAAACTTGAACAAATAACATCGTAATCAATTGGACATGAAACAAAGATTTTTTTTATTTTAACAATAGGGCATGTGAAATAAATGATGTACGTGTTGAAAGGGTTTTCAAACAGTGGTACCCCTTTTTTTTCTCTCTCCTTTTTTTTAACTAAAGAAGGAAAAATGAAAAAGGAAGCATAGAAAATAAGAGCTCAAAAAATAATAAAACACACCAATGCACTAAAAAAATAAAGAAATAAACTTTCCAAACGCACACCAAAGCACACATAAAAGACATGAAACTGTTGGCCTTCTTGTTTTGATGATGTTTAACAAACAATTTATTACTAATGTTGTTTGTCTAGTGTTTGTACATTCTTATATATTGTAGACAAACAACGAAGTTGGAGGATGGATGGAATAGCGCTTCAACGACGATATCAAATGGAGGTTGGCGGAATTGTGGAGTGAAGCAATATGCAATTCAAGTTAAAGATCAAGTTCAAGCTTCATCCGCAAATATATCAAGTTAAGCCTATTGAAGATCAAGATCAAGCTTTGGTATATTTAGTTTAGGTTTTATATTATGTGTGTTAGATACTCTAAGCTCAATATCATATACACACAAGTATTTGGTTTCTATGCATATATATAGTTATATATATACATGCATGGTTTTGAGTTTTCATGCTTTGGACACACTTGCAAAATACATGAGTTTTCACAAATAAAAATTTCAATTTGAGAAATTCTTTTTCTAACATGTGTGTTTTCATGTTTACAAACATTTCGCAAAGTTTCATCAAGTTTGAAATTGATTTGTTATGTTTAAAGGAATTTACAAATTCACGTTTTCGTTCATGCACATGTTCGTGCATGTTTTACAAAACTGATAAGTTTTCACAAATTAGAAGTGATATTTAAAAAATTCTTTCTCTGACATGTTTATCTACATGTTTATAAACTTTCCTCCAGTTTTTACTATTTTTGGAGTTGATTTACTATGCCCAATTGATTTTACAAAATCGTGTATCACAGCAGATTTTCAGAAACTGTATTTTTGTGTTCAAACATTTATTTCTCTCAACTGGGAAATGATTTTTCAGAAATTCTTTCTCTGACATGTTATTCTACATGTCTAGAACATTCCCACAAAATTTCATAATTTTTGGAGTTCATTTACTATTTAAATTGATTTTACAAAATTGCTGTGCATTGCTACAGTAATCCGGTCGACCGAAATTTTGGTCGGTCGACCGAAATTTCCTCCGGTCGACCGGTACGGTCGACCGACGCTGTTTCTGCTCGATTCCCAGGTTGGGATCTTCATCGCGGTCGACCGACGATATTTCCGGTCGACCGACTATGTGACCGTTGCTTTCTAACGGCTCTTTTCTGAGCCGATTTTCTCTGGGTCTTTTTGTCCTTTTCTTGGGTAGTTTTTGGCTGAGTTGTGAGAGGGTATAAATACCCATTGTCTTCAACTCTCAAGCTCTCCAAGAGATTGTTTTAAAAAATAGTTTAACAAGGGTTTAAACTTGTTTAAGGTTTTGTTTAAGTTTGGTTTAAAAAGCTTTTAAGCAATTGAGGGTTTGAGTTTGTGAATTCAATTTCACAAGAGCAAGTGGAGATCATCCTTTGGTGTTTGAGCATTCACTCTTCTCCTACTCTCTTGTCATCTTTAGAGAAGTGTTTCTAAACTCATCTAGCAATTTATTAATTTGATTATAATTTCCATAAGCTAGATTTATATTTGAGTTTAGTTTAATTGTTTTATTGATACTCTTTGTTCACACACAACCTATTGAGCTTATTGTATTTACATTCATAGTATAATTTAGGGTTGTGGGTTTGTGACATTGAGAGTGAGCTTAATTGAGTTCTCACCTTGTTTAGAGAACAATCAATTGATTTATATTGTGCTTAATTGTGAGGATTCACTTGTAATACACTTGTACACCGAGAGAAGTGTGTGGTGAGAGACGGGGTCGAATCCAAGAGGAGTGGCGTCGGTTGACGTGCCTAGGGAGAGGTTGTAACCGAGCACTTGAGGAGGAGGACACGGGCTAGGACCAACACTTAGTGTGTGAGGTGTGATTACATAGTGATTGTATTGTGAGGTGTAAACGTTGTTCGGGTGAACGTAGAAAACCCGGTTGTGATAGTGGAGATCTCCTCGAGGTGAGGAGCGGGGACGTAGGTCGTGGGGACCGAACCTCGTAAACATATCGTTTTGTTTGTGATTGCATTGGCGTTCTTATTCTTGTTTTCATATCTTATATCGCCTTTGTGTATTGCTCATCATATTACCCTATCACTTGTGTAGATTGTTTATTTTACCCTTGTGTTAGTTCATATATCCTTGCTCATATATTTGTAATATCTCATTGATAGGATATATTCATTTGTTCATATTGCTTATCCTAGCTTACGTATCTTGTTGTATTTTATACTTGCTAGGATAACTTATTAATTAGTTTTAATTGGCATTTAATCGGATTAGATTAGCATAAGACCCTAATCACCCCCCCTCTAGGGTCTAACAATTGGTATCAGAGCTTGGTGCTCTTTGATTTAAGGTCTAATCGCCTTGAGTTAAAGATCCAAGTTAGCTTATTGTGCTAATCTAATTTTGAGCTTTATTTGTATCTTGCTTGCCTTTTATATTATGGATATGCATGGTTTAGGTTATGCCATCAATATTGCTCCTAGATTAAATGTTTTCCCCTATGCTCAATGATGCTTTAGATTCAAAATATTTGTTCAATCTAAAAATATCGATTTATGGGAAATCATTGATTGTGCTTATATTGTGCCCACGTTGGAGAAATCCAAGTGGAGCAAACATGATAAAAAGATGTTTATTATGAACAAGCTTATGTTAGAATTTTTATTAAATGCATTTGATTCATTTATGTCTAACAAGCTTGATTCTTTTGATAGCGCTTATACATTATGGAAATTCATAGAAGCGCATCAAGGAGACTTGGAGGCGATCCGACAAGCTTTGGAGGATCCCGCTTCAAGTTCATATGGAGCTTCATGCACACGTGCACTAGGCGATAGCCCTAGTGAGGTTTGCGAGTTCGAAACCATTAATGATTTACCTAATGATGAACTTGCTTGTGCTAGTGAAAAATTATTACATGCCTTTAACAAATTGCAAAATGATTTCATTAATTTACAAAGCAAGCATGTAGAACTTATATCCGATCATGAGAAGCTAGCTTCCAATTTTAATATCATTACTAAAGAAAATGTTGCTCTTAAAGAAAATAATGATATGTTAAAATTGGAAAATGAGAAATTATCATCATCCATTTCTAGCTTATCTCATGCTAAGATTGATGCCATGTTAGAAGTAGAGAACATAAAGAATGATACAGCTTCTTTTATAAATAACTATTTATGTTCTACTTCTAAAAATGCATATGTGCCTAAAAATGAAGATTTGAATCTTATGAAAAATAGTATTTCATCTTTAGATTCAACTTTGAAAATATGCATTAATAACCATAAGAAGCTTATGGACATGTGTGCCAAGACTAAATCAAAATCATCCACTCATTATGCACACATGTATAGCAAAACTTATAAGTGTTCTATTTGCGGCCGTCAAGGTCATTTAGCTAAGTTTTGTTATGATGCACACAAACATAAGAATTCTAATGTTCCTTGTGCATCTCATATAGCTTCTTCATCTTGTACACTTACACATTCACATGCTCATTCTCACAAAGTTCATCATAAGCATGCTAGTGTGTTCAAGTGTGATTATTGTGGTCGTTTTGGTCATTTGGCCAAATATTGCTTTGATTTGAAAAGAAAATCTCATTTGACAAATGCTTCCAATAGACCACATGTTTTTAAATGTGATGTTTGTGGTAGGTTTGGACATCTTGCTAAATTTTGTTTTGATATACAAAAAGCTTCTAAATTGCAATATGTTCCAAATAGACCATTGTTTAAGAATGTTTCTCATTTGCAAAATAATTTTAAAAGAAAATCTTTATTTGCAAATGATTCCCGTGCACGAGCTAATGGTCCACAAAAACAAATGGATCTCTTTCATTGCACAAATTGCAATCGGAAGGGTCATTTGAATGAATATTGTTTTGACCATGTTAGTGCACCATATGTGCCTAAGAGGGTTCATAACCCTAAGGCTTTGAGCTTTAATGATAGGGGTCATGTCCCTAAATCTTTTGGTACCAAGAGTTCTTGGGTACCAAAACAAATTTAAATTTTAAACCAAGAATTTTAGTATTCTTATTTTTCCTTTTTCTTGGTTATTTGAAAATTATGCTTTGAAACTTTTTATGAAAACAAATTTTCTTTGGTCAAATTCTTTTGTTTTCATAATTCCTAGTTTTGATTTTGATGAGAGGTTTGTATTTATATAACCCTCCGGATTTATTGGGTGTTTATTCCCAAATCATGTTTACCGGATGCTAAAATGTTCATATGGGTTAATACTAACTCAAGAGCTAGATAGAGTTGCCTCTCTTGATTTTTAAAATTCAATGATGATTTGGTTTCATGATTTAAACTTTGATTTATGATTTCAATTGGTTGATTTGTTTTCATTTGAAAACTTTTTTACATGATTCTCATGTTTCTCTTCTTTTGATTTCATAAATCTATTTTATACATTGGCTTTTATGATATGAGACAATATGTTCATCTTGATATATTTATATATGTTCTCATTATCTTTTGTATGTGGGTGATATTTAGCATATTCATCTATGCTTACTCACATATGTTTGCCATGATCTTCATTGCATATATTCTATATGGCTTTTTGATAGGGGGAGCAATCCCTATATATATATATATATGAGAAAAATGGGTATACTTGGTACCAAGCACAAATTTTGTG
>NC_033798.1:90177928-90183598 GCF_001876935.1 Asparagus officinalis
AAGAGAGTTTTAAAAACAAGTTTAAGAAAGTTTTAATCAAGGGTTTATGTTTGGTTTAAGTGTGTTTATAAGCTTTTAAGCATTTGAGTGTTTTGGTTTTGTGAATCACTTCCACAAGAGCTTGAGGAGATCATCTATTGGTGTTTGAGCATCCAACTCTTCTCCTTCCACTCTTGATCTATTGAGAAGTTTTCTAAACTCAATCTAGCTTCATATTTTATATTGTTTGATTATCTTTTTATTAAGCTAGTGTTCATATTGAGTTTAGTTGATTTTATTATCTCTTTGTTCACACACAACCTATTGAGCTTATTGTATTTACATTCATAGTATAATTGGGTTGTGAGATTGTGTATCTTAGAGAGTGAGCTTACAATTCGTTCTCATCCATTGTAGAGAACAAACACTTTGTATTGAGCCTTAATTGTGAGGATACACTTTGTAATACACTTGTACACCAAGAGAGAAGTGTGTGGCGAGAGTCGGGGATCGTCCCAAGAGGAGTGGGGTAGGTGACGAGAGGTTGTAATTCCTAACACTTGAGGGAGACACGTCTAGTTCCAACACTTAGTGGGTGTAGAGTGTGATTGCAAGAGTGTTGATTGTAAAGTTTTCGGTTAGCTAGAAAACCGAGTGTGAGGTGTAAACGTTATTCGGGTGAACGTAGAAAACCCGGTTGTGATAGTGGAGATCTCCTCGAGGTGAGGAGCGGGGACGTAGGTCGTGGGGACCGAACCTCGTAAACATATCCTTTGTTTGTGTTTGCATTGGCGCACTTGTTTTCATGTTCATATCTTACATCGTCATTGTGTATTGCTTGTTGATCATTTTACCCTATCACATTTGTAGTTAAATTGTTTACCCCTTGTGTGAGTTGAGTTTATATATCCTTGCTCATATACTTGTAATATCTCATTGAAAGGATATATTCGTTTGTTCATATTACTTATCCTAGCTTACATATCTTGTTGTATTTCATACTTGCTAGGATAACGTATTAATTAATTTTGATTGGCATTTAATCGGATTAGATTAGCATAAGACCCTAATCACCCCCCCTCTAGGGTCTAACAGAAACCTCACCGCGACTAACCCCACTCCTCCATGCTTGAATCGTACATTGTCCCCAATGTGAGTAAATAATTGAAAGGAGGAGGAGAAGAGGGACCCACCGTTCATTGAGGTGGTGGAGGTGGATAACCATGATGTTGGAGCCATTAGTGCATATGCTGCATCAACTCATTCATGGTCCCAAGTGTAATGCCAAAATCGTCCAAGTGCGTGTCCATGGAATTTAGTTGTGTATCGAAATATGTTCGTAAGGAGGAGATGGACTCGCGCAATTGTTGTTTCCCTTGCCGTGTAGAATCATTATTCAGCATCTTTCTAGGTGTAGTTTTCTCTTTACAAACCGGGTCCCTCAACACCATTTCAATTTCAGCCACTACTTCAGGTTCTTTGGTGTAGGTAAGGCTTTCATCAAGCATGGTAGCAGAAGTAGCTATCTCCTTGTCATCATCATCAGATGCTCCATTCTTTGCTAAGCATTTCTCAAGTAGATCACTTGAGTTATCTCTGGTAAAGTCTTCTCTAACCACCATATCAATCGTGACAATCCTGCAACAAGTATCATCAATTAGTGAAAATTTTAAGGCAAAAGATAAGTCAAAATTTACCTTCTGATCCCCTATATTGAGAGAGAGCTTTCCATTCTTCACATCAATTACCGCACCAGCGGTAGCAAGAAAAGGTCTTCCCAATATAATGGGGATTTGAGAATCCTCCTCAATTTTAAGAATAACAAAATCAACCGGAATATAGAATCTACCAACCTGGATATGGACATCTTCTAATATACCTATCGGGCGTTTAATCGATCGATCTGCTAATTGGAGGGAAATGGTGGTGGGCTTCAAATCTCCCATGTGTAACTTATTGCATATAGACAATGACATAAGACTGACACTAGCACTAAGATCACATAAAGCATGATTAATTAACATATCACTAATTGTGCAAGGAATAGAAAAAGAGCCAGGATCTTTAAGCTTAGGTGGTAACGTATTTTGAATGACGTCACTACACTCCTAGGTCAAGGTTACAATCTCATACTCCTCTAATCGTCTCTTGTTTGACATAATTTCCTTTAAGAATTTGGCATAGGAGGGTATTTGGGAGATGACTTCAACGAATGAGTTGTTACTATGCAATGTTTTTAAGATTTCAATGAATTTCCCAAAATGCTTTTCCAACTTAGCCTTAACTTACTTTGAGGAAAGGGTAGTGGAGGCTTGTAAGGTGCAAGCACAACATATCTCTCAACCTTCTCCCCTTTCTCACCAACATGCTCTTTCTCACTTGTCACCAACTTCTCACTCTCATCAACCACATACCTATGATCGCTCCTCATCATTGGTTCCTCTAACTCTTTTCCATTCCTAAGTGCGATGGCATTGACAGATCCCTTAGGGTTGGTTTCAGGTTGTCCAGGAAACATCCCTGAAGATCTAGAAGAAAAGCTAAATTGCTAGGCTAATTGAGTGATCTGGTTCTCTAGCATTTTGTTGTGGGTGACTAAAGAATCAACTTTAGAGGCTAGGTTCTTAATGGCATCATTCATGATCCTATTCTGATTTCTGAATTCTTCATTTTGCTTATTCTGGGATGTCATAAAAATCTCCATCAAGGTCTCCAAGTTGGACTTTTGGGGACTAGGGTAAGGGAGTCTAGGGGCCTGAAAGCCTGGATGTCGAAAATTAGAGTGAGGATTTGGGTTCTGGGGTGGATTTTTATAGGATAAATTAGGATGATTTCTCCACCCCGGGTTGTACGTATTGGAAAAAGGATCCCCTTTTTGATTAAAATTATTCATATGATTAACATGTTCAGATAGTGGTGTATCAGGAGAAGGGGAGTTTCCAATCTGACATTCCACAACAGAATATCCAATGATACCACATATTTCATAGTTAGTAGAGCTAGATGCTGCTGAATTCATGCTCATCTTATCAAATTTTTGAAATAAAGAATCTACTTTAGAAGCAATGTGGTCTAATACATCTACATCATACCTCCCGCTCTTTTTGGGTAAATAGCGCTCACCTGACCATTGGAAATGGTTCTGTTCCATATCCTCGTTAAGTTGTTTTGCATCTCGCACGCTTTTGTTCATCAATGCCACACCAGTTGCAGCATCCACGGTCATCCTATTGTTGTAGAGAAGACCGTTATAGAATGTGTGGATTATGCGCCAATCCTTCAACCCATGATGTGGACACATCCTTAGAAGATCCTTGTACCTCTCTCAAGCATCATACAATGACTCTCCTTCTTTCTGATTAAAGGTCATTATCTGATTGCTCAACTGGTCTGTTTTTCTCGGAGGGAAGTATTTAGCGAGGAACGCCTCTGAGAGTTGGTCCCATGTAGTAATGGGGCCTGGTGCAAGTGATTGCAGCCAAGCCCTTGCCTTATCCCTTAGTGAGAAGGGAAACAATCTTACTTGATTGCGTCGTCTAACACTCTATTCATCTTTAGGGTGTCACAATACTCCAAAAAGATTAAAATATGAAGGTTTGGATCTTTAATAGGAGTACCACCAAACTGGTTTTGCTGAACCATGGAAAGGACTGAAGGTTTGAGTTCGAAGTTATTGACAGCAACATTAGGCTTCACGATGCTAGACTGGGAGCTATGGGTGGTTGGTGATGCAAACTTCTTCAAGGATTGATCTTGATTGCCTTGGTTTTCTTGGTCTCCCATGGTGTTTCTGCTTTTCAAACTGTCCTTTGTTTCTCGTGCCCTCTTCCTAATATGATGCAAGGTCCTTTCAATCTTGAGATCACACTCAATTAGATCTCCAAGTCGTAAGGATCTAGGCATATAAGGGTGCCTACACAAGAAAACAAAGGAACAAGTCAAACGTAAAAATAAAAATAGAACTAATGAAAGAAAAAGTGTAGTCTAGTCAAATAATGAAAAAGTTAATATTAACAATGCCAAAGTCCCTGACAACGGCTCAAATCCGCAAGTGCACGGATGTCGTTGTAGAAATACAATGTCGTATCCTCAGGGACTTCGTTGTCAATTACCGATTTTTACTGTTTTGTGACTATCTAAACCAATCTTGCTAAAAAGTATGGTTTTTAACTATCAATAATGAACGCGCTAACTAGCGAATCCGCTCAATTAAAAGAATCTAGGATTGAATTTCGGTTTTAACTCTGGTTTGAATCAACAAATTAATCAATCGTTATTGAATCTCTCAACGTATTAAGAACGACTAACCTATGATAACTATTAGTCTCTTTCGACGACTAAAAGTTGTGCCTAATTTAGCCTAACAACTTATTTTTATGGTGTTAAATAAGTTCATGTTAATCCCTCACGTTCCCAAGAATAATTAACCTACTTTCGTGATCAATTAATTCCCGTTTAATTACTATTTTCCATCGTCGATTTAACCTTTTAGTTCAAATCAACATCCTAGAAGAGTCAAATCAGTGGCCAATTGATTTAACCCTAGGCAATCAGATACTAGTAATTAAATAATGCAAATCGAATAATTAATGATAACAACAAAATCACTTCATTGATTCACAAACATAGTCTAACCTAATTCAATCCTAGAAAAAATAATTACTCACACATAATTGAAATAGAAGATATGATGCATAGTCTAACCTAATTCAATCCTAGAAAAAATAATTACTCACACATAATTGAAATAGAAGATATGATGACAATGTATAATATTATAATTGTAAACTGGAAAACAAGATAAATTAGAAAAATAAACCGTAGTGTCGAAATCGAGATGTTGTCCACAAATCTCCACAACTAGCACCTTGCCAAATCAAATAAATCCTAATGTAAGACTTTTTAGAGAGATGGGAAGAAGAAGAAGAGAAAGTAGAGATCTCCAGCCTCTGATGCCTCCCAGATACCTCAGTACGTCTTTCTTTAAAGTCTAGAAAAAGATGTGTTAACAGATAAAATCAAATTTTACTTAAAATCGTGTGATAACTGATTGCTGACATCCAACACGATTGTGTAGATCAATACGACTAGGCCGTGATTAATTGTTTCGCTCTCCTCTTTCTAGGCTTTTATTTTGTATTCAACACGCCTGTGTTGTTAGACACTGGGGGACCATTTAGCCTCTTTCCATGCATTCCTTTATCTTGACTCCTTCTTGGCTTCGAATCTGTGCTAAGCTCCTGTATTTCCTACATAATATATAAATAGAGCAGTAAACAGGAACAAGGAAGCTAAACAAAGCCAAAGTGCAAGGAAATCGCATAAAATAACAACAAATCCGGAGGTGAAACATAGCCAAAATATAGAAAATATTCGTGTTTATCAACTCCCTCATGCTTGAACTATTGCTTGTCCTCAAGCAAAACAGATGGAAACACATACACAAGAGGACACAGATTCAAAGAAATGACAATGGAGATATCAAATAAGCATAGGAGCATCCACTAGTCTCAAGTTCACGTGCAACATCATTTCACTCAGCCCAATGTCAAAACAGAAATCTTGTCTCAAGTTCAAAGTTGAAGAAAATGCATCCGTAGGAGTTCTCGTACATTAGTGCAAGTGACTCAACTCGTAAACGTTGGAAAAATGGTATGGTAAAGTTATATATATATATATATATATATATAT
>NC_033798.1:90183930-90195733 GCF_001876935.1 Asparagus officinalis
CGTGACAGACACATATCTCGTCATACATGGGTCATACTTTTCCTACTTAAGGTCTCAAAGAAGCACTCGGTTTCCTTGCATTTTATTTATTTATTTATTTTTTTCATTTTTTATGAAGATCCCGTCATAATTAACACCTATTGACATAACAACCATACTTCTGAGGGTGCGGTGCCAGGTACCCGGTGCAACAGACTCTAAGTCCCTTTTTTTACAAGGCCGAGTGTTTCTCTAGTAACCAAAAAGTAGTCCAAGTCATCAAAGGAGCCTAGATACTAATTAGATGGATTAAGCCAAAAGACATGCTTATTTAATAAATTAGAAAAAATAAATTGAAATAGAAGATATGATGACAATGTATAAGATCATAATTGTAAACTAAAAAAACAAGATAAATTAGAAAAATAAATCGTAGTGTCGAAATCGAGATGTTGTCCACAAATCTCTACAACTAGCACCTTGCCAAATCAAATAAATCCTAATCTAAGAGTTTTTAGAGAGATGAGGGAGAGAAGAAGAGAAAGTAGAGATCTCTAACCTCTAGTGCCTCCCAGATACCTCAGTACGTCTTTCTTTAAAGTCTAGAAAAAGATGTGTTAACAGATAAAATCAAATTTCGCTTAAAACCGTGTGATAACTGATTACTGACATCCAACACGGTTGTGTAGATCAACACGACTAGGTCGTGTTTAATTGTTTCGCTCTCCTCTTTCTGGGCTTTTCTTTTGTATTCAACACGCCTGTGTTGTTAGACACTTGGGGACCGTTTAACCTTCCATGCATTCCTTGACTCCTTCTTGGCTCTGAATCTATGCTAAGCTCCTATATTTCCTACACAATATATAAATAGAGCAGTAAACAGGAACAAGAAAGCTAAACAAAGCCATAGTGTAAGGAAATCGCATAAAATAACAACAAATCCGGAGGTGAAACATAGTCAAAATATAGAAAATATTCGTGTTTATCAATGGTGTTCTTAAGGATAACCCAAAACTAATTGATTATTTAAGGAGAAAACCAACCATCTGAATAATTCACTCTTAATCATGATAAAAATAATTAAGAACCTCTCGCTGTGGCTATTCAATCATTTCCAAAATGATTAAAACCATATCACTGTGATTTTCGTAGCACTCTTTCGTTGAGATGAGATTCAATGACTTCATCAAGTCAATCATCCCTCACGAAACTTTGAAATCCTTTAAGGATGAATCATGTCTCATTTGCTTTTGCTTCATCCGATTCTTGGTTGGTTTCAATTATCGGGATCAATTCCGCCAACTCCCACTATGACTTTCCAAGTACTCTTTTATTGAGATGAGATTCAATGACCTCATCGGGTCAGTCTTTCCTCACGAAACTCCCACAATCTAATTATGGAGTGTTTGATGATTCACAGTCCTTAACCATAAAATCCCTCACCACTCAAATCAACTGACAGTGGGCCCATCAAAAATTTTTATGGTTAAATCTACCCAAACTCCCGCTGTGTCCGAGCCTTTAACACACCCACTGTTGAGCTCTGACAGAACAGCCAAAATTTCAACCCATGACGATCGTCAAACCCCTTTTCGTGTCAAGGTTTTGTCACTTAATACTGAAAACCCCCTCTAAGTGATTTGTGTAAGTCAACATTCCTACTGTTATTTGTACATCCACTCCCTCTGTTTGTTTGGTCAAACCTTTAAACAGATAGGGCCAAAGCCAAAATCCCCTCTCGATTCCTTCCATGAAAGAGAGGTCCACAAATTAAATGATCAAACCTTTAAACAGTTAGGATCGTCTCAAACTCTCTTCGGTCAGACCTTTAAATAATTAGGATCATCTCAAACTCCCTTCGGTCAAACCTTTAAACAGTTTGGACCAAAGCTAAAATCCCCTCTCGATTTCTTCCATGAATGAGAGGTCCACAAATTGAATGATCAAACCTTTAAACAGTTAGGGTCATCTCAAAATCCATCTTGGTCAAACCTTTAAACAGTTAGGACCAAAGCGAGAATCCCCTTTTGAAAAACGAGAGGCTTCCATCCACATTGAGCGATCAAACCTTTAAACAATTAGAATTGTATCAATCTCCTTTTTGGTCAAACCTTTAAATAGTTAGGGTTAAAGTTGGAATTTCATCTTGATAAACGAGAAATTCATTTTCAGATTGGATAACTAAACCTTTAAATAGTTAGGGTTATCTAAATCTTTTCGATTCTCGAAGTGGATATCTCACTCATAGTTTTATCCTTCAGGATTCTCGAAGTGGATATCCCACTTTGAGTTTCTTTTGCAGCAGGAGATAGAATATAAAATTCTTCCTCTTCAGCATCAGGTTCGTCTATACCCCAAGAGAAGACCTAGAGATAGAATATAAAATTCTTCCTCTCCAACACCGGGTTCGTCTTTGCCCTAAGAGAAGACACAATCCATACCTTATACGTATGAGGGACTTTATCTCGATCTCGAAATAGAGATAAATCTGTATCTAACACATGCTGTTGGGTAGCGCATTCCCATGAAAATAGCAAAGCTTAAGTATTTGACATCGTGGTAGGTTGTTATTAATAACGCTGAAATCCATGCCTTACACGCATGGTGGACATTATCTCGATCCCTAATTAGAGATAAGCCTACGCCTAGCACACGTTGCCGGGTGGTGCGTTCCGGTGAAAACGATAAAGTCTATGTATTCGATATCATAGCACTAAGTCTAAAAGAGTTTATTCTTCTAGTATAACGTTACATGTAGAACGGACTTAGACAATCTACATGCTAGCTCGACTCAAATGGTAGTCGGTAAAGGCTTATTAAATTCGTTGATGGCTGAGCGTTTGCCAAAAATCCTATAATGAACTGCTGGTGATGACAGATTCGCTCTTCTAACTCGGAGAGCTTCTCTTCATAAAGCTTGTACAAGCTTCATCTTCAATCAGCTTTAATAGTCATTGTCGCATCAGCTTCATCAGTTGGTCTTGTGACTTGAGCGCCTAAGGTAGCTTCAGAGATAGTAGTTATATCAACATCTACAGCTGGTCCTACAATCCAATCTTGCATAAAGAGCTCAACCTGACGAGCCTCCGATGTATTCTCAGCTTGCTCTTCCTACACTCCGATGAGTATATTAGTATAAACTACATCTCCTTGAACCTCCGACTGGTATATGAGGTTAAACTGATTCCCAAAACTCCCAGGAGTATACGAGTATAAACTGGTCCTCCCTGCTCTAACGCCTTAAGAGCATAAACTATGTAGACTCCAACAGACGTATGAGTATAAACTGTGTTAACATCAATCAACGCGTCACGACGAAGGTCAAACGCCGATTACCACGTTACGACGAAGGTCAAATGCCGGTCAGTGTGTTACGATGAAGGTTAATGCCAGTCAACACGTAAGCCATGAGTCAATGACGGTCAACACGTAGCCATGAGTCCTAGCTAGTCAACACATCAATATTTTTTGTCGAAACAAGGTTCAGATCAATTCCAGGTCAAAGGATACTTCTGGGACTTCAATCGCAGTTCAGATACACGTCACCGACAAAGATAATCAGTTCAACATCGATTCAATGATACAAGCTACAATCAGAAACCAATACACCAGTTTTAGTTCAGGACTTCGACAACGGTCAGACGATAAACGCAGCACCGGAAGAATTATAGCTATTCAGCAAAATACTGAATAGACTGAGAATTAAAGAAACCAAGAACTAAAGCCAGTTACAGGTCCTTCTGTGCAGATCTCCTTGACAAAATTCTGAAGAGATTGAATGTTGGGCCTATCACATCCAAAGTATTTCAGGCTCTTCTATAAAAGAACGAGACTAAAAAAATACTTTGGAGGGGGTATCTGTAGGCGTCAAAAATTACCTATAGGTTCCCGTACGCAGCTCGAGACGATGAAAAGACGATGAACATTATTATCTAAATCAAGGAGGACTATCTAATGCTATAGCGAAGTTAACAAGTGTATGAAGCGAGTTGGCAAAGCATACGAGTCAACGGGATGGCAAAATAACGTAGAAACGACTTGACCGGGAGTTACATTTTACCCACAAAGAACAAAGCGTCAATCGTGTCTCACTCACTCCATATGTATTTCACATATGAGAAGTTGTAGATCCCTCCTCCAGCTTTCTAATGCATCTTGGATCACCTCATTCCGAGATCGGACGAGAAAGTTAGAGTCAAAATAACCGAGACGGTCCAGGCTGTTTGACACCTGCATGACACTGATGATGTATCACACATTTCAGTCATGATTCGATTCGAATCTGAAGAATCTCAAAAAATAAAAGTTGTAGATCTCTTCTCCAGTTTTCCAACGCATCTTGAATTGCTTCATTCCGAGATTGGACGAAATAATTAGAGGTAAAACAACAGAGAAATACCAACGGCATCTCACCCAATGGGCGAGACACCAGCGGCGTCTCTCGCCCAGTAAATCTGTTTTCGCCTGTTTTTTTATAAGATTTTATCCCAGAACCTTCCCAACTGATTTGAGGCTCTTTGAACATGGTTAAGTGGTTATAACTGAGGATGAGATTAAATCGTTCCTTCTTATCCGAAAATAGAGCTTCTCAAGCCTATAAATACAGCCCTAGGGCCCCTATACATGGGGGATCAGGAATTTCGGAGCAACGATGAAGCCCTATTGAATTGGAGAGTGAGGAGCACGAATTTCAGCAAGGAGGAAGCACCGATTTCAGTGCACGCAGTAATAGTGAACAAGACAAACCTTCATGAAGGCAGGATGAATGGTCATCCTGCATTATATTTTGGATGGAGGGAGTTCGCAGATCAGGAGTTGGCACCATGCTTTTTGTAGTCCCATGTGATTCATTCAAAGGAGATTTCTTGTCATTATGTAGGAGGGGGATCTTTCCGTCATAATCTTCCCAGGAAGCAAGAATAAAGGAGAATTGAATCTTACCAGTGTGGGATCACCGCGAGGATCTTTAAACCCATCGATATTGTGGCTATCAAAGCGAATTATTTTTCGTTCCAACAACTTCTTCTTAGAGTTTTGTTACTTGTTCTGAATACAAAACTCGGACTATAGATTATGCAAATCGGCCAAGACACGTTGTCCAGTGATTGGCAGCTTATTTCGACCCATGTAGAACGATCAGCGAACTCCAGATACGCTGCATGTTTGATTCAGAGTTAGGTTTATCTCGACCTCGTTGCTGGATCTCATGGTATATCACTTGAATTGCGCGTTATCTCATTTGCGAGGCAAGAAATCAATACAGAAATGAATATGGTATGAGTGGTTAAAACCAAGGGGAATTACACGAATCATTCTCTTTCGCTTACTTGTCAACTAAGGCATCAACAAAGATCTCACGATTGCTAAGTCAGAGAGAACCGAGCTATAGAACGCATAGTCGTTTTGTCTTGTTTTTCTTTAGGAAAGTTATAATTTTTCAACTCTTTTTCCTTAAAAGTCTCACGAAAGATCTATAGAATATAACATCGATTGTTGAATCACATCTGTAACACGCGCAATTGTTAGTTGTATTATATTTGCATTTCTCTCCAAAATATAATTCCAACTTTCGACAGCCCACACTGAAACAGTAGGAATCATCATTACCATAGAGCAAACTCAACAAGTGTGAAGATACGCTGAGGTGTTAGTTCTCACTAAACAGAGCGACAGTTTGGTTGAGGATAGGTGGAGGTCGTGCACATTGGGACTATGCGTTCGTTAGAATTGATTCAGATCTGGAATTGGGAAGATTGTTTCTTACATTATCAGAGAAGGAAAGAGGGAGATTTTGTGTCATTTTTGGGTTTTGGGTTTTGAGTTTCTGGTAGAGTAGTTGTAGGCTTTGAATGTTAATTTGAGCCCATATGACTTTATTATTGGAAATTTAAATGGGCTCTAGTTTCTTAGTGCTTGAAGATAGATTGGGCACTTGGGATGCAATTTTTAAAATTAGTGGAGGGGCATATTGTAAAAGGTACTAGGGCTTACATGCTAATAAAAAAAATTCTAAGGGTGCAACTGCACGACTATGAGATACGTAATTTCACCCATGCTGATCAAGTTGGTCATGTAAAGTCACTTAATATAACGAACATTTGCACAACACACACATAGTAAACCTTTATTCTCTCTAATGAGACTAATTCTCAAACTCTCAAAATTAAGTATGTACATTAATCATCACACAACATTATATTAAGGATTGCTAGTCTCAGGCAAGAAAGCAGCAATAGGAATCTCATCAGCAGTCAAGCAGCATACGCAACTTTCATAGTATCTAGACCTGCAACGTTAATTAGAAGCAACTGCCAGGGATTGCGTATCCATTTACAGGGGGGATAACCTCCTCCACCACAAGGATACCCTAGAGGGCCTACACTTGGATTATACTCCAAATGTGGGGTCTTCTCTAAACATCAGGATATCCTCCATTAGTTGCCGTCATTGGCTCCAGTCGATCATTAAACTTTTTCTCCTCTGCATGAAGATGGACATTTTAATTAAGTAAAATGCAACTTCTATTGGTATGGTAGTAGTGTGAACGCGGCTTTGTGGGTGGGGGCCACGTGAGTGTGGTGTGAACACGGAAGTGAACACGGATGCCCATGAATTTCGGTACCAGGCCCACCCGAAGAACAAAAGCCTATATATAGGCTTTTGTTTCCTAGGGCAGAGAGCGCGAGGAGTTTTTTCGGAGAAAAATTTTCGGCTGTCCGCACTGTGCATGCGGAATTGTTTGGCAACTGCAGGAAGAAAAATAGTAGCTGCAGTTAAGGAGATTTTGTGTAGTCTCTTTTAGGGTTTTGTGCATCCCTTTGAGAGGTATTTGTGAGGGATTTGAGAGTTTGTTTGAGGAATTTGATTGTGAGTGATTGTAAACCCTAGTTATATTCTCTCCCTCTATTAGTAGATCTCCCCCCTCCTTGCCCCGTGGACGTAGGCAATTTGCCGAACCACGTAAAATTGGTTGTATCGCTTTTGTGTGATTTGTAATAGCTTTTTAGGATCCCTCGACAGGTCAGTCCTAGAACTGATGAGAGGAAGAGCCGATATCTCACTTTGTTGAGATATTCGCTTCAGATTCTTGTTTCCTTGGTGAGACGGGAATTCTTATTGCGATCTAACTCTCTTGTTGTGCTGCCGAAATTTTCGCTGCGCGCAAAAAGTGATATCAGAGCCCAGATTTCAGATCTAGGGTTTTTTTGGTAGAGGAAGATTCTTGTGTGAAGCTTGGTTCTTGGAGTTCTAGGCTTCGGTGGAGATAGCATTAGGAGTTGCCGTTAGAGATTTCGCTTTCTTCGTGTGGATAGGAGATCTATTTGGAATCCGATCTAGGGTTCAGTTGGGTGGTTCCTAATTTCTATCAAATTTATTCTTTCTCTACAATTTGGAGTTAGTTTGCAATGGGAGAAGAAGGTGAAAGCAGCAAGTCAATGGCGAGTACAATACAAGTTGGTTTTCAGAACACTAAGATTAGTGTAGTGAAGTACGACGGTAAAATCAACTTTGGTTTGTGGATGAGCGACGTACAGGATGCGCTGAATGCTCAGAATTTGGAAGAGACTATCATGGTCCACGAGAGGCCACCTAAATATGATGAGGTGGTATGGGAGAAGATGAATAGGAACGCTTGTGGGGTGATCAGGTCCTGTTTGGAACAGGAGCTGAAATATGATGTGATTGGAGTGACGTCTGCAATGAAGATGTGGGAAATTCTCAACAATAAGTATCTCACAAAGAGTGTTGAGAATAGGTTGCACTTGCTGCGAAGACTCTTCAGATTTCAGATGTCTAGAGGCACCTCGCTAGCGGCTCATGTGAACAACTATAATAAGTTGTTGTCAGACTTGAAAAATGTTGATGAGAAGATATCGGATGAGTACAAGGCGATTATTTTATTGGGCTCCTTACCCGATGAGGAGTATGATACCTTCTTGCTCACTTTGTTGAACGTGAGATCTTCTATCAGCTATAGTGAAGTGACTAACGCTTTGACCAATTATGATTTGAGGAGGAAGGACAAGGAGACTTCCCGTGCTAGCACTTCAGGCGAGGCCTTGTCGACGAGAGGTAGAAGCCCATATCCGAAAGGTGGTAATAGAGGAAGGTCAAAGTCAAGAAGCCGCCACCAATTAGCAAAGAACCAATGTGCATTCTGCAAGGAGCAGGGACATTGGAAGAGAGACTGCCCGAAGCTCAAGGAGAAGGAGAATGGCAAGAAAAAGGGCCCGAAGGCCAATGAGGTGAATATTGCGAAAGGCGATGATTCCGATGATTCGTGCTTTTCTCTACTGATTACTCCGGAGGTGAACCATGTGGATGCATCAGATTGGATGCTTGATTCCGACGCTACTTTTCATGTGACCCCTAGGCGAGACTGGTTTGCATCTTTTGAGAAAGTCGACGGGGGCGTTGTTGTCATGGGAAATGATCAATCCTGTGGCGTTTGTGGGATAGGTACCGTGCGGATTAGGATGCACGATGGAGTAGTCCGTGAGTTGAAGGAGGTGAGATTTGTTCCTCAACTGAAGAAAAATCTTATCTCAGTTGGAGCTTTGGAGGCGAAGGGATTCAAGGTGACTTTCGAAAACGCTGTAGCGAAGGTTACTAAGGGATCATTGGTGGTGATGAGGGGAGTCCGCAATCGGAATTTGTATTATCTGAAGGGAAGCACCGAGATTGGCCAGGTTGCTTCGGCTATTTCAGAAGCGGACATGAGCAGACTTTGGCACTATAGGTTGGGGCACACAGGTGAAAAGTCACTGCAGGCATTGTGCAAGCAGGGGCTATTGAAGGGAGCCAAGAGTGGGAAGATTGAGTTCTGTGAGCACTGTGTTCTTGGCAAGAAGACGAAGGTGAAGTTCGGGACTGCCATTCATCAGACGAGGGGCATCCTGGATTACGTGCACACAGACATTTAGGGTCCCACCAAGACTGCATCACTTGGTGGTCGACATTGGTTCGTCACTTTTGTAGATGACTATTCTAGGCGTTGTTGGGTGTACACCATGACGAAGAAGAGTGAAGTCCTAGATTTGTTTGTGGAGTGGAAGAAGAGATTGGAACTGCAGACTGGGAGAAAGATCAAGACGTTGCGATCCGACAACGGTGGTGAGTATACTTCTGACCCCTTTCAGCAGCTATGTCGAGACGAGGGCATAGAGAGACACTTCACAGTTAGTCATACACCGCAGCAAAATGGGGTGGCAGAGAGGTTGAATCGGTCTTTACTGGAGAAGATCCGATGCTTATTGTCGCAGAGTGGTTTGGAGAAGATCTTTTGGGCTGAGGCACTTACATATGCGAGCCACCTCATTAATAGGCTGCCTTCATCTGCGATTGAGGGGAAAACCCCTATGGAGATGTGGTCGGGAAAGCCAGCACATGACTATGACCAGCTCAAGGTATTCGGGTGCCCTGCATATTATCATGTTAGAACTGATAAATTGGAACCTCGAGCTAGGAAGGCCATATTTGTAGGATTCAAGCGTGGTGTCAAGGGATACAAGCTTTGGGATCCAGTTGATAAGAAGAATGTGCTGAGTAGGGACGTCACGTTTGATGAAGCTTCTATCTTGAAGCTTCCCAGCTCTCATCAGGTGGAGAGCGACCCGACAGAGGAGATATCGCAGGTGGTGGAGATCAATGCAACTCCACATTGTCCAGATGGTATAGTATCCATGCAGGTGCCGACTGAGGTGACGCCATGCGAGCACGACGGTGACACGGAGGATACGAGTACAAATGTGCAGGATCAGGAACCGACGGCTCAGGTTCAGGATTCTATTGTGGTTCGGAGACAGAGGAGAAACATACAGATGCCAGCACGGTATGCCGACACAGTTGCGTATGCACTTCCGGTGGAGAGTATCGATGAGTTAGTGCCTACTACATTCAGAGAGGCCGAGCAGAGTTCGGAGGCTGATTCGTGGCAGGTGGCTATGCAGGAGGAGATGGAATCTCTTCATAAGAACGATACATGGGAGCTTGTTGAGCTTCCAAAGGGGCGGAAGGCCATTGGTTGCAAGTGGGTATACACGAAGAAGGAGGGCATTGAGGGCACTCCAGTGAGGTTCAAGGCTAGGTTGGTTGCGAAGGGCTATGTACAGGAGGAAGATATTGACTATAATGAGGTTTTCTCTCCGGTGGTGAAGCACTCTTCAATTCGAATTTTGCTAGCTTTGGTGGCAGAGTATGGTTTGGAGTTAGATCAGTTGGATGTGAAGACGGTATTTCTTCATGGTGATCTTGATGAAGAAATATATATGACTCAGCCATTGGGATTCTGAGCTGCAGGGAAAGATAAATTAGTTTGCAAACTGAAGAAATCGCTATACGGTTTGAAGCAGTCTCCTCGACAGTGGTATAGGCGATTTGATGGTTTTATGCTTGGTCATTCGTACACTCGGAGCCAGTTTGATCCTTGCGTATATTTTCGCAAGTTGAAAGGAGGTGCGTACATTTATTTGTTGCTCTATGTCGATGACATGTTAGTTGCCTCTACTTCCAGGTCAGCTATAGATGAATTGAAAGTTCAGCTTTCAAATGAGTTTGAGATGAAGGAATTGGGCGAGGCGAAGCGCATTTTAGGGATGGAGATCGGCAGAGACAAGAAGAAGGGCAGAATTTGTTTGACACAGGTGGCTTATTTGAAGAAGGTTCTACAGCGATTCCATGTTAGCATGGATACGAAGCCAGTTAGTGTACCATTGGGAGCCCATTTGAAGCTTTCAGCTGGTCTTTCACCGAAGTCAGTTGAAGATCGTGAGTTGATGTCGAAGACTCCATATGCGAGCGCAGTTGGGAGCTTGATGTACGCGATGGTATGTACGAGGCCAGATTTGTCACAGGCGGTAAGCATGGTATCGAGATACATGCACGATCCAGGAGTGGGTCATTGGGACGCCGTGAAATGGATTTTGAGGTACATTCGAGGTACACTCAATGTTGGTTTAGTTTATGAGCGGGACACTACAGGTGGGCAGCTATGCATTGGCTATGTTGATTCGGATTATGCTGGGGATTTGGATAAGCGCCGGTCTACGACGGGGTATGTGTTCACTTTGACCCGTGCGCCGGTGTGTTGGAGATGCACCTTACAGTCGACGGTGGCTTTGTCTACGACGGAGGCAGAGTATATGACAGTTACGGAGGCTATGAAGGAGGCTATTTGGCTTCGAGGACTTTTGGAGGAACTTGGTATATCGCAGAGGTCCGTCACTATTTATTGTGATAGCATGAGTGCTATCTATTTGGCGAAGAATCAGGTTTTTCATGCGCGGACGAAGCATATTGACGTTCGTTATCATTTCGTTCGGGATGTTCTTGAAAATGGCGATGTGGAGATTGTGAAGGTCCACACGAAGGATAATCCGGCGGATATGCTCACTAAGGTGGTTCCGAGCAACAAGTTTGGTCATTGTCGAAACTTGTTGCACATTCGTGATTGTTGAGGCAGTTGGCGGCCATTTGGATGAACTACGTTCGGCTTGATTCCTTGGGCAAGAGGATACGTAGGCAGTCTTTCAGATGCAGCCGGTTTGAATTTGTTGATGGGGTGAGATTGTTTGGACTCTCGTTCGGGTTCTTGACTTGTTGTGGGTTGAGTTCGTACTGAACACAACAAGTGAGACATTTGGATGCATTTGGTGTCGGCTCAGTTTTGAGAAAACTTCACCGAGGTGGAGAATTGTGAACGTGGGGGCAGTGGACGCGGTTTCACAACCGCGTGAGGGGACATGAGCACGGGCCCACCCATGTTTACAATGAAACTGACGCCCACAAATCTCGCAGGCGTTGAGTTGTGCAGGGCCCACCCGAG
>NC_033798.1:90195743-90247790 GCF_001876935.1 Asparagus officinalis
CATCACCACTCCCTGTTCCCTAAGCTCCGGTCTCAAAAGATAGCAACATAAACAATAAGCTGAATCTTTTGAAACGGTGGAAATTATGTTTTCATGGTTGTGAACCTTTTTGCAAGTATGCTCTCCAAATTTTATCTTGACAATTTAGATGATAGTTTAAGATTCTAGGCCATTGTCCAGGAACTGTCGGAAGATTTTTCAAGTCAACTTGTAAAATATTTTTCTTCGAAGAAGGCTACACTTGAGAAACAGATGATTGCTCATCAGAGATCTTCCTTTTAAAATAGTTTTCCATGACTAGGATCTATAACACAAACAACACATTATATAAATAGAGATGTTTCTATTTATCTAAGCTAATTAATAAGGCAATCGCTGAAATTAAAATTTGAATGTTAATTCAATTAATAATTTAATGACATACATTTAAAATCTTAAATAGAATCATAATTCAACTATAGATAGTTGAACAGTAAATAAGAAAAGAAAAGATGTTAGAGCTTACAATTTTTAAAGGATGTTAAGAGTTCTAAACACACTATTAGGCAAATAATTCCTTGAATCTTGATTGTAGATGATTTTTGGATGCTCTCAATCTCACCAATTTGTGCAGAGGCAAAAATTTGATAGACACAAGCCCAAATGCTGTACAATTGCAATCAAATAGGTCAAAGAAAAGATCATGAAAGCTTCCCTAAAAACACTAAATTATATGTAAAAACTCCAAAATTTATAACTAAAGAAAAGATTAAACTTACTGGAACTATGAATAGATGGGTAAAGAATTAACAATCCATCCTTTCGAGAAGCCTAAGTTAAGAAAAAAGGGGGGTTTCTGAAAATTTCTAACTTTTCTAAATTTTAGAGCAAATATTTATAACTTCTATAGAACACCCTTACTTTTGCACGACTTTCCAACAGAGAAGAATATAGGGGGCTGTTTGGTTCCCTGTTTTTGAGGGAAATGCTCTCTTGAAAGCCTGCTAAAAGTGTCAAAAATGTTACTTTTTAACATGCTTTCAAGAGAAAAAATTTCTAACCAAACGGGAAGAAGGCAAAGTGTAAAGGAATAATTTTGGATTTTTGATTCGTCTTTTGTCGCTAGGAAGAAGACGAGCGGTGGTTCCGAGATTATTTTTGCAGAGAGAGAGAGAATAGGAAGCAGAATTGTTTTGGTTTTTTTGGATTTTGATCTAACAGGGGGACTTGTGTGACGTGACTAATTAAACAGATGGGATTAGTGTTTATAGTTAAGATTGTGAGGGCAGATATTTTTAATATGGAACTAAGTTTACCGGTCTAGTAGGGGCATCTGATCTCACTGCTCCCACACTGTATCCGCATCTACTTTCCTTCCTCATATATCCCTCCAAATTAGATGAGGGCTTCTCTCTCTACACTTTTTATCCATTTTGCACTTTCTTTCACTTCACTCTACCTCATCTCACCTCACCTTCCTCTCCGAAAATTACGTATCAAAACTCCAAAGTTTTCGAAAGAGTTGAGAATCATATTTTTTATATTAATTCTACCAGTCAAGAAGGAAAATAATAATAAAGGCCCTCAGTTAGGATATTAAGTTTTTCCAGCTAATCTGAGGACAAAATACTAATTTATTTCATGTATTTTCCGAGTAACGTTTCAACCAAACATGAAAAACATTAATAATAGCCCTATCAATAAACTGAGACACGTAGTTGATCAATCTCTTTGGGAGACCATTAATTATGTAATATATAATACGAGTACTCACGATGCTTCTTAGCCACCAAAGCGACCTTCGACCCCAGAGCTTGCAATAAAATAGTAGCCAAAATTAGTGCACCTAAAACAAGCGACTCTTTAGAAGCCATATTCCCCTAGAAACGGGGTGAGATGTTCTGGACGATGAAAACGTGAGAGGGGGAGGTACTAATTTCAAGGCATGCATGATCCAGTTGAATTATTAAATTTTAGTTTATAATTAAATATATGAAACTTTATCCCAAGAAATAGGGGATTTGATACAAGCAGCATTTGCATGAAAATTACTATAGCACGTGTAATTTTGGCAGAAAATTAATGTTAGGAAAATATCAGATACGCTCTGACACCCATTGTTGGGGATTCAAGCTACCAAACGTTGGTACAACTGCTCCTTAGCTATTCGACCACCTGTCAAATATGAACCCTCTGCGGAATTTGCCCTACCGGATCTTGTGTTAAGCAATGAAAAAAAAATCACAGCAAATCAAAAATAATTGCAAGAATAGAGAACGCCGAGTTTTAACGAGGTTTAGCAACTTGCCTACGTCCTCGGGAGCCACACAAATAATTTTCTTTATATTAAAGAAGATTACAAAGCTTGTATAAGAGCAGATCTCAACTTGAGATCTCTCAAGAAAGAATCAATAGAAAAAACTATCTATTGTTCAAAATAAGGGCGCGAGTTTTTCCCACAGGAAAAACTCCTCTCACTCTCCTCAATAAATGCTACAGGAACTGTGATTAAATGAACGAGATTTTCCTCTAAAAATCTCAAGCTCAATTTAATGGCCGCCGCTAGGAAGTTTGCACTCTGAAGAAGAAAAATCGGGGCTACAACTTTTTCTCGTGCACAGGGTTCCCTTAAATAGGGAAACCCTAGGGCAAAAGGGGAGTGGGATCCAGCTGGATCCAACACAGCATGCAGGGGAACTTCGCCTTCGCCTCCACGTCCGTAGCAGGCGAGATTCTCTCTCCACACACATGCGATCTTAACACCTGTTCGAGCTTGCCTGACGTTGCTCAAACCCGAGCTCGCCTGTCCTCAATCAAATCCGCCTGCACTCAAAACAGCTTTGATCTCGATAGCATAAAGGGCCTCGCCTGAAGCCCTAAAACTTGCCAGAGAGGGTCTCTCCCTCGCCAGCTCTGGACTTCGCCCGCACGAGGCCGCCGAACTCGAGTTCGCCAGGAGAGCATCGCCTGCAGCCAGTGACTTCGATCTCAAGCTCGTCTGAGCTCGCCTCCGCCGCTTGATCTCGCCGGAGCTCGCCGCCGACGAGGTTTATGTCTACACCCATTTCCAACAATCTCCCACTTGGAGATCAAACCGTCATCAGCAAGCTCTCTTTACAAGCATCTTCTCCTGTGTGTCTCCGCCCTCATCTCGTACATATGAAGGCCAACTGAAGTTGCGCACAACTCCAGTTTCTGAATGGTGACTGCCTTAGTCAACATATCAACAGGATTTTGGCTCCCCAAAATCTTTTCCAACTGTAACTTCTCATCCTCAATCATCGAGCGTATGAAGTGGTAACATAACTCGATGTGCTTCATTCTGGCATGAAACACTGGGTTCTTGGCAAGGTGTATAGCACTTTGGCTATCATAATAAAGAACTTCGTTCCCCTACTTCAGACCCAACTCTTCTAGGCACCCTGTTAACCATATAATCTCTTTGCTCGCCTCTGTCACTACGACATACTCTGCCTCAATTGTGGACAACGTCACAGTCTTCTGCAAACGTGAGACCCAGCTCACTGCTGTCGACCCTAAGGTATAAATATACCCCGTGGTGCTTCGCCTCGTATCATGATCACCGGCAAAATCTGCATCCACGTATCCCTGCAGTACCCTTCGCCTCGTATCATGATCACCGGCAAAATCTGCATCCACGTATCCCTGCAGTACCAACTCTTTTCTCCCGAAACACAGTGGCATATTCGCCGGCAAAATCTGCATCCACGTATCCCTGCAGTACCAACTCTTTTCTCCCGAAACACAGTGGCATATTCGTAGTTCCTCTCAGATATCGTAATATCCATTTCACAACCTCCCAATGCTGCTTCCCTGGGTTGCTTGCAAACCTGTTCACAACTCCCACTACATGGGCAATATTCGGCCTCGTACAAACCATTGCGTACATCAGACTACCAATGGCTGATGAATAGGGCACCTTCTTCATGTGCTCCTTCTCTGCATCATTCTTGAGTGATTGTTCACCAAACAATTTGAACTGGCTTCCAAGGGGCGTGCTAAAGACCTTAGCATTCTGCATGTTGAATCTCTGAAGTACTTTATCAATGTATTCAGACTGACTCAACTTTAACGTCCCTTCAGCCGCATCCCGGCTGATCCGCATCCCAAGAATCTGCTTCGTTGCACCCAGATCCTTCATGAAAAAATCCTTTGCTAACTGCTTCTTTAGCTTGTTTATCTTCTGTAAACACGGTCTTGCAACTAACATGTTATCAACATACAGCAATAACACGATATAGTTGATTCCGAACCTCTTGAAGTAACAACAATGATCTGAATTGCATCTGCTATAGCCATTACTCTACATGAAGTTATCGAACTTCTTATACCACTGCCGTGGAGCCTGTTTCAATCCGTATAAGCTCTTCTTGAGCCTACACACCATCTCTTCCTTTCCTTCCTCGATGAAGCCAACAGGTTGCTTCATATAGATTTCTTCATCTAAGTCGCTATGAAGAAAGGCAGTCTTCACATCTAACTACTCGAGGTAGAGATTTTTAGTAGCTACCAAGCTCAACACCATCCTGATGGTTGTGAGCTTCACAATGAGGGAAAATATCTCCGTATAGTCTACTCCTTCCTGCTGTTGGAACCCCTTTACGACTAATCTGGCCTTGTATCTCTTCCTTCCATCACTCTCCTTCTTGACTCGGTAAACCCACTTGTTATGTAAGGCCTTCTTCTGTGCAGGTAGCTGGGCTAACTCCCATGTCTCGTTCGAGTGGAGAGAATCCATCTCTTCTTGCATTGCATGCTGCCATTGCTAAGATTCGCTCACTTGCATAGCCTCCTCATAGCATTCTGGTTCTCCGCTATCTGTTAAAAGTAGGTAGTCTAGTAACGAGAGATACTTGGGATTCAGTTTGGGTACCCTAGATGATCTCCTAAGCTCCTCACTCTGGGTTATCGGTTCAACGGAACTGATGGCCCGTGATTTATCAGGTACGCTGATGTATGCACTGCGTCCACCCAAAAAGTTTTAGGTAGACCTGCATGTAGACGCATGCTCCTCGCATGCTCTGTCTGCATTCTGTACATTCTTTCTGCTACGCTGTTCTGTTGCGGCGTTCCTGGAGTAGTCCTCTCCAAACGAATCCTGTTCAGAGCATAGAACTTCTTGAACTCCTCTAATTCATCTTCTCCACCATTGTCTTATCTTAGACACTTCACCTTCATATCTGTCTTATTCTCCACCATGATTTTCCACTTCTTGAATATGCTGAACACCTCTGACTTGTGCTTCATGAAGTATACCCACACCTTCCTCGAGTGATCGTTGATAAAGGTGACGTAGTACGCCGAACCGCCAAGAGAAGACACGCTAGCTGGACCCCATATATCTGTATGAACAAGCTCTAGCTTGTGAGCTTTAGGTGGTCTTCCACCCTTCAGAAAACTAACTCTCTTCTGCTTTCCGAAAATACAGTCTTCGCAAACACCAACTTCTACTGAATCGATGCCGGTTAGTTTCCATTTTGAGTGTAGAATCTTCATACCCTTCTCACTCATGTGTCCCAGCCTGTTGTGCTACAGATATGCACTCTCCTTACCTGCAGCAATCGCGAGGGTGTCACTCGCGTGTGAAGTTAGGTAGAGGATACCGGTCTTGTTACCACGGACAACCACCATTGTACCGTTGGAGATTTTTCACGAATCTCCGGTGAATGTTGTAACATAGCCTTCTACTCCAAGCTGACCTACCGAAATAAGATTCCTCTTCAACTTCGGTATATGTTTGACGTTCTTCAGAGACCACTTGGGGCCCTTCAACTATATTTGCACGTCGCCTCTTCCAATGACACTACATGGTTCATTATCTCCCAAGTATACTTTTCTAAAGTTCCTTGTTACATAGTTCTGAAATAGTTTTCTATTAGCAGTGGCGTGGAAAGAGGCTCCCGAATCAATGACCCATGAATCAGAATTGCTATCCATAGCGAGAATCAGCGCATCTTGCACAATATGAGCCTCCTGCTCATTTTTCTTGGGTGCTTTATAGGTAGAAGACATGTGGCCCTCCTGGCCACAGTTCCAACATTTCCCCTTGATAGGTCTCACCTTCGAGTTTGGCCTTTTCTTCTTCGACTTCGATCGATTCCTGTTTTGGTTCCCCTTATTATGGCTTCTGCCTCTCTGCTCGAGATTTAGGGCTGAACCCCGAACCTTCTGATTCATTCGATTTTCTTCTAACCTCCTCGGATAGAATCATAGCTACCACCTCCTTCATCTTCAACTTCTCCTTCCCTGTCGAGTTGTTGATTACGGTCATGCAACCTGCCCAACTATCCGGCAACTGCTATAGTGTTAATAGGGCCTGTACTTCGTCATCAAACATGATGTCCACTGAGACGAGTTGATCAACAATCATGCTGAAATCGCTGAGATGTATCGTGAAGGAACATCCTTCTGCTATCTTGAGGTTGAATAGCGTCTTGACGAGATGCACCTTATTTGTAGCTGACGGTTGCTCGTACATCATTGCGAGCGCTTTCATAAGCCCCACCATCGTCTTCTCCTTTAATATATTGTGTGCTAAAGATTTTGCAAGGGCTAATCGGACTTGCCCTAAGGCTTTTCAATCCAATATTTACAAATCCTCGTCGGATTCTTCTTTCCTCTTTCTTTACCCATCAATGGACGGTAAAGATCCTTCTGGTACAGATAGTCTTCCATCTGTGACTTTCAGTAGGCGAAGTCTGATCCGTCAAACTTCTCAATTTTAGATTTGCCTTCTTCTGAAATTTCTTACACACTCAGATCTGAACAAGAGCTCTGATACCAGTTGTTAGGAAAATATCAGATACGCTCTGACACCCGTTGTTGGGGATTCAAGCTACCAAACGTTGGTACAACTGCTCCTTAGCTATTCGACCACCTGTAAAATATGAACCCTCTATGGAATTTACCCTACCGGATCTTTTGTTAAGCAATAGAAAAAAAAAGAAATCACAGCAAATCAAAACTAATTGCAAGAAAAGAGAACATCGAGTTTAAACGAGGTTCAGCAACTTACCTACGTCCTAGGAAGCCATACAAGTAATTTTCTTTATATTAAAGAAGATTACAAAGCTTGTATAAGAGCAGATCTCAACTTGAGATCTCTTAAGAAAGAATCAACAGAAAAAACTATCTATTGTTCAAAATAAGGGCACGAGTTTTTCCCACAGGAAAACTCCTCTCACTCTCCTCAATAAATGCTACAGGATCTGTGATTAAATGAACGATATTTTCCTCTGAAAATCTCGAGCTCAATTTAATGGCCGCCGCCAGGAAGTTTGCGCTCTAAAGAAGAAAAATTGGGGCTGCAACTTTTCTTGTGCACATGGTTCCCTTAAATAGGGAAACCCTAGGGCAAAAGGTGAGTGGGATCCAGCTGGATCCAACACAGCACGCAGGCGAACTTCGCCTTCTCCTCCACGTCCACAGTAGGCAAGAGTCTCTCTCCACACACAGGCGATCTTCACACCTGTTGGAGCTCGCCTGACATTGTTCAAACCCAAGCTCGCCTGTCCTCTATCAAATCCGCCTGCACTCAAAACAGCTTTGATCTCGTCGGCATAAAGGACCTCGCATGAAGCCCTAAAACTCGCCAGCAGAGGGCCTCGCCCTCGCCAGCTCTGGACTTTGCCCGCACGAGGCCGCCGACCTTGAGTTCGCCAGGAGAGCATCGCCTGCAGCTAGTGACTCCGATCTTAAGCTCGTCTGAGCTTGCCTCCGTCGCTTGACCTCACCGGAGCTCACCGCCGATGAGGTTTGGATCTACACCCATTTCCAACAATTAAGTGAGTAAAAATAGAGAAATTATTGAATTGAAAGGAACCAAAGTTCCAGCAAGGAAAGAGTAGATCTTGAAGAGAATACAGAAAAAACGACAGAAAATAGGTTTGGACTTCCAGCGGTCGACAGCGAGTGGCGCGATGGTCGACCGCAAATGTGCACGCAAGCTAGAAAAGTCTCTGGACTTTTCGTGGTCGATCGCGATTAGCGCGACGATCGACTGGCCAAACCCTGTAATGTTTTTCACTCTCTATCGTTCTGTCCGGTCGACCGCGAGTCGGGCTGGGCCTGCGTTTGGTTAACCTTTTGCATTGGGTTTGTGTTTTGATATAAATTGAAGCACAACTTTCTAGAGTTTCGTAACAGAGATTTTAGATTGTACTAAGCATATTGAGAGGAAGAATTTGTGAGCGAGTTGAGAGATTTGGTTTAGGGTTAATGTGAGTGATTTTGTGAGATTGTAACCCTTTGTACTCTTCTTAATTTAGTGAAATCTCCCCCATCCTCTCCCCGTGGAGTAGGCAAATTATCAAATCACGTATATATCTGTGTTTGGTTTGATTTGTCGTATTTGGTTTGAATTGTGCTCGTGTGTGGTTGGTTCTTTTCTCCCGTGATCACAGATTCGTTCGGTGTGCGAGCACGCTTCCGCATAGGTGCGCAACAATTGGTATCAAAGCTTAGATTTTAAGTCTAGGGTTTTGACATTAGGTGGAGAAAGATTCATCGTGGAAGCTTGGTTATTGGAGTTCTAGGCTTCGGTGGAGATAGGGTTTGGAGTTGCCGTTGAAGATCTCGCTTTCCTCGTGTGGTTAGGAGTTCTATTTGGAATCTAATCTTGGGTTTAGTTGGGTAATTCCTCAATCCTTTCAAAGTTTGAATCTTTCTTTGCAATTTGGAGTTAGTGATTATGGGTAAAGAAGTTGGTGAAAGAAGCAAGATGATGGGTACAGTTCAAGTTAGATTTTAGAACACTAAGATTAGTATGGTGAAGCATGACGGTAAGATCAGTTTTGGTTTGTGGATGAGCGATGTTCAGGATGCGCTAAATGTTCAAAAATTGGAGGAGACCATTATGTCCATGAGAAGCCACCAAAATATGAAGTGGCAATATAAGAAAAGATGAATAGGAACGCTTGTGGGGTGATCAAGTCTTGTTTGGAACAGGAGCTAAAATATGATGTGATTTGGGTGACGTCTGTAATGAAGATGTGGAAAATTCTCAACAACAAGTACCATACAAAGAGTGTTGAGAACAGATTGTACTTGCTGCATAGGTTATTTAGATTTTAGATGTCTAGGGTACCTCACTAGCAGTTCATGTGAACAACTACACTAAGTTGTTGTCGAACTTGGCCAATGTGGATGAAAAGATATCAGATGAGTACAAGACTATTATTCTTTTGGGCTCCTTATCGGATGAGGAGTATGATACCTTTGTGCTTATATTGTTGAACGGGAGATCTTCTATCACTTATAGTGAAGTGACTAACGCTTTGACGAATTATGATTTGAGGAGGAAGGACAATGAGACTTCCCATGCTAGTACTTTAGGAGATGCCTTGTCGACGAGAGGTAGAAGCCCATATCCGAGAGGTGACAATAGAGGCAGGTTAAAGTCAAGAGGCCATCACCAGCTAGGAAAGAACCAATATGCATTCTGCAAGGAGCAGGGATATTGGAAGAGAGACTGTCCAAAGATCAAGGAGAAGGAGAATAGAAAGAAGAAGGGCTTGGAGGCTAATGAGGTGAATGTTGCGAAATGCGATGATTTTGATGATTTGAGCTTTTCTCTATTATTACTCCGGAGGTGAACCACTTGGATGCATCAGATTGGATGCTTGATTCTGGTGCTACTTATCATGTGACTCCTAGGCGAGATTGGTTTTCATCATTTGAGAGACTCGATGGAATTGTTGTTGTCATGGAAAATGATCAATCCTGTGGTATTTGTGGGATAGGTACCGTGTGGACTCGGATGCATGATGTAGTAGTTCATGAATTGAAGAATGTGAGATTTATTCCTCAGTTGAAGAAGAATCTTATCTCAGTTAGAGCTTTGGAGGTGAAGGATTCATGGTGACATTTGAGGATGCTGTAGCAAAGGTTACTAAGGGATCTTTAGTGGTGATGAAGGGAGTCCGCAGTCAGAACTTATATTATATAAATGGGAGCACCGAGATTGACCAGGTTGCTTTGGCTATTTCAGAGGCAGATATTAGCAAACTTTGGCACTATAGGTTGGGGCACACAGGAGAGAAGTCACTGCAGGTTTTGTGCAAGCAGGGGCTATTCAAGGGAGCGAAGAGTGGAAAAGTTGAGTTTTGTGAGCACTGTGTACCTGGCAAGAAGATGAAGGTGAAGTTTAGGACAGCCATGCATCGAACGAGGGGCATCCTGGATTATGTACACACAGATGTTTGGGGTCCTACCAAGACTGTATCACTTGGTGGTCGATATTGGTTCGTCACGTTTGTTGATGACTATTTTAGGTGTTGTTGGATGTACACCATGACGAAGAAGAGTGAAATCCTAGATATATTTGTGAAGTAGAAGAAGAGGTTGGAGCTGCAGACTGGAAGAAAGATCAAGACGTTATGATCCGACAATGACGACGAGTACACATCAGACCCCTTTCTGTAGCTATGTCGAGACGATGTTAAATTGGGTGTGGTTTGGAGAAGATCCGATGTTTGTTGGTGCATAGTAGTTTGGAGAAGATCTTTTGGGCTGAGCCACTTTGATATGCGAGCCACCTCATTAATAGGCTGCATTCATCTGCGATTGAGGGGAAGACCCCTATAGAGATGTGGTCGGGAGAGCCACCACACGACTATGACCAGCTTAAGGTATTTGGGTGCCCCTACATACTATCATGTAAAGACTGATAAGTTGGAACCTAGAGTTAGGAAGGCCATATTTATAGGATTTAAGCATGGTGTCAAGGGATACAAGCTATATTTGTAGGATTCAAGCGTGGTATCAAGGGATACAAGCTATGGGATCCAGTTGATAGAAAGATTGTGCTGAGTAGGGACGTCACGTTTGATGAGGCTTCTATCTTGAAGCTTCCCAGCTCTCATCAGGTGGAGAAAGACCCGACAGAGGATATATCACAGGTGGTGGAGATCGATACAGCTCCATATTGTTCAGATAGTATAGTATTCATTAGAGTGCCGACTAAGGTGACGCCAGGCGAGCACGGCGATGAGGAGAAGGATACGGGTACAGTTATGCAGGATCAGAGACCAATGGCTCAGATTCAGGATTCTATTACGGTTCGGAGATAGAGGAGAGACATACAGATGCCAGCACGGTATACCGCCATAGTAGTTGCATATGCACTTTCAGTGGAGAGTATCGATGAGTTGGTGTCTACTACATTCAGAGAGGCCAAGCAGAGTTCAGAGGCTCATTCGTGGCAGGTGGCTATAGAGGAGGAGATGGTGTCTCGAATGATACATAGGAGCTTGTTGAGCTTCCAAAGGGGCGGAAGGTAATTGGTTGTAAGTAGGTGTACACGAAGAAGGAGGGCATTGAAGGCACTCCAGTGAGGTTCAAGACTAGATTGGCTACGAAGAGCTATGCAAAGGAGGAAGGAATTGATTATAATGAGGTTTTTCTCCAGTGGTGAAGCATTCTTCGATTCGCATTTTGCTAGCTTTGGTGGCATAGTATGGATTGGAGTTAGATCAGTTGGATATGAAGACGTTATTTCTTCATGGTGATCTTGATGAAGAAATATATATGACACGTGTGTATCTTTTTCTCTGCTTCGGGAGCTTAGTGATCCTCATGAGAGATTGAGGATAGGTGAATCTCATGATAGCATGAGAATAGAGGTGTCAATCAGTACAGTGGAATGTAGGTGGAAGCGTGGAACGAAACGATGAGCAGCAGATTCGAAGAATCTAGTTTTCAGCTTGTGAGTCGACTCATACATGTACATGAGTCGACTCATCAGGTTGAGTCGACTCATGCCTATCATGAGTTGACTCACAAAACCTATCCGTTTTGTCAAAAGTCTCTGACCAGTCGACTCATCAGTTATGAGTCGACTCATATGTGGTCATGAGTCGACTCATAACTGTTCATGAGTCGACTCATTGAAGGTTTTCTGGTTCGTTTCGGTTTCTGTTTGCACGAATTCCTGTTGGGGCTTGGTTTGATTATTTACTAGATTGTCATCCATGTTTGTACACCTATATAAAGGGTTGTTTAGGGTTTCTAAACATCATCTTATGATCTTAGAATCAGAAGAGAGGTTAGAGGCCATATGTAGATCTAAAGGGTTTTAGGTCTAAGTTGTTGAATATCATATCTCCATGATAGTATTTTGATGATAACAATTTATACATTGTGTACACTAACTTTAATATGCAGATTTCAATATCAGAATATGAACAAGTGCAAGATGTTTTCAAGGCATTATGAAGTGAAGAAAATAAAGAACAGATGAGATAATGTATTTTACATTTTCTTTACTTAGAATTTTTGTACAAGCCTTGATCACACACACGCACACACATACAAAATTAGAACACACTAACATAGGCTTAGTGTGTTGGTTAACTATAGAAATCCCCTATATTAACCATTAGAAATATAGTTAAAACTTAAGTATAAAAATATTTTATATCATAATTTTTACTCTTAGTAGTCGACTAATTAGAAGAATAGTCGACTACTCAAGCATAAAACTCAAATACATGTTTCTGTCAATTTACAGTATAGTCGACTACAATAGATTATAGTCGACTACTCAAGTGTTCGACAGAAACATAAGTTTCTGTTATTTTACAGTGTAGTCGACTAATCATCATTATAGTCGACTACTGAACTCAAATTTTATTTTATCAGTTTCTGTCAAAATACAGTGTAGTCGACTAATGAGCATTGTAGTCGACTACTGAGAAATTTTCTGAATACACAGAGTCTGTTTGAACTCAGTGTAGTTGACTAATGTCAATAATAGTCGACTACAGATATAGTTTTTCCAGTATTCAAAGTTTGAATTTATGACTGTTTATAGCCGTTTTTAAACGTTTTTAAAGTTCAAAAAATTGTCTTTTCAAGGGCTATAAATAGGTTATTTGTTCAGAAAAATTACAGAGACATACATACCAATAAGCTTTGATCTTTGTGTAATTTTTCAAGTGAAAAATATTCAGATTTTGTGAAAAAGAGAAGTTTCTGAAATTGCCTCTAAACATTCATCAAATATCTATCATTTAGGCAATTTACAGAGGTTAAAAGAATCCTAAGCCACTGCTGCACTTCACTACATATTCAAGGCTTATAGGATCAATTGTGTTCTTGCTTCAACAAGGATTTCTCTCGGGTTTGAGAGGGTTAATCTCTTGGTTTAGAGATTGGTGTTCAAATTGGTAAGGTGTTTGTCAATTGGTGTTGTAATTTGCAGGAACTAGCAAATTGGTCAGGTTTGCATTCGATTTTGTAAGTTTATTCAAAATCATAGTGAAAACTCTCAAGCGGGATTTACTTGGGGACTGGATGTACACCGGATTGGTGGAACCAGTATAAAATCCTTGTGTTTGTGATTGTGAATTTCTGAGATTGCTATTTTTCTTTGTAATTTATAATATACTTTGCATAAATTTTAAAAGAACACTATTCACCCCCCCTCTAGTGTTCAAGTGTATCTATTTCAGATCCTACATTTGATATCAGAGTAAGGTGAAAGATGGCATCGACAAATACTTCACAATTCAAAGAAGGTCACTCAACAAACCGTCCACCAATGTTCGATGGATTGAACTACAACTATTGGAAGTGCCGAATGAAGATTTATCTTTAATCAATTGGCTACGAACTTTGGAACGTCGTGGAAACGAAATATGAGAAGCCAACCACTCCTTTCGTGGAATGGACTACATCTCAAAGGAACAATGCAAACTTGGATTCTAAAGCAATGAATGCCTTATTTTGTGCACTTGACAAGAATGAGTTCAATAGGGTGTCAACGGCCACATCTGCATACGATATTTGGCATACACTTGAGGTAACTCATGAAGGTACAAATAAAGTTAAAGAATCTAAAATTTCTGTTCTTGTGCACAGATTTGAATTATTCAAGATGAAGGAAAATGAGACTATTGGAGAAATGTTCACAAGATTCACCGACATCACAAATTCTCTCATTGGTCTTGGAAAAACATATACACAAGTGGAGATGATAAGAAAAATACTTCGATCACTTACTCCACAATGAGAAAAGGAAAGCAATGGTGGTCACTTGGGATGATAGTGATGAATCATCCTCAGATGAAGAATTTGAAGAAAAGGAAAGTGCTCACATGTGTTTTATGGCACAAGATGAAGTAAGTGACAATGAAGAACTTTTAGATGTTTTCAATGAATTATATGAAACTTTTGTGAGATTAAAGACTTCACATAATTTTCTTAAAGGTGAAAATAAAAGATTACTTGAAGAAATTTCTGATTTAAATTCCTCTACTTTTTCTAATTCTCAAATAATTGAATTGAAAGAAGAAAATTTTTCTTTACTTAAAGAAAATGAATGTTTATCTAATGAGAATAATTATTTAAAATCAGAATGTAATGATTTAAATATTCGAATTAATAGTTTAGATAAAGATATTTCTTCTTTTAAATCAAGATATGAAGATATATGTTTAAATGTAAGCAAATTTAATAAAGGTAAAGAAAATCTTAATAATATTCTTTCTTTTCAAAGAGAATTACAAAAGACAAAAGGATTAGGTTTTCAAATTAATAAAAACAAATCAAAGAACACAATTTTTGTAATACCTTCTTGTGATTTGTATGAATATAGAAATAAAAATTTGTGTAAAAAGAAATCAAAATTCTTTTCAATTTGGGTTCCAAAAGAATTATCTTCTTTACATAAGAATTTTTATATTTCTGATTTTATTAAAAATATATGTTTATCATCTAACTATTTAGGCAAATCAAACTCATCATGAGTTTGGTTTCCTAAATGCTAATTTAAAGGACCCAACATAGTATGGGTACCAAAATATAAATGTTTATTATTTCAGGTACCCAAGAAAGATAGGTGGATTTTGGATAGTGGTTGTTCCAAACATATGACTGAAAACATACAATTATTGTCATATTTTCAAAACAAGGATGGTGGTACCGTTACTTTTGGAGATAACAACAAAGGAAAAGTCATTGGTATTGGATCCGTCGGTAATCCAAACAAACCTATCATTGATAATGTTCTATTAGTTGATGGTCTTAAACATAATTTACTTAGTATTAGTCAACTTTGTGATAAAGGTTTTAAAATTGTTTTTGAAAAAGATTCATGCTTAATTTATGATATTGATTTGATAACTGTTATTTTTAAAGGCCATAGAAAGAATAACATATATGTCTTATCAATGAAAAATATTTCAAATGAACATTGTCTAATTGCATCATCTAATGATTCTATTTTATGGCATAAAGATTTTGGACATGTTAACTTTAAACATATGTCTAAGATTTCTAAAAATGATTCAGTAAATGGTTTACCTAAGATGTCTTTTAAAAATAATTTTTGTGATGCATGTCAATAAGGAAAAATGCACAAATCTTCTTTTAAATCTAAAAATATACTATCTACAAATAGACCATTAGAATTAATTCACATAGATCTTTTTGGTCCATCTAGAGTAGCATCTTTAAATGGAAGTAGATATGCATTTGTTCTTGTTGATGATTATTCTAGATTTACATGGGTAATTTTTCTTAAACATAAAAATGATGCTTTTAATGAGTTTTCTATATTTTGCAAAAGAATTCAAAATCAAAAATCTAATTCTATTATCTCTATACGTAGTGATCATGGAGGTGAATTTGAAAATGAATTATTTACAAATTATTGTGACAAACATGGTATATCACATACTTTTTCTTTTCCTCGTGCTGCTCCACAAAATGGAGTTGTAGAAAGGAAAAATAGAACTTTACAAGAATGTGCTCGAACCATGTTGTGTGATAGTAATTTACCTAAATATTTTTGGGCAGAAGCTGTATCAACAGCTTGTTATGTATTAAATAGAGTTTTATTAAGACCTATTTTAAAAAAAACCTTTTATGCATTATTTTATAACAAAATTCCTAAAGTATCTTACTTTAAAGTTTTTGGTTATAAATGTTTTATCTTAAACACAAAAGATAACTTAGATAAATTTGATTCTAAATCTGATGAAGGAATTTTTGTTGGATATTCTAATCATAGTAAAGCATATAGGATATATAACAAAAGAACACTAGTTATTGAAGAATCTTTACATGTTTCTTTTGATGAAAATTTTTCAAAAACATCTATTGTATTAAATAATGATGATGATTTAATTGATACTATTCATGATACTCCTATGATAGATATTATAAAAGATGAAAATATACAAAATAATTTACCTAAAGATTTTGTAGAAGTTAAAAATCATCCACATGATTTAGTTATTGGAAATATTTCTGATAAAGTAACTACTAGATCTCATTTTAATTTGATTGCTCATAATGCTTTTATTTCAACTATTGAACCTAAAAATATAAAAGAAGCTCTTCTTGATGATTCATGGATAATTGCTATGCAAGATGAACTTAATCAATTTACTAGAAACAATGTTTAGGATCTTATACCTAGACCTTAAAATAAATCCATTATTGGAACAAAATGGATTTTTAGAAAAAAATTAGATGAATTTGGTCAAGTTGTTAGAAACAAAGCTAGATTAGTTGCTCAAGGTTATAATCAAGAAGAAGGAATTGATTATGATGAAACTTATGCACCTGTTGCACGATTAGAATCAATTAGGATTTTACTTGCATTTGCATGTTTTATGAATTTTAAATTATTTCAAATGGATGTTAAAAGTGCTTTTCTAAATGGTTTTATAAAAGAAGAAGTTTTTGTAGAACAACCTCCAGGTTTTGAACATGAAAGTTTTCCAAATCATGTTTTTAAACTTAAGAAAGCATTATATGGTCTTAAACAAGCACCTCGTGCATGGTATGATAGATTAAAGAAATTTCTTTTAACTTCAGGTTTTGATATTGGAAAAGTTGATTCAACATTGTTTATTAAGAAAATAAATAAAGATATTTTACTAATTCAAATATATGTAGATGATATTATTTTTGGTTCTACTAACAATAATCTTTGTCAAGAATTTGCTAAGAATATGCAGGATGAATTTGAAATGAGTCACATGGGTGAACTAAATTTCTTTCTTGGACTTCAAATTAAACAATTGAAAGAAGGAATTTTCATCAATCAAAGCAAGTACGCAAAAGATTTACTTAAAAGATTCGGATTGGAAAATTCAACAAGCAAACCAACACCTATGAGCACTACAACATCTCTTGACAAAGATGAAAATGGTAAGAATGTTGATCAAAAGCTCTATCGAGGTATGATTGGATCACTTCTTTACATTACTGCTAGTAGACCTGATATTATGTTTAGTGTATGTTTATGTGCAAGATTTCAATCAAATCCTAAAGTTTCACATCTTAAAGCAGTAAAAAGAATATTTAGATATATTAAAGATACTACAAATTATGGTTTATTTTATCCAAAACATAGTTCTTTTGATTTAATATCATATAGTGATGCTGATTTTGCCGGATGTAAATCTGATAGAAAAAGTACAAGTGGAACATGTCATTTCTTAGGACATTCACTTGTATCTTGGTTTAGTAAGAAACAAAATTCAGTATCATTATCAACAACTGAAGCTGAATATATTGCTGCAAGTCTTGCATGTGCACAAATATTATGGATGAAACAAACTTTAACTGATTATGGCATAAATTGTCCCATATCATCTATTATGTGTGATAATTCTAGTGTAATTAATTTATCTAAAAATCCTATTCAACACTCACGTACAAAACACATTGATATTAGACATCATTTTTTACGTGATCATGTGCTTAAAGGTGACATTTCATTAGAATTTATACCTACAGATAAACAAATAGCAGATATATTAACAAAACCCCTAAAAGAAGAAATTTATGTTAAATTAAGAAGGGAATTAGGTATATGTTCAATTGAAGATTTAAATTAATTTTTAAAACAAACATATATACATTTATACCCTAAATAGTCGACTAATTTGACTTATAGTCGACTACATGCACAAATCTTACAAATAATTTTTTCTAAAAAATTACAGTGTAGTCGACTACTTGCCTTTATAGTCGACTACTCAAAGTTAAAATCTTAAAATCAACTTTCTATTGTTTACAGTGTAGTCGACTACAATACAGATTAGTCGACTACTCTGAGTTAAAAACTAAAACTCATCTTTCTGTCGATTACAGTGTAGTCGACTACTCTCACTATTAGTCGACTACTGATTCTGAACTTTCAGTTTTACAGTTTTTAAGCCTAGTGGATTTTTTCTTAGATTCAAACCAAAAACCCAATACCCATACCCGTTTCAGTTAAGTAAAATTCATCTCAACCATTGTTTTTCAACTCTATCAATCCTAACCACACATTTAAAATTAAATCTTAACCCTACACTCAATTTACTATCAAATCTCAACCATTCATTGTATTTTATTCTTAAAAGATAAAGTAAAAATCATAAACTACCCACTAACTCTACCCAAAACCGAAAACCCATCTTCCCCACTTCAGAATCAACGATTCCAGGTTAGGGCATCTCTTTTTTCTCAATTTTTTTTCATCAATTTCTTCAAATCTTTCAAATCTGTCAAGCAGTCAAGCTCAGTAGTCGACTAATCCAAGCAATAGTCGACTAATCTAGGGTTTTACAGTTTGGGGTATTGTTTCTAAACTTGATCTTTATATCTTTTGTCATTTATCTATCTAATCATGTCTAGATCTAAAAAAAGCTAAGCAAACTCATACTTCTGTCAATGATGAAATCATCATCTATTTAAAAAGTCCTGATTTATTAGAAGAATTTAACAAAATATCAACTTTTGAAGTTCTTCCAGGACGATTTGTGAAATTTGATGATTTTATACCGTGGAACTTTGGTTCATATTTTGAAAATGTAGGATTGCTTGAATTATTCTTTGCTGAAAATAAAAAACCCATATATCCATTTCTTGTGCAACTGTTCTATACTAATATAGAACGTGTGGGAACTATTGGTGGTTCTGAAAACCTTATCAAGGAGTTTCTCTTAGGTCTGTTAGGATGAATGATTCAGATCTGTTATCTAATCATATATTTCTTCCTGGATATGGCAAACCTTTAAATAACTCAAACAAACTTCGTCCAATTCCTAGGTTCATTGCTCGAATCCTAGCCTATAACTTGTTTCCAAAATCTGGAAGTTTCATTTCATTTCCCTAGATTTAGCAAAAGCTCTATATGCTATAATGGGAAATATTCAAGTCAATTGGGCTGAGGTTTACTTTGACAATCTTCTGACTATTCCAAGAGGATTTCTTCCTTATGGTGCATTCCTAACTAAAATCTTTGAAAAATTCCATGTCGATCTACAATCTGAAAATTCTGTTGTCCGATCCATTGAATTTTTTGATTCAAATGCCCTAACTAGGATGAAATTGACAAACTTTGAAATTCAAGAACAAAATCCTCAAAATGAACCTGAACCTCATCAAGAAGAAATTCCACAATCTTCAACTCAAGCAGGAGCTTCTTCAAGTCAACCACCACCATTTCCTACAGAACCCTCATGCTTTTCAGACGTGCAATACAACACTTTAAGTGCACGTATCCTTGAACTTGAAACTGGTCAAAGAGCTCTATATGCACAGAATTCATATATCATTAGTAATCAAGAAGAGCTAATCAAGAAGTTTGAAGACTTGGACACAAAGTTTAATACGTATTTTCAAGGACAGCAACCTCCTCCAGCACCTTAGGATGCTTTTATGTTAAGTTTCAAAACAATTATGTTATTCTGTTTTAAGTATCAAAAACTATGTGGTTGTGAGTTGTTAGGACATATGTAATTTGTTTATGTTGCTACTATGTTATGTATGTTGATTGTGTGTTTAATTATCTATGATGATGTTTGGTTAGTTAATATATGTGCTACATATTTTAAACAGATCATGGTGATGAACATTGTGGAACTTTTGGTCTTTATGGCAAGTCTTTGCCTACCTATTTAGATGGGTGAAGTAATGGACTATGTTCATAACCTTGATGATTTGTTTGAAGTTTTAGCTCATGTTGAAGAAATAATGTCATCTTTAGCTTCCTCTTTTTGTTGATAACAAAGGGGGAAAAATAGTTATGTTATGTACTGCTATAGATTAGTTATGTTATATACTGTTATAGACTCAAATTTGCATATATGCAGGGGGGAGTAAGTATTATATGCAGGGGGAGTAAGTATGGTTATTTCATTATGTTTTAATCTGATTATAAAATATATTCTTATGCATAAATTATTTGTTATCATCAAAAAGGGGGAGAATGTTGAATATCATATCTCCATGATAGTATTTTGGTGATAACAATTTATACAGTGTGTGCACTAACTTTAATATGCAAATTTCAATATCAGAATATGAACAAGTGCAAGATGTTTTCAAGGCATTATGAAGTGAAGAAAATGAAGAACAGATGAGATAATGTATTTTACATTTTCTTTACTTAGAATTTTTGTACAAGCCTTGATCACACACACGCACACACACACAAAATTAGAACACACTAACACAGGCTTAGTGTGTTGGTTAACTATAGAAATCCCCTATGTTAACCATTAGAAATATAGTTAAAACTTAAGTATAAAAATATTTTATATCACAATTTTTACTCTTAGTAGTCGACTAATTAGAAGAATAGTCGACTACTCAAGCATAAAACTCAAATACATGTTTCTGTCAATTTACAGTATAGTCGACTACAAGGTATTATAGTCGACTACTCAGGTGTTTGACAGAAACATAAGTTTCTGTTATTTTACAGTGTAGTCGACTAATCATCATTATAGTCGACTACTGAACTCAAATTTCATTTTATCAGTTTCTGTCAAAATACAGTGTAGTCGACTAATGAGCATTGTAGTCGACTACTGAGAAATTTTCTGAATACACAGAGTCTGTTTGAACTCAGTGTAGTCGATTAATGTCAATAATAGTCGACTACAGATACAGTTTTTCCAGTATTCAAAGTTTGAATTTATGACTATTTATAGCCGTTTTTAAACGTTTTTAAAGTTCAAAAAATTGTCTTTTCAAGGGCTATAAATAGGTTATTTGTTCAGAAAAATTACAGAGACATACATACCAATAAGCTTTGATCTTTGTGCAATTTTTCAAGTGAAAAATATTCAGATTTTGTGAAAAAGAGAAGTTTCTAAAATTGCCTCTAAACATTTATCAAATATCTATCATTTAGGCAATTTACAGAGGTCAAAAAAAATCCTAAGCCACTGCTGCACTTCACTACATATTTAAGGCTTATAGGATCAATTGTGTTCTTGCTTCAACAAGGATTTCTCTCGGGTTTGAGAGGGTTAATCTCTTAGTTTAGAGATTGGTGTTCAAATTGGCAAGGTGTTTGTCAATTGGTGTTGCAATTTGCAGGGACTTGCAAATTGATCAGGTTTGCATTTGATTTTGTAAGTTTATTCAAAATCATAGTGAAAACTCTCAAGCGGGATTTGCTTGGGGACTGGATGTACACCGGATTGGTGGAAGCAGTATAAAATCCTTGTGTTTGTGAATTTCTGAGATTGCCATTTTTCTTTGCAATTTATAATATACTTTGCATAAATTTTAAAAGAACACTATTCACCCCCCTCTAGTGTTCAAGTGTATCTATTTCAGATCCTACATAAGTGAGATCCTAATCAAAAGAATTAGGGTTTAGATTGTGAGGATCTATGAGATCTTAGATCAGAGAGAGATTCTAATCATTGTATTAGGGTTTAGAGAGGATTGAGAGGTTGTTCTCGATTCTAGTAAGATTGTGAGGGAGAGATTTGTAATAATTGATTCTTCATAATCTAGAGAAGGTATTTTTCTTCGCCATACTGAATTGTTCTTGTGTTTTAGTTGTCTTCTTCTCAACCCACCTTTTGGTAATTCCGTGACAAAGGGTGCTCGCACGGTGCCTCGTATCAAGTTGGTATCAGAGCAATCAGATCCGGTGAAGGGGCATCCTGTGTATGGTCCTGACTCGATCGTAATACAAGAAGCTTAGCGAGATCCTTTTTCTTTGGAATGAGTTTAGAGATTAAGGAAGAAGAAGACGACTGAAGTCAACAAAGATGGAAGGTCCCGAGAGTTCCCTCAGTAGAAGTTCTAAACTTGAAAGAGACTTCAAGTTCTTAAAGAGGGGAGCCATGATACGTGTGTATCTTCTTCTCTGCTTCGAGAGCTTAGTGATCCTCATGGGAGCGTGAGGATAGGTGATTCTCATGATAGCATGAGAATAGAGGTGTCAATCAGTACAGTGGAACGCAGGTGGAAGCGTAGAACGAGACGACGAGCTGCAGATTCGAAGAATCCAGTTTTTAGCTCGTGAGTCGACTCATACATGTACATGAGTCGACTCATCAGGTTGAGATGACTCATGCCTGTCATGAGTCGACTCACGAAACCCAGCCGATTTGTCAAAAGTTTCTGACCAGTCGACTCATCAGTTATGAGTCGACTCATATGTGGTCATGAGTCGACTCATAACTGTTCATGAGTCGACTCATCGAAGGTTTCCTGGTTCGTTTGGGTTTCTGTTTGCACGAATTCCTGTTAGGGTTTGGTTTGGTTATTTACCAGATTGCCATCCACGTTTGTACACCTATATAAAGGGTTGTTTAGGGTTTGTAAACATCATCTTATGATCTTATAATCAGAAGAGAGGTTAGAGGCCAGATGTAGATCTAAAGGGTTTTAGGTCTAAGTGAGATCCTAATCAAAAGGATTAGGGTTTAGATTGTGAGGATCTATGAGATCTTAGATCATAGAGAGATTCTAATCATTGTATTAGGGTTTAAAGAGGATTGAGAGGTTGTTCTCGATTCTAGTGAGATTGTTCTAATCATTGTATTAGGGTTTAAAGAGGATTGAGAGGTTGTTCTCGATTCTAGTGAGATTGTGAGGGGGAGATTTGTAATAATTGATTCTTCATAATCTAGAGAAGATATTTTTCTTCGCCATACTGAATTGTTCTTGTGTTTTAGTTGTCTTCTTTTCAACCCACCTTTTGGTAATTCCATGACCAAAGGGTGCTCGCACGGCGACTCGTATCAATATATGACTCAGCCATTGGGATTCTGAGCTGCAGGAAAGGATAAGTTGGTTTGTAGATTAAAGAAATCGCTATACGGTTTGAATCAGTCTCCTCGACAGTGGTATAAGCGATTTAATGACTTTATGCTTGGTCATTCGTACACTCGGAGCCAGTTTGATCCTTGTGTGTATTTTTACAAGTTAAGAGGAGGTGCGTATATCTATTTGTTGCTTTATGTCGATGTCATGTTGGTTGTCTCTATTTCCAGGTCTTCTATAGATGAGTTGAAAGCACAGCTTTCAAAGAAGTTTGAGATGAATGATTTGGGTGAGGCTAAGCGTATTTTAGGGATTGAGATCTGCAGAGACAAAGAGAAGGACAGAATTTGTTTGACACAAGTGGCTTATTTAAAGAAGGTTCTACAGCAATTTCATGTTAGCATGGATACGAAGCCAGTTAGTGTACCTTTGGGAGCCCATTTGAAGCTTTCAGCTGACCTCTTACCGAAGACAGTTGAAGATCGAGAGTTGATGTCGAAGACTCCATATGCGAGTGTGGTTGGAAGCTTTATGTACGCGATGGTATGTACGAGGCCGGATTTGTCACAGGCGGTGAGCATGGTTTCGAGATACATGCACGATCCATGAGTGGGTCATTGGGACACCGTGAGATAGATTTTAAGGTATATTCGAGGTACGCTCAATGTTGGTTTGGTTTTCGAGCGGGGCACTACAGGTGGGCAGTTGTGCATTAGCTATGTTGATTCGGATTATGTCGAGGATTTGGGTAAATGCCGGTCTACTACAGGGTATGTGTTCACTTTGACCCATGCACCGGTGTGTTAGAGATGCACCTTACAGTCTACGGTGGCTTTGTCGATGACGGAGGCAGAGCATATGATGATTATGGAGGCTGTGAAAGAGGCTATTTGGCTTTGAGGGCTTTTGGAGGAACTTGGTATATCGCAGCGATCCGTCACTATTCATTATGATAGCATGAGTGCTATCTATTTGACGAAGAATCAGGTTTTTAATGCAAGGACGAAGCATATTAACGTTCGTTATCACTTCGTTCGAGATGTTCTTGAAGATGACGATGTGGAGATTGTGAAGGTCCACACGAAGGATAATCCGGCGGATATGCTCACTAAGATGGTTCGGAATAACAAGTTTGATCATTGTCGAAACTTGTTACACATTCGTAATTGTTGAGGTTATTGACGGCCATTTGGATGAACTACGGGTGGCTTGATCCCTTGGAAGAGGGGGTAAGTAGGCAACCATATTGGTGCAACCGATTTTGGAGAGACGACACATTGATTCTCTTCATTTGGTGTCGGCTTAGTTTTGGGAAAACTTCACCGAGGTGGAGAATTAAAGAGAATACAGGAAAAACGGCAGAAAACATGTTTGGACTTCCAGCGGTCAATCGCGAATGACGTGGCGGTCGACCACAAACATGCACGCAAGCTGGAAAAGTCTCTGGACTTTTCGCGGTCGACCACGATTGGCGCGACGGTCGACCAGCCAAACCCTGTAATGTTTTTCCGTCTCTGTCGTTCTGTGCAGTCGACCGCACGTGTCTCTGCTGTCGATCGCGAGTCGGGCTGGGCCTGAGTTTGGTTTCTTGTTTGCATTGGATTTGTGTTTTGATATAAATTGAAACACGATTTTCTAGGTTTTTTAATAGAGATTTTAGATTGTACAGAGCATATTGAGAGGGAAAATTTGTGAGCGAGTTGAGAGATTTGGTTTAGGATTAGTGTGAGTGATTTTGTGATATTGTAACCCTTTGTACTCTCATTGATTTAGTGGAATCTCTCCATCCTCTCCCCGTGGACGTAGACAAATTGTATATAGTGATTTTATAGACTTAATGAAATATGTAAAATTTGTGAGAAAAATATTTTATAGACTTAATGAAATATGTATATAGTGATTTTTAAGTCTAAAAACTAAGAATACAATAGTTCTAACCAGAATCTATGTCTAATTTTTCTCCCATTCCCTCTCTCCTTAATTAATTTCTCTTCCCTGAAAAACTTTCGATCACATGGAATTTGCTTCAACGTCCTTTATGTGATATTTTTGAAAGTTCAGAGAATTTTTGGTTAATTCCCTAAAGTTTAGGAAATTGCTTTTTCTAAGTTTAAAATTGATGTTGTTGTGCAATTAACACTAAAGTTCAGGACTATTTCACAAAAAAATACTATAGGCGTAGTGATTTCAAATATATATAGGTAATTGTACGACGAATCTAATTAGCTTATTGTTATCTGGATTAATTACCTTGGGCTCTTTGTCTCAAGTTTGTTATTTAGGTCCGAAAATAAACTTTAGGCTCTTTGTGGAAAGATGAATACGATAACTAGCAGATTTATGTTATTAATAATCTTGCAAAATTATAGATCAGGCATAGCATGCAATTTTTTGTGTTCAGTTTTTTTTTTTTGGGGGGGGGCGTTGGTAAATTAAGAAATTTTATTCATTCACCGAATCTCACTGCTGTAAATTCCACTTTTAGCGACGGACAATTCCGTCGCTAAAAGCCAATATTCCGTAGCTAAAACTTTTGGCGACGGAAAAAATTATATTCCGTCGCTAAAAGTTCGACGTTATTACAAGGGTCCCTAAAAAGACTTATAGCGACTGAATATCCGTCGCTAAAAATTCGCGACGGTTTATTAGCGACGGAGTAAAGGTCGCTATTGAAAAAAATAAAAAATTTTAAGAAAACATTAGCGACGGAAATTCCGTCTCTAATGAAATTCCGTCGCTAATGTTAATTAGCGACGGAATTTCCGTCGCTAATGTTTAAAAATTCCGTCGCTGATGTTTAAAAAAATTCAGTCATATATGATTTCGTGCACGTTTTCCGTCGCTAAATATATGTTTAGTGACGGAATTTCCGTCGCTAAATATCAATTTAGTGACGTAATTTCCGTAGCTAAACCTTTTAAAAGAGGAATTTATAAAATATTTTAAAAATTGAAAATACCCTGTACAATATCAATAATAATTTTTAAAAACCTGTTCAATCAACACAATATAATATTCAATCTCACACAAATATCACATCCCACGCATATATCACACATTTAATTCAATAAAAGCAAGTAAAAGTTTCTCGACGGGTACATAATAAATATTGTTTATACAACACAAGAAATTGTTTTCAAAGTTATATTAAGAACAATCAATCCTCCTGATCATCATCATCCTCATCCTCAACACCCGCCGCATTATGATATAACTACCCCCGGCTCCTCAACCCCCGCCGCATTATGACTACCCCCGGCTGCACCTTGTGAAGAAGTCCCGGCCTGTAAATATAAATCAAATGTTAACAAGTGTGTGTAAACGTTAATAAGAGTGTAAATATAAATATACTACAACACAACACCACAACATCGCAACAACAACACAACACCACAACACAACAACACACAACACTACACCATCACAACACAACACAACACAACACCACAACATCACAACAACAACACAACACCACAACACAACAACACACAACACTACACCATCACAACACAACACAACACTACACTACACAACACATCACCACACATCACACCACAACACAACAACAACACCACAAATCCTCCAACCTCACCCACCAACCAACAACACTCCCACTCGCCCTACCCCTCCCACTCGCCCTACCCCTACCACAGCCAACCAACCAACCAACCCACCAACCAATACCACCAACACTACGCACGCATACACCATCAACACCACCATCACATAAAAATATTATAAGTATATATTTTGATGTTTGTGTTAGGGTTAGAGTTAGGGTTTGTGTGTAACAGTTTGTATCAGTGTGTATCAGTATGTACGATATCATCTAATTAAAAAAAAAAGCAAAGTATATATATTACCTGTGACGACAGAAAATGTCTCCTATATGCCTCCTGAGCCTCCTGAGGTAGAGTCGACATGAATTGTGTGAACTCCAATACGATCTGCTCCCGACGCCTCCGTTCTTCCTCTAGAGCCTGCTGATATGTTGTTTGCTGCGACAGGCGATCTTCAATCGCTTTTAATCGCTGCTCCATCGAGTCTTGATATGAACTGCTTCCTGGTGTTCCTTGTGGTGCTGCAGACTCGTAGGTGCTACTAGACTCGTGCGGCCTCTGCTCGGATCCTCTCCACCGATATCTGTTCTTCCTACTAGGTCCAATGACCGTCTCGATGATGGAGTCCTCATCCTCCCTATTTAGCCGGGCAGGAGTGTTAGAACAGACCTGAGACTGAGTCATTTGCTCCTGTACCTTGGCATGTAATTTCTCCTGCGATATATCAAAACAACCCGGGCAAGTCGACTTACTAATGGTGCATTGATATGAAATTGAATATATAAATGAACTGCTACTTACACACAGATCCTTATTCTTTGCTTTCTTCTCTTCATCAGCGTAATTCGGGCTCCAAGAAGTCAGAATACGATCTGCAAAATGTCTAAGATCTCCTCTTCCCTGTTTTATTCAAATATATCATTAACCCATAACACATAAATTATACTCAACTTAAAAGCTAATATATTATATACCTCAAGCTCTAATTGATGATAATGCTGGCTGAAGGACCTGGAGCCCCCGTGATGCTCGTAACTGCGAGGCGCGTTGCGATTCCTCCTTGCTATTTCAGCTTGAGCCTGCAAAACAATGTCAATTCGAAACAATATAGAAATTCAAACAATAAATTAAAAATATATACTTCAATAATACCTGAATTTTAGCAGTGTCCCAGTAATGGCAAAGTGCAAAAAAATCTACTCCATCCACACGCTCGTCAAGATGCCAGAATCGCTCCCAATCTTCTGTTATTTGGACAAAATATTTTTTCTTTACCTCAAACCGCCATCTCTTGAACGATAAATTGATTTGCCCGAAGCAGTACGTCCAGGCACAAATATTATCGTCAAGAAAGAAAAATCGCTTCAGCATATAAAGGAAAAATAGATACAAATCAGTGTATTAAACATAATAATAAACTAATAACTAATAATGATGAAAATTAAAATAAATGACTCACACATATATATCTCCAACAAGCCACCAGCGCATCAATCCGCTGCGCTTTCCACGTCAAAAAAATATTGAAGAAATCCTGTCTCCTGGCTAAAGCGGCAAGAAATCTGTTAAAAGCATTGGCAAAGGCCTCGATAGGCACTCCGTTTTCCCATCGGATCACAGCCCTCCGATTAATATCGGGGATGAGGTTCGTTTCCTTAGTAGCATTGCGGCCGCGTCTAGGAGGTCGCCCGGTACCTGCGAAACAAAGAATCGAATGAAACAATGAATCAATCTATATTTGCGAAAAAAATTTAAAATAATAAGCGATAAACTATAAAAATTTATTCATACCTTTCAGTTCGAGGCATCTACGCTTTGCTTGTTCGTACCTATGCTGCGCGATAGGGCGCACCGCATGATAAGAATCCCATTCCCCCCTCACCTTGGTCGGACCGTGGACTCGCTGAGCCGTAATAGAATCTGGCGGTAGTGCCGCAGCTTCTAAAGCTGCGCTATACGGCTAAAATCTCCTCTCCTCCAATACATCTGCATGCGGTGGCGGTGGTATCTCCGCATGCTGTGTAGGATCAGCCTGTGTCTCCACGTCATGTGGAGCATCTCCGCGTGATGTGTCCTGTGGCTGCGAGTCATGTGTAGCATCTCCTCCTCCTGTGTAGTAAATGTTAAAAAAATATTAGGCTCATGTTAATAGTTTATAGAAATGTACAAATATAACAAATAAATAAAAATACCTGACGTAGAGGCATGTGCGTCGCCTCCAGAATGTCTACCAAATAGTCTCTCAAGCGCTTTCTTACGTAATCCTTTTGTCATCTATACTTTGAAAACATAATGAATATCCAACAAAAGTATATAATACAAATTATTAATAAAATAGCACATAGCAACAGAATCGCATGTACATGATGTCCAGTTAAACAGATAATACAAAGGCAATAATGTAATACATGACACACCGTGATACATGATAACCAGTCAAACAGATAATATAAATGTAATAATATAATACATGACAATCGTGATACATGATAACCAGTCAAACAGATGATGTTGAGGCTCTACTCTGCGATCGTGTGCGGATAGCCTGCGACTGTGTGCGTGCCAACGAAAGGACTGTTCTTATAGTTTTATCGACTCCGCTGCGGACAGGTTTTTTACCTTTACGCCTTGGCTCACATATAATCGCAGGTACATCAGGGCGCGCTAGTGCAATTTCATCATCCAAATTATTATTTTGTGTCAATGAAAACTCCTCGGCTATTTCGTCGGCCAAGATAACCTCATCATCGTGATCTTCGTCAGACACGACTTCATGAATGTAGGCTCTAGGCGGATTCTTAAGGATAACCCATTCGTCATTTTTCATTATATCTTTGACATAAAAGCACTGTTTGGCGTGAGCAACTAACATGTATTTTTCAGACTGATATATTTCCTTGTTAAGATTAACGATTGTGTAACCGTAGTCATCCTTCGCCTTTTTCTGTTCACACCAACGAACCTTAAACATCACATGACTGACTTCCTTATTAATCCCATAGAAAATCTCCACGATGTCTTCTACCTGACCGTAGCAATAGATTTCCCCTTGTATCGGATTTAGATCTTTTGCACTAGCGTATGACAGTTGAGAGAAGGAGCAGAACACACCGCTGTTTTGCGTTTGTCGTCTCTCTTCGAGACCGACGATGTTAAACCTAAAGCCGTTGACACAGTAGCCTCCATAATGCTTAACCACATTAGAAGGACCTCTGGCATATAAACAAACTTTCTCAGACAGGTTAATCCCATTCGTAATCCGTTGATCAACCTTTAAGAAATAAAACAAACACTAGTATCATTGCTCAGGATATATGTGTGGGCTTGATCTAGCTCCATTCTGGGGAATCTAGTGTCCTCCCCACGATCATTGTAGAATGTACCGTCAATTATTCGTTGGGGACGGTTCAGCCTTGTCTCTACGCCCCGCAAGTAACGAGAGATAAAATTCAAACTCTCGTTACTTATGTAGTTCTCTGCGATCGACCCTTCAGGATGTGCACGATTATGCATCAGTTGTTTCATGAAACCCAAATACCTACAAGCATATAGTTTCATGATTTGTGACAAAATGGAACTGAGAACCGTAATTTGACAAATATTAAATGAATATTATAATAATAAATACCTCTCCACGGGGTACATCCAGCGATATTGAACTGGTCCTGCAATGCGGGCTTCGTATGCTAAATGTATTGTGAGATGCACCATGACCGTGAAGAATGAGGGTGGAAATAGTATTTCCATTTTACACAGTGTATTAGCAACACGTCCCTCTAATTCTTCAAACTCCCTAACATCAATCACCTTAGAGCATAGTTGCTTGAAGAAACCGCAGAATTCTATTACCACCATCGCGAGTTCCTTGTCAGCATGTCGCAACGCAACCGGGAGAAGTTGATGTAATAGAATATGATGGTCATGTGTCTTGAGTTCTAAAATTTTTTTGTCCTCAATATGCACATTTGCTGAAATGTTTGAAGCATAACCATCCGGTGTCTTCACGGACTTTAGAAATAAACACATATTGTGGACCTCATCCTTCGACAGTGTGACACGGGAGGCTGGGAGTTCAAACTTTCCGTCCCCCTTATCTATAGCTTGCAGTTCCGGACGAATGTTCAATTCTGCTAGGTCTCGACGTGCCCTTAAGTCATCTTTCGATTTTTTCCCGTCTTGCAACAAAGTGTTCAAGAGATTCTCGCATATGTTATTCTCAATGTGCATGACATCCAAGTTGTAACGTATTTTTAAACTTCTTCAATATGGCAGCTGATAAAATATGCTGAATTTTGACCATCCATGCGGAAGTTCGGTGCCTTTTGAGACACGCTCATGCGACTGGACATTGCGAGGCCTATTTCCTTTTGATTTTCCCTTTCCCTTCCATTTTTGCTTCAATATTTTTCTCCTAACACCAAATGGATTTTCTTTGTTGAATCTTTTTTTTCCAAATATTTTTCTAGGTAAAGGATGTAGAAGCTCAAATATTTCTTCTCCGGTCAGCCTTGGTGGTGCCGGTCTACTTTCTGGATTGTCGTCGAACTTTCCTACTAACTTTCTGAACTTGTGCCCTGTAGGCAACCATCTTCTGTGTTGCCAATAGCAAAACTTACGGCTGTACTTCAGAAATTTTCCCTCATAGTCTGACATGCAAATCGGACAAGCAATCTGACCCTTCGTCGACCATCCAGACAGGTTAGCGTATGCCGGGAAGTCATTAATTGTCCACATGACCATTGCCCGCATACAGAAAGACTCCTTACCATAAGCATCATAAGTGCTGACACCTTTTTCCCAGAGAAGCTTCAGGTCGTCAATTAATGGTTGGAGGAAAACATCGATGTCATTTCCAGGAGAATATCTTCCAGGGATCAAAAGTGACAGTATCATGTACGGTTGCTTCATGCACATCGACGGCGGCATGTTGTACGGTGTCAGCAACACTGGCCATGTAGACGAAGCAGAGCTCATTAATCCAAACGGATTAAATCTGTCGCTAGCAAGCCCCAGCCTAATATTCCGAGACTCTTTACCGAAATCGGGATATATACGGTCAATGTGCTTCCATGCCTCACCATCCGCAGGATGTCTTAGTTTCCCATCCTCTTTACGGTCGGTCGAATACCATCGCATATTCTCAGCTAGCTCGGCAGACATATAAAACCGCTGTAGCCTAGGAATAATTGGAAAATATCGGAGAACCTTCGCAGGGATTCTGTTCTGCTTATTGGATGCACCGCCTTCGGATGTGCTTGCAACTTCTCCTTTCCAACGTGATACATGACACGTCGGACATTCCTCCAGAGCTTCATTACCCTTATTGTACAAGATGCAGTCATTAGGACAGGCGTCTATCTTCTTGTAATCAAGCCCCAGCGTATCAACAATCTTGTGAGCTTCGTAATAGGTCGCGGGGATGCTTTTATCGCCGCCTGGAATGACTTTCCTCAGCAAATCTAATAACATCTCAAAATGTGTAACAGCCATCCCACTGAGTGTTTGGATATGAATAAGCCTCAGCATAAAAGAAAGCCTTGTGAACTCCTTGCACCCCTCGTATAACGGTGACTCGTTTTCTTCAACAAGTCTCATCAATCGATCTACATCTTGAAACATATCATTAGTGTTGACATCACTCACCGACGGCGCTGCAAGAATATCTTCTAACATATCACTCGTGTCAACTGTCGGATTACTGACTCCAGTGAAATCTTCCTCTGATTGCATCACCGGGACGCCTTCACCATGATGACTCCAAAATACATAAGAGCTATCAAATCCATTGATTAATAGATGAAAACTTACGTCACTCCTAGCGAGCATTTTACCGTTCCTGCAATTCTTACAAGGACAGAAAATCGACCCGCTTAGCGACCGTAGAGGATTTGTGTCAGAGTAGGCTAAGAAAGCTTCTATCCCATCCTTGTACCGGGTGTCTAGATGTCTTCGATCACGTGGTATGCTCATGAACGATTTGTCAGGAACTGTCCGCATCTATAATTTAAAAATTAATGGAAGTGAGCATATCCCGACATATATCATTTTAATTTAGGGATGTAAACGTATGTTCAGAGGACCGTATAGAGGACCGCATGTGTGACCGGCTGTCAGAGGAAGGCTTCTATCCCATTAGGTATGTAAACGTGACGTGTATATGTATTTACGTGTGTTCAAGTGTACTTTTAATTCGTCAAAATTTTGGCAACACCTACCTCCGAGTACACTATAGTGGGAAGGATATACTCATGCATATCCCTCCGCAATTTGTACACGGAGAACAATGAGTAAGCGCCGCCGAAACTCTGACGAAAAGAAAGTACACAAGAACACAAGTAAATACATATACACGCCATGTTTACATACCTAACCCTTCCAAACTGGACAGATCCAATAAATATTTATATATAAGCCCCCTCTCACATACGCATACAAAAAAGTTATCGGAACGAACAAGATGGTCTCGTATCCGCCAACGATCCTGTACGCGTATGTGACAAGTAAATAAAGAGATTATATATAGTATTTATTGGACGGGATATTCTACGGCTCGAAAATATGAGTGTACGGTGTGTGTAGTTTCTATGTAATTAATGATATAATAGTTATACTAACCCATTATCGATCCTCACCCCCACCCTCACCTAACCCTAAACCTAACCCTCAACCTCAACCTCACCATGACCCCTCCCTCATCCTCGCCCTCACCTAACCCTAACCCTCACCCTCACCTTCACCCTCCCCTAACCCTAACCCTATCATTAACCCTCACCCTCAAACTCACCCTCACCCTCACCCTCACCCTCACCTAACCCTTCCCCTAACCCTAACCCTATCATTAACCCTCAAACTCACACCCACCCCTCACCCTCACCCCACCCTCACCTAACCCTAACCCAAACCGCTAACCCAACATCAACCTAACCCTCAACCCCCCCCACCTAACCCGTCCTCTAACCTAATCTCAACCTAACCTAACCCTCGCCTGACCCTAACCTGGGTAACCATGAACCCTACAGAACCTAACCCTACACCCCACCCGCACCCCCACCCCCGTAAGTGTGAGACTCCTAATCCTACTACTCGCCTAACCCTAACCTACCCTCCCGCCTAACCTAACCCTAACCTAACCATAACCAACCGAACCTAACCTAACCCTAACCGCTCCGCCTAACCCTACACCACTAACACTACCCTAATTAAAATTAATTTTTTATATTCATAATTCATGTACAATATGAACATTTTTATTGGGTTTGTTTGTTTTGGCATATTTTATTTGTTTTAACAAAATAAACTATATTATTAAAATTAAATTAAAATTGTATAAATCAAATCCGATCTCCACCCCTTCATCTCTCCTTCTCTCTCCTCTCTCCTCGGTCGGGCCGACGCCGCCTGTGGCCGTTGGCCGCTCGCTGCCTGGCGTCGCCGAGAAGAGTAGAGAGGGAGAGAGAAGGAGAGAATGAGGGGGGGAGGAGATAGAGAGAGATTGAGGGGGGGGATAGACAGTCTGAGAGTGAGGGGGAGAGAAGAGCAGCGCGGCGGCAGCGGCGGCGCGGGCGTCAGAGGCGGCGAGGGGGAATGAGAGGGGGGGCGGATGTCGACCTGGAGGATCGACACAGGCGGCGGAGGGGATGAGGGAGGGTGGACGAGGATGGGGGGGCGGCGGCGCAGGCGCAGAGGCGGCGGAGGGGAAGAAGGAGAATGGGGGGATTCGACAGGAGGGGAGATCGGACAGGGGAGTGGGGTAAAGAGGAGAATTAATGGGGAACCCTAGGTTTATTTATTGGGCGCGGGTTGCCCAAAAAATTTGGGCGCCCGCGCACAAAAATTTTTGCCCGAATTAGTTTTTAGCGACGGAATGTCTGTTGCTAAAAACTCTTTAGCGACGGAAATTCTGTCGCTAAAAACTAATTAGCGACGGATATTTTTTTTTGGTCATAAATTTATTTAGCGACGAAATAATTCCGTCGCTAAAACGCAAATTTCCGTCGCTATATCAATTTTAGCTACGGAAATTTGGCGACAGAATTTTCCGTTGCTATAAACAACTTATAGCGACGGAAAATTCCGTCGCTATTATTCCGTAGCTAAAACCTCATTTTCCACTAGTGTCTGAAAAATTACGTGCAGCAAGATAAATCAGATTTATTGAGATACATCAAAGCCATATAGGCTAAGCAAATAAAACAGAATTATAAACTCAAGACTCAATATCTATGTACACGAAAAGCCAGAGCGTTCATAACTATCATCAAAAACAGAAGTTTGATTGCTTTGACAATTAGCTCCTGCGTTTAACATTGCTGAGGAGAGATCATTTTATTTCTCTCATTCCATATTGCTGATAATTATATTTTTATTATATTTTTATACTCTTATTATCAATTTGTTTAAATAAAAATATCACTAATAAACATGTTTTATCTTAATTTGTAGGTTAATAAAGAATCAATGAATAAAAGCTCAAAAAGAACTCAAATTTCCTCATTTTTAACCTTTTATTGAAGCCAGGGATCAAGCCAAACAATCTACAGAAGCCGAAGAAACAAGGATTCAATATGAAAAGAAATCAAGTCAAAATCATGTTCAAAATGATTAGCCACAAAGAAATGACAATATCTCTCAATCTGGAAGGCGGAATTTAATATATAATATATAAAAATTGCCTATCTCGATGAGAGGAGCTAACTGTATTTTTAGAATTTTTAAAGTCCAACCAGTTGGTCCACCTTGGCCAATCAGTTGACCGACCAATTGGTTTATAACAAACTTGTTTTATGGCTAAGATTTAATCCTTGGAGCCCAAGTAAAATCCAGTGGTTCTTGTTGCTTGTTGTAGGTTATAAATATGGGTAGAGAGTGAGAGGTTTGAGTGTGAAAAATTTATAAAAGCTCCATTTGAAGTGGAGGGTTACTCTTAATTAATTGAGAAGAACTTCCAAAATTATATTTTTATAGCAATTAATAAAATAGTTTTTTTACATCTTAATATTTTTCTTTTCTTCTCTTTGTTTGATAATAAAGATGAAGATGAGATCAAGATGAAGATTTGCCTTTATTAAGACGCTAGAACCCTCTTAGAATGTAAATTTTATCTTTTACCTTTTTATTTTATTGTGATATTTTTTTTCTTGATTTAGATATTCAAGAGGCTAGAACGATCTTGAATTAGATTTATTTTCATGTCTTATAGAGTAGATTTACTTTTATGTCTTTATTTTCTTATAATTATTTTATAGTATTGATTTATTTTTTTGCATAATTTAGATTTTATTTTCTTGCACTATTCACCAAGAGGCTAGAACCTTCTTAGGAATTAGTTTTTGTTTTTGTTTATTCATTTCCTTTCATTCTCTCACTTATAGAACTCCCTTTGAAGTTAGTTCTATTTTTTTTCTCCTTTTTATTTATTTGTTTTTATTTTCTAAGATATGGAGCTAATTCTTGTAGGAATTCTAGAATTGCATGAAATTAGTTTAATTTTTTTATGAATTGTGAATTAATCCATCGTGCTTAAAATGATCATGTTTAGAATGATCAACTAGAGAACTAATTGACAGGAGGAATTTTAGAATTGCTATCTAGTTATTGTTCTTTTCATGAACATTAATTTTATTTAGATGATAATTTTATAGGTTATGCTTTCTTAAGTGGTTTGATAGTCTATGTTTAATAAATGTAAAGTAAAATATGATAAAAAGAGAATAATTCAAAATGTATAATTGAAATTGGCTAGTGGATTAAATTCTAGATTCCTAATATCTTTAATTGAATTCTCCATCTTTTACTTTCTTGATTTTTCTTTTTATTCTTCATTTTTCTTTTTATTCTTCATTTTTCTTTATTTGATTCTTGATTTTATTTTTCTTCTATTTCTTCATCTTTCTTCCTTCCCTCTCACTCTAATTTTGTTTTTATTTGCATATAGTCACAAACACTCAACTCATATCTCTCCACAATTACAAATTTATCATTCCTAATTGTCACACACAACTTAATGATCACTTTTGATTAATTCCTACAACACTTTTTTCGTAGGTTTCGACATTTTTCTATACTATAACTTGATTGTGCACTTGCAATCTCGACATATTCACAAACACCCTATTAAATTTTTGGCACCGTTGATAGGGAGTGTGCTTGTTATTAGAATTCCTCTATTTTAGTTCTTTAATTTGTGTTTTTAAGTGTGAAGGTACAGCTTTGAAGGAGAAAGTTGGAGACTAGAGAGAATATTTACTTGAAAAGGTAATTTTTCTTTCTTGTATTTTTAATTCCACCTTCTAGTTAGGCTTTTCACATTAGAGACAATTAGAAGCTAATAAAAATAAAATAAAAATATTTTGGTCGACCCTAATAAAATCTACCATTCATTTAAATAACTACTAACAAGATAATAAATTTAATCAAGAGCTCTCTTTCTTACATTTGTTTGACTGTTAACCTTAATTAAAAAAATAAAAAGATTTTATTTTTAAACCCTTTTGTAGTTGCTTTTAATTCCTAGGTTGCATTGCATATAGTTAGTAGGAATTCACCCAAGTGATTTGAACATCTTGATTTGGCACACACTTGAAAATATTCTTAAGGGCAAAAACCCCCTAATCAAGATAAAGTGAGGGATTTTATCATCTTTTTCTTAGTCCACAAATTACTAATTCCTCACTATACAAACCCAAGCATTTTAAAACTTATTAGACATTGGCCCCTAAGGGCTCGAGCTCAATAAGGAACAATAAATCCTTAAGTGAACCAATTTAAGTTTATTTGGATCCGTTAGTGTCTAAGGTTAGGTTTAGGGGTCGTGTAAAGTGTGAAAATACCCAATGCCACTAGGAAATGCAATGATACTAATTGAAAGCACCATATAGGGGGGGGGGGGGGGAATAGGTTTTATGTTAATCTAATCTGATTTATACTAATTTAAAACTTATTAACAAATATATCCTAGCAAATGATATATGAACAATATATGTGCAAGGATATACAACTAACACAAGGATAAACAATCTAAACTAGATAGTGGGCAATATAAACAATAAGAAATATACAAAGACGATATAATATATGAACATAAAAATAAGTGAGCCAATGCAATCACAAATAAATGATATGTTCACGGAGTTCGGTACCCACGACCTACGTCTCTGCTCCTCACCTCGAGGAGATCTCTACTATCACGACACATCCGGTTTGGAAGCCGAAACTTCTCTACACACTCGGTTTTCTAGTTCACCGAAAATTTTACAATCCCACAATCTTGCAATCATACTTTATACCCTCTAAGTGTTGGTCTCTATCACGTGTCTCCCTCAAGTGTTAGGAATTACAACCTTCCTCTAGGCATTACCACCTACCCCACTCCTCTTGGGACGACCCCGTCTCTCAATTAAGGCTCACAACAAATAATTTTTTTCTCTAATAATGGATGAGAACATAATATAAGCTCTCTCTCTCTCTCTAAGTCACAAACCCACAACCCCAAATTATACTATGAATGTAAATACAATAAGCTCAATAGGTTGTTTGTGAACAAAGAGATAAATCAAAACAAGTCTAAACTCGATAAAAACTAGCTTATGGAAATGATAATCAAATAAAATAAAAAGCTAGATTAAGAGTTTAGAAAACTTCTCAATAGATAACAAGAGGGAGAGAGAGAAGAGTGGAAGCTCAAACAACAAAGATGATCTCCTCTAACTCTTGTGAAATTCTCTTCACAAACCAAAACTTTAAAATGCTTAAAAGCTTCTTAAACAAACTTAAACAAAATTTTAAACCCTTGTAAAAACTCTCTTAAACTTGATTAAAATATTTCTTAAGTAACCTCAGACGTATGAGGGCATGAGGTATATATAGGCTCATGAACAACCTCAAAAACGAAGAGAAAATATCACAAAAAGATAAAATAACGGAAACTAAAAATTCTGAAAAACTAGTCGTTATCATGCCGTCGGTCGACTGATCAGTCGATTGATGACCTCATCAGTCGACTCAGTCGACCAGAATTAAAACAGACAGTTTCACATTTTGACAGAGTTCTGGAATTTTACGTATCTAGCTTTGAAAAATCAATTAAAACTAGAAAACCGACTCCAAAAATCATGAAATTTTGAGAGACATATCTAAACATGTATATAAGTATGTTAGAGAAATAATATGTTAAATATTACTTACTATTTTTGAGAAATAATTATTTGAACACAGATATTATAGTTTCTGAAAACTGTTGAAACACCCGATTTTATAAAATCAATTTGACACAATAAATAAACTCCAAAAATTATAAAATTTTGAGGGAAGTTTATAAACATGTATGTAAACATGTTAGATAAAGAATTTTATAAATATCACTTCCTATTTGAGAGAAATAATTTATTTTGTAAACTGGTCAAAAACCAAAAATATGGAAATTGTACAAAACTAGCCGTTGTGAGGTTATCAGTTGACTAATGATCTTGTCGGTCAACTGATGACCTCATCAGTCGACTAAATAAGAAATAGATACTTTTTGATGATTCAAGGTATTTTTATCAGTCGACTGGTAACAGGTTTTCAGCCTGATTTAAACAGAAAAACTGAACTTTGAAGTACCTTTAAAAATAGCAAATAAATTCTAAAAATGTAAAACTTTGGAAAATAATTATAAACTTTATAAAATATTATTATTTTACAAGATAGTCTAAAACATAAAAATACAACACTTGTTTTTTGTCATTTTGACTAAACCATGTTTTGCAACTTTATAAAATAATTTTATAGACTTAATAAAATATGTATATAGTGATTTTTAAGTCTAAAAACTAAGAATATAATATTTTCACAAAATTTATTTTTATATAAACTTGAAAAATTAAAAACCAAAACTTGTGTGTGTGTATATATATATTTTCACAAAAAGGCCAACAAAGTGCTCCACAAGGAACAAAGTGCTCCGCAAGGAACAATGTACTTAATAAATCTTTGATCTCCCTATAATATTATCCTTACCTAGCTAACTGACCGAGTAAACTTTAATCTTTTTATAAATGAGTTTTTGGTTAGGAGCTAGTCTAGTTGAGTTTAAGTTTTACCCTAGAATTTAAAAGTGATTGCTCTTAATTTGTTTTAGTTAGGTTTTTCTTTTATCCTTTCTCATTCTTCTCATTTTTTTGGATCTTTTAGTTTTTCTCTTTAAAAAAACTAACTTTTGTTTTTCTTAGATTTTAAAAAAAATTATAAAAAGAATTTGTTCTGGTGTTGCAAGTTTGGATTAGGGACAATACCTGTCGTTTATATTGTGTTGAACCAATTTTCGAGTCTAAACTAATAGAAAATCCTCATCCACCTATTGTTCAAGACATATATTATCCCGAAGAAGAGAATGATTCAAACCCAAGTTTTGAGGAGATTTTTGGTGATGAAACAAAGGCACTGGAAGAATTTGAATCAAAACTAGTTTTCAAGGAGGTGGATGCAAATTTCTCTTATCTTAGTTTTAAAGAACTTTTTGCTGATGAACTTAAGTTCCTAGAATACATATAGCAATCGAATTTTCATACCTTAACCTTGAATCTTGAATTTGAGAAATTTTTTAAAGAAGAATTAGTTGTGTTAGGTTAAACTCTCATTAATAAGGAATCTAAATTCAAATCTGAAGCTTTCAAAATGTATAACACAATTGATACCTACATTCAATTGCTACAAAATTTATTAGAACCTTCAGAATACAGAATATAAGCACCTTTTTGAGTTCATCATCTTAGACTTTTTAAAATCTAGAGTAGAATTTTCAGCAATAAGGTAGCATTTGATGTAAAATACGAGCTTTTCATATTCAATCTGTTATTCTACATATTCAGTTTTTTGTCTCATAATACTACAAATAATAAAAAAAATTATTCTTCTCTCATTTGAGAGTTTTTTGTTTTTTGAAAAAAAAGAAAGAAAAAACAACCAAAAGATAAAAAAAAAAAGATGTGAAAGAAAAGAAAAAAACACTAGTAGAAAAACGACCAATCTAGACGGAACAACCTAGACGGAAAAAATTTCCGTCTAGTTTGAATCAAACTAGACGGAAATTTTTCGTCTAGGTTATTCCGTCTAGATTGGTCGTTTTTCTACTAGTATTTTTTTTCTTTTCTTTCACATCTTTTTTTCCTAGAAAGAATTCCGTCTAGAGTTGCGCTAGGGCAACTTTTACAGGCCACAGCCCTCCTTCTCTACAATCACTCTCCCGCATGCCCCCCCCCTTCTCTCTTACTTCTAACCCTCCCCCTCCTGACCCCCTGCCCCCGTGCCTCCACGCCGCCAGACCTCCCCCTTACCCCCTCCCGACCTCCTATCGACCCCCCACCCCCTCCCGAGGCCCTCCCCTGCCCCTCCGCATCCCCTACCCCCTCCCCCTCCCGATCCCCCCTAAGCCGTCGGTAGCCCCTCCCCCCTCAGCAGCCCCTCCCCCTCTCCCTCCCCTCCCGACCACCCCCGAGCCGCCCTCCTCGCCCTCCCCCCATCCTTGGCAGCCCCCTCCCCCCTTTCCCCCTCGCCGACCCCTCCCCTCCCGACCCCCCTCGAGCCACTTCCCTCCCTTGCGCAGCCTCCCTTCCTCTGCAGCCCTTGCCACTCCCCCTTCCTCATTGCAACTACCCCTTCCCCCCACCCCTCCTTGGCAGCCCCTTCCCCACCTCCCCCCGTCCCTCCCGCCTTCCCCTAATTTTCCAGCATGCTAATCGTGATCACCGGTGTGTCCGTTGTTTCATCTGCTTAAAAGGTATGATTTTTCTACTGAGCTTTAAAATTTTTAATTTTATTATTATTTATTGTTGAATTTAGTTTAAAAACCCTAATTTATGAAAAAAATAAACGAGTTCAATTCTGAAAACCCTAACTCAACTACATGTTAATTCATTTGAACAACACTAGTAATCATATTTTTTTAAACACTTGTAAACCCTAACTCATTTAAGTTTCATTCGTGCTATAAGTAGGTGTGATTATTTAAGTTTGTGATGTGAAAATATGTGAAATAAATTTTTTAAAAAATAGAGTGATATATAACACATTATAATTTTTTATAATGTGTTATAATCCAATTTAGGTGAATAAGAAAATAACGTTATCCCTAGACTTCCGTCTAATAATTACATCCAATTCTTTGGACTTATAATATATGATATACGACTCAGATTAGGGTAGGAGATGAAGTTTTCTCCCGAAAATGAGCGTTTATTTTATATTATGGGAATAAAAATTGGTACTAAAATTCGTAATTATTGGATCTATCCTTCCAGGACGGGTTAGGAATATAGTTGTGCATACATCCAACTTTGCATACTTTGTATATTTTTATTCTTGAAAGTTTTGGTAGCACGTATTCGTTGTTCTCCATGTACAATAAGCGTATGTTGTTCTGCGTTTCGGGTTATTACTGATACGCATAATAACATCCGCACAGTGTACAGGGAGAAAAGTGGGTAGGTGCTGCCGAAATTTTTAAGAAATAAAAATATACAAAGTATATGAAGTTGGATGTAGGTACTACTATATTCTTAATGGATAGAAGCCTTCCTATATACAAAGTATATGAAGTTGGATGTAGGTACTACTATATTCTTAATGGATAGAAGCCTTCCTATGACAGGCGCTAGATTAGTGTAATTAGTTTCTATGTATGTTTTTTATATATTTTATGTAGATAAATATTCATATTGTTAAATGATATATGAACGTATGTTTGATGTGTGTTGAATGTATAAGAGTCATGGATGTATTAGTAGTTGTGAGACTAATCGTATTTAATAATTGTAGGCTGTCTAAAAATCACAATAGATAGCCGAGTCTCCATCGAACACTGATAATGGAAGTTACAATCTGACGACTTCCAGAAGGCTACAATTCGAAGATTTTCACATGTCAAAGCAAAGATTACAAAACGACAGTCTTTAGCAATACTCTGACAGAAAGGGATTACAAATCAATGACCTCTTCAAACCAAGACGTGGAAGTCCTCCCCGCGTACCATCATCAAGACACTACACCGATTCAATCACCTACGCCGCTGCAACAGCTATAAACACGAATGCAGCTTCTTATGTGAGATGATTGATCCTGATGGCTGCGACAACAACACGACTAATATTATATTAGCAACCATTAGAGGTGCTGATGAGCAGTGTAATGATATTCGACACACTCAGTGGAGATCTATCAATCGCTGCCCAACGCAGCTTATCAACCGCTGCCAACGCAGCTCATCCATCACTGCCCAACGCAGCCCATCCATCGCTGCCAAACGCAGCACAATCACCGCCAGAACGCAGGTCAAGATTCTGACTCATTCAAACGTGATCGTAACAACTTCGGAGCTGTTCTTCACCCACGATTTAAGGAGTGGTTTTAGTGGGTTGTTACACCCGACTAATGGGGTAACTAAACCCTCATTTAGGCGCGGATTATGGGGGCAGTTACACCCCTAATCCCCCTATAAATAGCAACAAACTCAACAGAGTAAGAGATGGGATTTTTGATAATCAGATCAAGGGGTGGATTTTCGTGGAGAAGATCTTTCGATCAGATCTTCCAGAATCAGAAAAAGGAGGATTGACTCCTTACACAGTCTGGGAAATCAACAGACGGAGGAACTCTAAGCAGTCAATATTTGGCTTATTAACCGAATTATTTTCGGTTCCAACAACTCTATCATTAGAGTTTGTTACTTGTTCTGAATCACAAAACTCGTCAAGAGTTATCAACCAGACAAGACAGTTGTTCCAGTGTGTATAGATATTCGGATCGTCAACGAGAAGCAAATTCGACGCAAACAATCGAGGGAGGCATCTCATCGCTACCAAGAAGAACCCAGAATTAAACAAAGGAGAGAATCCCGATCATTCTCTTCTCTTTTGTAATCGAAAATCCAATTGTAATTGAGAGTTGAGAGAATTGTAATCATTCTTTTTCTAAACAGTTAGAGAGAATAAAATCAAGTACAGTTCCTTTCTCATTTTCTTGTTACAAAATTTTCCACCAAACAATAATTATATATAATTTACAGATGAGGATAATTCCTGACAAATCATGGATAGATATCCCTAGGCATCACAGATTTCATGACACACGATACAAGGAGGGATGTGAAGCCTTCATGCATTATGCGAAAATGAATCCGAGAAATTTAAGAAGCTGTGCTATGTATTGTCCTTGTTGTAGGTGTAGGAATTTGAAGCTGCTAAATAGAAATGATATACAGATTCACCTAATAAAATTAGGTTTTGATGAAAAATATAAATATTGAAACTGGCATGGGGAAGGTATCACTGAAGATGAGGATCCAAATATGCGTGTTGGTATGTCCGGTGGCCAACGAATAGATGACACAGAAACAATGTTGAATGATATTTTTCCTCGACCTACAGAATATGATGTTGATGATAATGTCGAGGTCGATATTGGAGATAAAAGTGAAGATGATATCAAAGTTGAAGCTGAAGAGGTAGGAGATGTCGAAAGTGCCGAAAATATTAATGATATGCATTCCTCCGCAGAAATAAAGTGAATAATGGAGCTAATAGAAGATAGTGAAAAGGACATAGAAGATAGTGAAAAGGACTTATATGAGGGATGTACTGAGTACTCCAGATTTTCATTTATTCTGAAACTCCTACATATTAAGACACTTAGCGGTATGTCAGATTATTATTTTAAAATGCTTCTTGATTTGCTTCAGACTGTAATTCCTGGAGTAGAGAATAGCATACCCCAAACAACTTATCAAACTGAGAAGATTGTCTCTGCTCTGGGTCTTGATTATAATAAGATTGACGCATGTCCGAATGATTATATTTTGTACCACAAAGCCAATAAAGACCTTCAAGAGTGTCCGACATGTGGAGTTTCTAGGTGGAAGCAGCGCATAAATTCTTCAACAATGATTACAACGGAGACAGGGATAACACAGAAGAAAATTCCAGCCAAGGTGCTTCGATATTTTCCATTGGCTCCTAGATTGCGAAGATTGTACATGAGCAAGGAAATGGTAAAGAATATGAGGTGGCACAAGGAAGATCGAGTAGACGATAGTAAATTGAGACATCCTGCTGATTCTTTAGCTTGGAAGCATGTTGATAAAATTTATCCTCGTTTTGCCGAAGATTGCAGAAATATAAGACTGGGTCTATCAAGCGATGGATTCAATCCATTTGGGGTAATGAGCTCTGGCTGATCTACGTGGCCAGTTGTATTAATGCCATATAATTTACCTCCATTGCTTTGTATGAAACAATCGTTTATGATACTTTCATTACTAATACCCGGTAAGCATGCACCGGGAAATGATATTGATGTCTACTTAGAGCCTCTAATTGATAAGCTGAAACAATTATGGTTTGAGGGTATTTTAGCATATGATGCCCATTTAAAAGAGTCGTTTAGATTACGTGTTATTCTATTATGAACGATTAATGATTTTCCATCTTATACTAATCTGTCCGGGTACTCTACGAAGGGCAAGTGTGCTTGTCCTGTATGTGGTCTGGAATTTAAAGCTCTTCAATTACCACATAGCCGAAAGAGTTGTTATTGGTTTAATCGAAGGTGGTTTCCCTTGAGTCATAAGTACAGGAAATTATCAGTTATGTTTGATGGCACAGTCGAGAAAAGAATGAAGCCGCGTCAACTGACAGGTAATGAGTTCGTAAAATTACTTGAGGGGTTTCCAAAAGTTGTGTTTGGAAAAAATCGCTATTCTAAATTTAACCCGCTCGGAGTAAGAGATTACTTAAAATCAAAAAAGTCATTGAAGCGTAAGCGAAAGGTCCATAAAATGCAAGTTGAGGACGAAGCCCAAAAATTACCTAGAGGATGGACTAAATTTAGTATCTTCTTTCAGCTACCTTACTGGAAAAATCTTAAAGTCCGACACAACTTAGATGTCATGCATATCGAGAAAAATATATGTGATAACATAGTATCAACTCTCCTACAATATGTAAACAAGTCGAAGGATGACCTACGGGCGTGCCAAGATCTGACTGCTTTGAATATCCGAAATAATTTGCTCAAGATGTTGGCCTTGAAAATTAAAGTTGCATTCGTCTCGTGTTACAATGTCAAATGAGCAGATGCAACGAGTTTGTAAAATTCTCAAATCGCTAAAGTCGTTGGATAGTTACTCTGCTAATATTTCAAATAATGTCCAGGTGGAAGAGAGAAAACTCTTAGGTCTGAAGACCCATGATTATCATGTTCTTCTCTATCAATTGCTCCCTGTTGCAATCCGTAACAATATAGAGAAAGAAGCGTCGAAGATTATTATTGAGTTTTGTGGATTTTTCAGAAAATTATGCTCTCAAGTCATAGATGTAGATGAATTTAAAAAACTTGAAGCCGAGGTCCGAGTTACTCTATGCAATATGGAAGTAATATTTCCTCCTTCATTTTTTACAATTATGGTCCATCTTACCCAGCATCTTACAAGAGAGGCTAGAATCGTCGGTCCTGTTACTTATCGTTGGATGTATCCGATTGAAAGGTAATTTACGATTTTTCTTATATTTATTAATTGTATATGCGTTTATAAAATTATTATGCTAATAATTAACTTTTATGATTCTAAGATACTTGGGCTGTATGAAACACAATGTTCGCAATCGAGCTCGTCTCGAGGGCTCGATAGCTGAAGGATACATGGCTAATGAATACTTTGTGTTTGCATCACGTTACATGCGCAAAAAGAAAACCACATCTCAAGCATCTGATAAGGAGAGGAAGCGTGAAAAATACCCGAGATCTCTCTTAGATCAAATTCATGCATATGTGTTGGAAAACCTTGATATATTTGTAGACTATCGAAGGTAACAAATAAAATCAGTAATATAGATAAGAAATATTCATTTTACATATAGTTTATCAATACAAACTTATATATTGTTTATATAGGCGACATCTGGAGAAGCTTAAGAATGAAACAACCGGTAGGAATGCAGCGCACAATATTCATAAAAGACATAAGAAAGAAATTTTTGATTGGTTAAGAATTGATATAAGTGTTTTAAAATTAATCATTGAACATTCATAATATAACATCACCTAAATATTCTCAAATTGTTTGTCTTAGGTTAAAAAATCACTTCTTGATGGAGTTACATTACCAGATGAAATTGTTATCCATGCACAACGCCCTTATCATGAAGTAAGACGTTATAATGAGTGATGCGGCATAAACATGTACCAAAAAGGTTGCAAGTGCACAACCGTGTCAAGTTATAGTATTTAAGATATCGATCCCACGAGGAAAGTGTTTTGTAGGAGAAAATATGAATTCGGTTCTTATGTTGTGTGCGTGACAAATAGGAGTGATAAGTGAATGTGATTATAAAGAGATTGAGATAGTGAAAATGGTGTGTAAATAGGTGCAAAGTGTAAGTGAGAGTGGATTTGAGTATGATCAATAAGGTGAGAAGGAAAAATGAATAAAATCAAGAAACAAATAAAAAAAATGAAGAACAAAATTCTAGAATAAAAGAAAATACAAGAAATTAAAGATGGTGGATTCAATTATAGATATGGGTAATCTAAAATTAAACCCACTCTTAGAAAAGGGTGATTCCCTAGAGGGTTCTAGCCTAAAGGCGAATCAAACAAAATAAAAATAAACAAAAAGAAAAACTAAACCCAAGAGGGTTCTAGCCTCAAGGTGAATAGTGTAAGAAATTAAAATCTAACTACAAAATAAATTGCAAAATCTAAACTACAAAATAAAATTGCAAGAATTAAATGCAAGAAAATAAATCTACTCTATAAGCATGAAATAAATCTAAGGCAAGAGGGTTCTAGCCTCTTGGCTATTTAACAAGAAAATAAAATCTAAACTACAAGCATAGAAATAAATCTACACTAATAAGCAATAAAAAGGAAATAAAAGAGAAAAAGGACGATGCCCCCATCGATGCGGGCATCGATGCCTCCCCTTCTGCTTTTGCTGTCCGCAGATTCTTCTTGTTATTTGCTTTGGGGCTTTGGACATTAGGCTTTTCTTGGACTCTTGGGCTTGGGCTTTGATTTATTTCTTCATTTAAATACTTGAAAGAATTCATTGGGCTTCATGGCTTCATTTTTTCAATAAATCACGGGCTTTTGTTGAGAGATGGGAGTTTGAGATTTATTCTTCATTAACCTGCAATTTAAAGATAAAAACAATTATTAGTGCTATATTTATTTATATAAAATAGATAATGAGGGTATAAAATTGTAATAAAATGTGATTATCAATGAGCATTTGGTCAATGGATATAAATTTCGAATGCTAGAGACCGATGATAGGAGGGTAACTCAGAACAGTGGGGTCATGGGCTTGTTTGCTCAAGATTGTTTTTCAAGTATAAGAGATCAGAATCCAATTCTAGCTGACATACTATATTATGGCCAATTAGAAGATATTGTTGTGGTAATTTACGAGTTTGGTAAACCAAAATAATGTACTTACATGATGTTCAAGGTTCGGTGGTGTCCTGCAAAAAAGCAAAAGGATCATTATGGATTTACACTAGTCAATCTTCACAGCGAAGTATATACGGATGAGAAATTCATTTTTGCAAAATAAGCTGATCAGTGCTTCTTTGAGAAAGATCCGAATGTCATTTCTGATTGGGTGGTTTTGTACAAGGAGCCAAGATCCGTTGTTCTTCCTAATAACAATGAAAAAAATATTGAAGAAAGTAAAGATAATTATAGTGAAGAAATTGGGTCATCTGATGATGTTTGGCAAGAATTCTCTTACACACAGAATGTGGCACTGGATGTAGGTATGAACTATATATGTTACACCACATTATCGATTTTTAGCTTATCATAATAAAAAACAATAATGCATTTCATAATAACATATCTCATGAGCATGTATACAATTTTTACTTAACAATTGTCTTTATTAAATTTGCAAATGAGGAGGGTGAGGAGGATCTTTGACCTGGAGGGTGATCGATCATGGAGTATCACCCCAGGTAGTGGTGTTGATGATACACTACCATCTCCGGATGCAGGTATAAAAATTAATTAATATTTTAATATATTTTATAAATTTTTTGTTATCTAGCTCATAGTGTTCATTTGTTGCAGATGCGGGATATTCATCACCCGGCCCCTCTGATGCAGCACCAGAACCATCCCCCGACGCAGATATTCAATATTTATTAATTGATAATGGTCAATTAAAATTTCTTATTAATGATTCTCCTTTCTTATGTAGGTGCTTCTTGGACCCCGACATATCCATCATATACATTTCATACTGACTTACGGCCGAAGACACATGACTATCTCAGTTTACCCTTACCTCCGGACTCTCATAAGTCCAAGGCTGACTCAAGGAAGTACCACCCACGTGCTGCGAGAGAGTTAGAGGACATGCTTCCTATGTTGGAGACTAGGAAAGCCGCGTAGAGAACAGACATGGCGGAGGTAAGCCTGAATCTAAACCACCGCCAAGAGGAATGAGGGTGATAATTCGGTGGAATAGTTCTAATTTGCCCGTTGGTCCTTGGTCGACCCGATTGAATGCATATATTGGGGTTCTCGTGCGTAGAGCAAACATTATCAACCCTTATTTTCATTTTCGATAATTACCATGGACCGCATACGAGGCGATGTGGACTGATCTTATGGTAAGTGCATATTGTTTTAGATTTTCATTTATTAATAATTAGTAATTGATATTAAATTATCCTTACTAAATGTGTATGTAAATCTACAGGACTGCTTCTGCCTTGAGGACTTTGAGGGGGCTTGGAATTATGTGTTTAATGTCAAGGTTGAAGCAGTCCTCAAACAATGGAGGCATGAGACCAAACATGAAACCTATGACAGGTATGATGAGGACTGGCAGAGATTTTTAAACCTCGATGACCAAGTTGACGAGATTCATTTCACGGCTCTCCTCATGTATTAGGACAGCGATGCCTCCAAGGTTAGTTTCATGAAAATTACTTTATAATTTTAAGATATTATTTCATTACATATTTACAGATATTTTTTTAAGAATAAATCCACGAAGAGGTCATAAAATAGAAGAAAGAAGCTACATGACCACCACTTGGGCTCACACTCCTATGCCAATCTGGAGGATGTTTATTATCAGGATACGGTATATGTCATTTAAAGCTTTAAATGATCTTAATGCTTAGTATGATTATGAAATCTCATAATTTATAATATGACAGGAAAAATCATTAATGCCGATACACTTGAGGGCAAAAGCGGTGTATGGTACTTTCCGTGATAAATATAGGGGTGATGAGAAGAATCAGGATAAGATCAAGGCAAATCTCGAGTTGGTGGTGAGACTTATACATATCTTGAGTAGTATTATTAACTCTATTTTGTTGTTAACATTATGAGAAAATGAGAACACAAATAATATGGTCTTTACCTTGAATTAACTATGGATTTGTGCTTTAGGAGGGATTTGAGGCTACATCCAAGGAGGCTGCATCTGTGTACATTTCGCAGGAGGAGGAACAAACCGAGCCAGACCCTCACATGCTTTCTGTAGAGAAGAACATCACTATCACACAGAACCTGATGGGTCATAATAGGTATGGATGGTAAAAAATCGAATCAATTTAAATACTACATACTATTTATATTTGTTTACCATTATTGAATTTGAGAGCAAAATTTAATATTTATTTCTCCCTAAAAATAGGAGAGGAAGATATCCTCTGCATGGTGTCGGAGCTTCACCCGACATAAGCATGAGATCATCCACAGCATCCTCCACACCATCTACATCAATGAGAGAAGCCACAAGCAGTTTCCAGGCTATTCCATTTGTCGCACGTATCTCTGCGTATCTGATTGACAAAATTGACCCGGAGCTGCATATTCAGGTGACTAATGAGATGACTAGAGTTGCGCTGATGGCAAACTCGATGGACGATCTCATGGGGGGTATGTTATACAATATTTAGGCGGTGCGATTCCTTATAGCGCGTATGGTGGTATCACACAGATCATTAGCTCGATTGGCGATAATTCCGGCGCTAGACAGAGCAGTGCTCAGGTACCTTATTTTTTCTTATATTTATAAATTCATTTTTATTTAATATGTTATAAAACACAACATAATGATTATTCAATTGAACATTCAGAGTGGAGATATTGGAGGGAGCAGCACCCGTTCTCGTAATCGGGATAGAGATACTCCCGCCGACGACGATGGATGAGGTTTTTTTATTTTTAATGCAATAAACAGTTTTATTTGTTATAACAATACATTTATTCATGTCGTGTATCCTATCTTAGTCATGTGCATTGTTAGTATATATATTGTTGGATGTATATATTAGACGGAACTGGTTGATGTATATTTTGGAGTGGATGGTTGGATTTGTGCAATGTGTTAGATTTGGTTATATTTGGTTATATTTGGTTTTGAATGGAATTGTTATGAATTTTGATTATAATTGGATGGTTGGATGTATTCATGTGTATAGTATTTTCTAGATGTATTCATTAATGGAATTGTATAGGGAAATACAATTTATAATTATTTTTTTTTGCTATATTTGGTTTTGAATGGAATTGTTATGAATTTTGATTATAATTGGATGGTTGGATGTATTCATGTGTACAATATTTTCTGGATGTATTCATTAATGGAATTGTACAAGGAAATACAATTTATATTATTTTTTTTACTGAACAAAAAGCAACCTAGACGGAATTCCATCTAGGTTAAATCAACCTAGACGGAATTCCGTCTAGTCTGGCAGACTAGACGGAGTTTTTACTTCCGTTTAGGTTGACTTCCGTCTAGATTGATCAACCTAGACGGAATTCCGTCTAGTTTGAGTCAACCTAGACGGAAGCAAAATAAATGGACCTAACTAGACGAAATTCCGTCTAGTTGAACTAACCTAGACGGGATTTGGATCAACCTAGACGAAAATTTCCGTCTAGGTTGCTCGTTTTTCTACTAGTGAAAGAAGAAGAAAATTTTGACTTCATCCTCCTCATACCAAAGGTAGTTGCAGATTTTCATCATTTCATCATTATTCAAGATCGATCGAACAAATGTAAGTGCTTCATCTCTAATCTACTTTACTTTGTGCATTATAGAATTTGTATTGAGGATAATGTAAAATTTAGGTGTGGGGTAAGGACTAGTCATTTTTTTCCTTTTTACCTTAATTTTTTCTTCCTTTTTGCTATGTTATTTTTTCCTTTAAAAAACATTAAAATATTATAACGTGCTAAATTAATAGAGTTAATTAATAATTGATCTATTTGATAAATTTTAAAATTTCTAATTCTTAGTTAGTTTTATACTCAAGTTCATCTTTTATGGTAACTCTAAATAAATTTCTTAAGAAATAATTTTTAAAATAATATACCTTACTAAAGTCTTCACTTAGACATTTAATTAAAGGAATAAAATTTTTACATGCTTAAATTAGAGTAGAAAATAATTTTTCAAGATATATTGATCAAA
>NC_033798.1:90247797-90284636 GCF_001876935.1 Asparagus officinalis
AAAGAAGAGTGTGAAAAATAGGCACCAAATAAAAACTCTCTTGAAATTCAAGGTGGTTCTATCTTATAGGCTTAAGTTGACCGAGTAAGCCTAAGGAGTATTTTCATGCTTAATGACCTAAGCTCAATTGGGTTGGGATTCATTGGTCCAAAACTCGTTAAATAGTTACTTAGAAAGCCTAATGAAGTAGAACAAAGGCACTAAGGGATAAAGAGTAAAAAAACATACTAACAATGTTTTTTTAATATATTGTTATATTTGTATATATGTTATTGAAAAGTAATTTTGATTAAGAGACTTGAAAATTATTTAAAATAAAGAGTTAGCATGTTTCTTTTAAAACTTTTAAATTAAATTTCTAAGTTAGACTTAATTTTGTATAACTACAATTAAAATATTTTCTAAGACATTTGCCCTAGAGTTATAGATAAAAGTGTTTTCTTGAGTAAAAACTAGCTTCAATTAGAATGTTTAAATATATTAATTAAGTTAATTATTTACTAACTTCTTTAAATTAGCAAGTTAATCAAATTTTGTGAGTATATTCGCTGCAAACCCTCATGAGACTACAACTCATCCTCTAGGGTAACTGTTGATGTTAAATAATCACACAGTCAATTAAATTGGTTGGATGAGGGTGAAGTTGAAGAGTGAGTGCTTCCTTCCCTGAATATCCATTTCTGAGTTGAGTGGTTGAAGCCTGCACATAGAGAAACCCGTGAGAGGATGGGGACTGGTTCCCCCATGGTTCCTTCGACGATCAAGTTAGCTGGTGATCTTGCAGATATTGCTAATGAAGTATAATTTTTAAGGAGCTTGAAGAAACAAAAGTCCAAAGAAGAAGTCTGTCAGAATAGTACCTCTTATTTATACTGGTGCCGAAAGGGTAGAAATGTCGCTTCGGCCGAGAACAGCATGACGGTAAAGAAGCATGGGTTGGCGGCTGCATCATCACCTACTTTACATGCGTCATTCGACGAGTGGAGGAGAGATCACCTCAGCATTAAATATGAAGTGATCTGAGGCATGACAGTGCCGACGTGGTCCTATGAGTCATGAGGGCTATTAGAGCTAGAGGTACGATGGCGCCTGCCAAGCATTAAATGTGATGCCGACGTTGTGTCAACGGGAGAGGCTCGAGACTGATGTCGTCCTCTAGCTTTGTCGAGAAGTAACGCCTTTTGAGTCGTCCTTATGAGTTATCGAATAATTGGTTGAGTGGGCTCGTTTCGAGTCATTTTCGACAAGAGGGCCGACAAGTACCACTATTCTAATCGACATGAAGGAATATCGACTCGGTGAGTCGACTAAGTTAGAATCCTTATTGGTCTTTGCCCGTCAATTTGATTGGGGCATTACATGCAGAAGTACACCTGTCTTTTGCTAGCAAAGGGTTGCATTTTGACAATTGAGAACACCATAATAGTTGGACCCTTTTGCTTGGAGTTAGCTTTAGCCGAGTCTGAGTGAAATGAGAGTCGCATTGGACGGACGTGAGTGTGTATTAAATGAGGGAACTAAAAAATCTCTTTAGATTGGTGTGACTGACGTCCTTGCACGTTCTTTTTGACTACTACAGGTTCGCTTTTCTTAGCAGATTGTAGGCTATTCGAGGTGCGTGTGGTGCACCTCGATCTCGGAGATGTCACTTTGAATTCTGATAATTAATCTTGACCGTTGGAGAGAATTTGATCCAACTTTCCAGATTTCGACAGTAGTGAAGTCTAGCTACTTATATATAGAGCTAAATCCAGAGAGATGATGGTTATTACCTTTTGAAATTCCCTTTAGAGAACTCAAGACCTTTCCTGTTCATCTTTGTCCGACGATTATTTCTGCAATCTTCGATGGCATGTGATCCTATTGATCGATGAGCTCTCCTGGCAAGGCTCCACTCCAAAGCGACCCAGACACAAATGAAGGCGCTCCACGAGAGGTTTGATATCCCTTGATAGTATGACTTGATGGCCTCGATGAGGTCGGAGGCCATCTGCGATGTTCATGGGGAAAATTGAAAGAAGAAAAATGAAGAATTGAATTTGTATTATTCCCTCTAACAAACTTAGAAAAAGAATAAATTACAATTCTCTCGATGCAATCTCTCTCTAACAAACTTAGAAAAAGAAATTACAATCTTCTCGATCGATTTCCTGATTTACAAAAGATAGAAAGATCGACGAAGACCTTTCCATTTTTTTAAAACTGGGTTCTTCTTGGTGTCGATGAAATGCCTCCCTCAAATGCTTACATTGAGTTTGCTTTTCGTTGATGATCCGAATGCTTTACCTCGTGGAACGTTGCCTTTGCTTCTTGACTCGAAGTCTTAGACGAACTTGCGTGGCAAGTTTGAAACTCTTAATGAGTTAGGAAACTCTGAATGAGTTAGGAAACTCTGAACGAGTTATAACTCTATGGAAGAGTTGATTGATTTAACCGAAAATTAGTTTGTAAGCCAAGGTTGATGAAAGCTCCAAGAGCAACTCCGAGGGTCTGAAGATTGTCGAGATCCTTCTTCTGCTAAGAAGCCTTATGCTGATCTCCAAAAGATTGATCCAAAAAAGATCTCTGAACTCAGTTGAGTTTCTAGTAATTTATAAGGGATTAAGGGGTATAACCACCCCTTAATCTGCTCCTTAATGGAGGATTAATTGCCCTATTAATTGGGTGTAACAGTCCCTTAAACCGCTCTCCAAATTGTGGGTGAAAAACGGTTTCTGGAACCGTTTGAATCACATTTGAATGAATCAAACACAGGTCCTGCGTTGATGGGCGTGAATCTTGCGTTCAAACATAGTGTTTGGAGGTTGCGTTAGCAGCTGGATTTGAGCTGCGTCTACGGCTGAACGCTAGAAGTTATGTTAGTGTTTGATAATGCTAGAAGCTGCGTTAGCAGCTGGATTTAAGTTGCGTCTGCTGCTGATAATGTAGTGGTTGTGTTGTTTTGACTCTGGAACACGACCACTTGTGTTTCATTACTGGGATGCAGAGATGAGTTCTGCGTCTTTGGCTGAAAATGCAGCAATGACCTCTGCATTTGGATCTGAAGAGATCATTGACTCGTAATCTCTTTTGTCAGAGTGTTGTGAAGATCATCATTTTGTAATCTTCATCTTGGCTCTATGAAAATATGAGAGTCGTCAGATTGTAACTCCCGATATTGATTGTGAAGACTATTGAATTAGAGTTATCATTGGTTGTTATGAAGGTCGTTAGATTGTAACCTTCATCGATCTACGTAAAAGTTTTTAAATTATAGCCTTCTGAAAACTGTCAAATTGTAACTTCCATCATGTATGATGAGAATCAGCTATTTGTAGTAATTTTTAGATAGCCTACAGCACCCCCTCCAAAGTTTTCAAAAGTTCACGGTTGACAGTGATAAATTTGTGAAATACTTTGGATCTCAACTCTGATCTTGGAGCTATTGATTCCTTGTCATAAAGGAGTTATTCTCTACACCCATTTAGGAGGCATATTGGTTAAAGGGATTTGCTACATAGGACCCATGTGAGGATGAGCTTCAAAGAGAAGCTGTAGCGACGGTACAAGCTACTCGTGAGCATAAGCTCTCAAACATCACGTCACGGCTTACATTCATTTCGCTGATGGGTGCAAAAACGTTCATAGGATTTTTGGCAAACCCTCAGCCATCAACGAATTTGATAAGCCTTTATCGACTGTCATTTGAGTCGTGCTAGCATGTGGATTATCTAAATCCATTCCACATGTAACGTTGTGCTAAAAGAATAAACTTTCTTAGACTTAGTGCTATGATACCAAATACATAAACTTTGTCAATTTCACGAGAATAGACTACCCGACAACGCGTGTTAGGCGTAAGCTTATCTCTAATTAGAGATTGAGATAAAATCCCCCATGCGTGAAAGATATGGATTTTTGGTGCTACGATGTTGAATACGTAGACTTCGCTATTATTGCGGGAATAGGCCACCCGACAGCATGCGTTAGATACAGACTTATCTCTAATTAGGGATCAAGATAAAGTCCCCCATGCGTGTAAGGTATGGATTCTAGTGTTATTAATGACAACCTACTACAATATTGAATACGTATGCTTTGTCGTTGTTTCTTCTTGTGTTATGTTTTCACTTAAAACACTGAAAGAAAATTGGAAGTGCCAGAGGTGTAGTATTAACTTGGTATAAATTTTCACTTAAAGTAAAATTCAGAAATTTTCTTCATTATCACTAGGATAATTCCAGAAAATCTTTAATCCGTTAGGGATTTTATAATAAAAACTTGCTATTCTTATTAAAAAAGGATTAACAAGTTCATTGGGAGGTTTGGTTGTTAAAGGTGTGATGTTAATCTAACAGTGTTTTATGGGCCTATCACTCTATTGAAGAGAGTCAATAAGTTGATTTGGTCATCAGAGGTGTAATGTTAACTTGACGGGTTTGTAGACCTATCGTTCTATTGAAAAGAGTCGATAAGTTAATTGCCAGAGGTGTTTTATTAACGTGATAAGATTATGGACCTATCGTTCTATTGAAGAGAGTCGATAAGTTGATTGTCAGAGGTGTAATGTTAACGTGACAAGATTATGGACCTATCGCTCTATTGAAGAGAGTCGTTAAGTTGATTATCAGAGGTGTAATGTTAACCTGACAATATTGTGGACCTATCCCTCTGTTGAATAGAGTCGATAAGTTGATTGTTAGAGGTGTAATGTTAACGTGACAAGATTGTGGATTTATCACTCTGTTGAATAGAGTTGATAAGTTGATTGTCAGAGGTGTAATGTTAACGTTATAAGATTGTGGACCTATCGCTCTGTTGAAGAGAGTTGATAAGTTAATTATCAGATGTATAATGTTAACGTGACAATATTGTGGACCTATAGATCTATTGAAGAGAGTCAATAAGTTGATTGTCAGAGGTGTAATGTTAACTTGACGTTATCAGAGGTGTAATATTAGCCTGATGAAAGGAGTGGTTGTAAGAGGTGTGATATTAATGTGATAGAATTTTTTGCGATCGGAGTAACTTTATGAACTTATCATCCTATTGATGAGGATTGATAAGTGGATTGTCAGAGGTGTATTGTTAACGTGACAAATTATGAGTGATGCAAGCAGAATTCATACTCCGTGGGGATGTAAATCGTCATAAGTGTAATGTTAACTCGACGATGTTTACAGACCTATCATCCTATTGAAGAGGATTGACAAGAAGATTCGTTACTCTTAATCAAGTGGATTCCAAGCAACCAACCCCCAGTCTTTAATAAGATTTAGCAAGGGAAGAATTTTACAGTTGACAGAGGTGTCTTGTTGAACATGATAACTTAGAAGATTTGTTACTCTTGATCCTGTGGATTCTAAGTAACCAACCCCAAATCTTGATTAAGACTTAGCAGGGGAAGAAAAAATGGGTAGACATGACACATCGCCTTGTAGGCCACTATCCATCAAGTCGAAATAGAGACACATCACTTAGTAGGCCACTATCTGATGATTTTAACTATCAGAGATAACTATTAACGTGATAGTTTTGGTAGACCCGTTATCCTATTGAAGAGGATTGGCTTCAGTGGTTGTAGTATCTTCCCTTCCTGATTGGGAAGATTGGGCTTGGTCACATTGCTCAGGCTTGGTCCCATTGCAGCCAAAAAATTCTACTGGTTTTTTTCAAATGGTCAGGCTTGTAACAATTCGCTGCAGATAACTTGGCAATTAACATCCATCCAACTAGTTTTTTTCAAATGGTCAGGCTTGTAACAATTCGCTGCAGATAACTTGGCAATTAACATCCATCCAACTCATTCCTCATATGCTTGCTCAATTCGCTGCAGATAACTTGGCAATTAACATCCATCCAACTCATTCCTCATATGCTTGCTCAAACAGCCTCACCTAGTACAATTAACAAGTGATATCCCTAAGAACTAAACAAATCCATGAAATAATCTTCAAGAGAACAGCAACATCAGTCTCTGAACATTCACACTGAAGGCCTAATTTTACTTTAAGATACCTAACTAAGAGATCAAATAACTATAATATCTGGGTAACAATTCACAACAAAGAGATTATATTTAACACACCTTCTTTCCATGTCTCACAAGCCTCAGGGCAACCTCTGTAGCAGTGTTGGCTGCTGCAATCACATCCACTGCTCTCCCAGTCATAGGTCCTTCTTGAAGTACATGTGTGCAACGACTACAATAAAACCATCTATATGGCACCCCCATGTCACTGCAATCGAAAGGAAGTTATAAATATTCTTACAATCCTTATGAACTTTTTATATTAAGAAATGGTAGACCACTAAGCCTTACATTTTCACAACATTATTTCTCTTCCAAGACAGTCTCATCACTAACCAATGGTGAGTAATGGCATGCAATGTTGTTAACCGAAATACAAGTTGGGAAAGCAATGCCCCTCTCAATCCTTTTCTTTACATTCTTGTGCATGCTTCCAACTTGCCTAAAGACACCATTACAAAACATGATATAAATTTATTATTGCACAAATAAAAGGTAGAATGAAGCAAATTTTGACGCATAACAAAATGAGATAAATTTTCTTGTGCAATCATACCATCTCTAGATCATAACATTCAAAATATATGAACTAATAAAATGCTTCAACAATTTTACATATCAAATCTACAAACTTGCATCAGAAATAGCAGAAAGGTATAGTGTAATCACAGTGTAGGTTATGTTCACATTAACAAAACTATATTGGCAAACAATAATCTACACATAAACAGATTAGAAGCCTATGAAACCTCATTGGCAATGGAAAATTGTGAGTCACATACTTCTTTACAAAGGACTCAACCATCGTTTTCCTCTCCTCTTTTATTCATCTACTCCATGGCTTCTTGTCGCCAGAATCACTACTACTGCATCTAGCTATACTAAATGTTCTCCCAGCCCAGCTACAATGTACGGACTGCATTTTTTAATAGAAATTCACGGCTCCCTTCTCCTTCGAAATTGAGCTGAACCAAACAACTTGCATCGATTACTGTTCGAGACAATGATTATGAAATTGAATAACAAAAACAAGAACAACACAACTTCATTTCTTATAAAAAATCTTCATAAGATTCATAAGTGCAACAAAAATAACGAAAAATTCAAAACAAAAGGATAGAACTAACAAATGTCTGAAAAAATTTTATGAGGCCTAATGTGGGAGAAGAAAAGCAAGAGACTGACCCAGAGAATCTAGAAAAAAAAGAAATTGATACGGAATTTTTCTCAAAATTATCAACTGGGAAGGAAAATTGATAGACAAATTAGATTAAAAAAAGTACCTTCGATCGTCTCGATGGCAGCACGATGAGGGGAGATCGGTGTGCTTGGCGGGCCGCTAGAGACCATATGGGACCACTAGCAGAGGAGGAAGGCCGAGGGGGACAGCGGGGTTGGGCGGTGGCTGGGCCTGGTCACGGAGAAGGAGGTGAGAGGGGAGGAGCGGGAGTTTGAGCAGAGGAGGATGAGAGGCATGTAGGGTTCTGGTTTTGAACCTACACTCTTATTTTGTTTTGATGATTTTACAAACAATTTATAACTAATTTTATTTTCTAGTGACTGTGGCTTATTACAAGTTTATATCAGAGTTAAAGATCCAGATCAGCCATGTTTACAATCACTTAGGTATTATTGTATATATCGTGTGTTATTTTCTAAGCTCAATATATATTTATACTCCCACAGTTGTTTCGTTTCGTGAAAACAATGTGCCTTTAGTTTAACATCATGTTTACATTGTATATTGTTTATTAAAATGTTTTACAAAAGTTTTGCAATACACCTCTTTATCAAAATCAAATGTATATCTTTACATATTTACACATATATGTGCACATTTGCTAAAAAGATAATCATTTACAAATGGCAAATTTAATTTCCAAAATTTCCTCACAAATACGTTTAATATCATATTTATAAACTATTCCCAAAGTTTTACACTTTTTATAATTTATTTGATATTTTTTAACGAGGTTCAAAGTTGAAATTTTTTGAGTACATGTTTATGAGTCGACTCATGAACAGTGTTGAGTCGACTCACAAACTGCTGTGTAGTTTACAATTTGTTTCTGATAAGTCAACTCATAACATCATGAGTCGACCCATCAGGTTGAGTCGACTCATGCCTGTCATAAGTCGACTCACAAACTGTGTTGGAAAATAAGTTTTGTTTCCGATGAGTCGACTCATGATCTTATGAGTCGGCCCATGGTTTATGAGTCGACTCACGACTTTTACAAGTCGACCCATAAGTTGGTTTTTAGTATGTAATGGCTACTTATGAGTCGACTCATGAACAGTACTGAGTCGACTAATAACACTGTAACGACTACTTTTAGTTTTTGTCTTCTTCTGGCTTTTTGGTCTTTTTACTTAGGTTTTTGCTGATGTTTTGGGTTGTTATAAATACCCCAGTGCATTTAACATTCTGTGAGCACTAGAGATTTGTTTAACTAAGTTTACAAGTGTTTAAGAGGTGTTTAAAGCCTTATTTAAAGTTTTTTTCAAAAGAGAAGTCTTACACAAAGAAGAAGCTTTCAATTTCAATTGAGGAGTTCATCCTCGTCATCATTTCTTCAGTTCTTTGTGTTTATAGAGAAGTTTTTCTAAACTCTTTTATATAGCTTATTGATTGTCAATTTCATATTTATATCTTGCTATATTAAATTGAGTTAGAATTTCATTGTTCTCATTTATCACACACACCCTTATTGAGCTTAGAATATTTCATACAATATATTAGTGGGTATTGGTGTGTGAATTAGTGAGAGTGAGCTTCATTGCGTTCTTATTCATTATAGAGAACAAAACATTGTATTTGAGCTTATATTGTGAGTATCACTTATAATACACTTGTACACCGAGAGAAGTATTTGGTGAGAGACGGGGTCGAATCCAAGAGGAGTGGTGTCGGTTGACGAACCTAGGGAGAGGTTGTATCCGAGCACTTGAGGAGGAGTACACGGACTAGAGACCAACACTTAAGAGGGTGTAAAGTGGGATTGCAAGAGTGTGAGATTGTAAAGTTTTTGGTGAACTAGAAAACCGAGTGTGAGGTGTAAACGTTATTCGGGTGAGCGTAGAAAACCCGGTTGTGATAGTGGAGATCTTCTCGAGGTGAGGAGCAGAGACGTAGGTCGTGGGGACCGAACTCCGTAATCATATCATTTGTTTGTGATTGCATTGTCATACTTATCTTTATGTTTATATCTTATATCGCCTTTGTTTATTGCTTATTGTTTATATTCCCCACTATCTAGTTTAGATTATTTACCTTTGTGTTGTTTGTATATCCTCGCATATATCTCATAGTATATCTCATTGCTAGGATATTTTCCTTTGTTCATATTGCATATTCTTGCTCATAACATATTGTATATCTATCTCGTAAGAATAATTTATTAATAAGTTTTAATTGGCATAAAATCAGATTAGATTAGCACAAGACCCTAATCACCCCCCTGTAGGGTCTAACAATTGGTATCAGAGCTTGATGCTCTTTGATTTAAGGTCTAATCACATTGAGTTAAAGATCCAAGTTATCTTTTGTGCTAATCTTGTTTTGATTTTATTTGTATCTTGCTTTCACATATATCATGAATATGGATGCATTTCGTTTAGGCTATGATCCAAATGTTGCTCCTAGAATATATAATTTCCTCTATGACCAATGGTGTTCTAAATTTAATATATTTGTTAGATCTAGACAATTCGATTTATGGAAAGTTATTGAAGATGCTTATATTGTACCCACTTCGGAGAAATCCAGGTGGAGTAAAAATGATAAAAGAATGTTTAATATGAACAATCTTTTGTTGGAATATTTGCTTAATGCTTTTGACTCATCCTTTTCTAACAAATTTGTTCATTTTGATAGCGCTTACACATTCTGGAAATTTATAGAAGCACATCAAGAAAATTTGGAAGCGATCTGACAAGCTTTGGAGGATTCTACTTCTAGTTCATGTGGAACTTCGTTTTCATACACACGGACACTAGGCGATAGCCCTAGTGAGGTTTGCGAGTTCGAATCCATTGATGATTTATTTAGTGATGAACTTGCTTGTGCTAGTGAAAAATTATTGCATGTTCATGAGAAATTGAAATTTAATTTTAAAAGGTTAAAAAGCAAGCATGTTCAATTGAAATCTGATCATGAGTCTCTTGCATCTAAGTTTGATTCCATTGCTAGTGAAAATATCAATCTTAAAGAAAGTAATGAAAAGTTGAAAATTGATATTGCAAATTTGACTCATGACAAAAACAATGCCTTGCTAGAAGTAGATGTTAGTAAGAATAAATTGGACACATTTGTCAATGATCTTGTTTTCTCTACTTCTTGTGACAACGCACATATATCTCATGATGAGTTGAATCATGTTAAAGAACGAATATCATCTTTAGATTCAACACTAAACACTTGCATTGCCAATAATCAAAAGCTTATGGACTTGCGTGCAAAGTCCCATAAAAATGTTTTCAAGAAACCTATTCACTATGCACACATGTATAACAAAATTTACAAGTGTACCATTTGCGGCCGAAAAGGCCACATTGCTAAATTTTGTTATGATGCACAAAAATCCATCATGTCTAAAAATATTGATCCTTGTGCATCTCTTCAAGCTTCTTCATAACACACACATGTACATGCACCCATTGCACACCATAAACATGCTCATGTGTATAAGTGTGATTTTTGTGGTCGTTTGGGTCATTTGACCAAATTTTGTTTTGATTTGAAGAAGGTTTCTCATTTGTAAAATAATTTCAAAGATAAACCTATTTTTGCAAATGATTTTCGTGCACCTTATGTTAGTCAATATATATCATTTAGACCCTTTCATTGCAATCATTGCAATCGAAAAGGTCATGTACATGAATTTTTTTTTACCGTATCCGTGCACCATACACGCCCAAATGGGTTCATAACTCAAGGGTCTTGATTTTAAATGATAGGGGTCATGTCCCTAACCCTATTGGTACCAAAAATATTTGGGTACCAAAATGTGCTTAATTTCCATTTCTTAAGAATTTTTTGTTTTTTTTTTGTTTGTTGCTCTTGTTTTTGACTTAACTTTTCACATTTCAATAAACATTTAAAGCTTATTTAAGATCTATGTGTAGATTTTTATGACTCAAAATCCTTGTCGGAATATTTCGTTGTTAAAACTTTTTCAAGTGCAAGAGTCTTATTTTAGAATTTCTGTAAAAACTTGGTTTTCAAGCTTGAGTCGACTCAGGGTCGACTCACATCCCTTAGTCGATTGCAAGTCAACCTTAGGGTGACTGTTTTCAGGGTCTCTGATTCTTTTTGTTTTTGGATTTGAGATGATTTAGGACCTGACCCGTTTGCCTGCCTTAATCCTGAACCTACACTTATCACTTTGACCAGATCTGGACCGTTGATCTCCTTTCAAAGCCCTAGCTTACCTCCTTTCTCTTATTTCTTTCATCTCTCCTCCAGCCGATTCTCTTTTCCCAGTCGACCTTCATCTCTAGCCGACTCATCATCGCCAGTCGACCCTTCCTCTCTAGCAATCATTGTTCGCACTTAGTCTTCTTCATGCCTGTATCTCTCCTCTGTTCGGTATAACCCTTTTCCCCTCTCATTTACTTTTCTAGGGTTTCATTTCTATCCATGGCCAGTGCTTCAACCAAACGTCCTAGAACTTCCAAGGGTAAAGCCCCTCTTTCTTGTGGTCGTGCATCTTCACCTCTAGAACGTAACAATGCACATTACGAACAATTTCTAAATAGTCCGACCTTAATTGAAAAATATCATGCTCTTTGTCAGTTAAAATTGTTCCCTGGTAGATATGTTAAATTCGATAATTGAAAAATATCATGCTCTTTGTCAGTTAAAATTGTTCCCTGGTAGATATGTTAAATTCGATGACTTTAGTCATTTTTCTCTATGCTCTTTGTCAGTTAAAATTGTTCCCTGGTAGATATGTTAAATTCGATGACTTTAGTCATTTTTCTCTAGAATAATTTTTCTCTGCTGGTAAACTCGCTGATTTAGTCTCTAATCAGCACTCTGAAAATTTACCCCCATCTTGTGCGTGTGTTTTACGCAAATCTTATACCATTTTCTCCTGAGAATAGACCCCACTTTATCACTTTCAGTGTCAAAAATCACAATATTCATTTCACAGCTGACCATCTATCTGAGATCATTGTGATCCCTCGAGGTGACACCTTTCTTGATGATGTTTCTGTAACGCCCCGCCCCGGAATCCCGGAGTCGGTAAGCTATTAGATCTGATGGACTGGCCTCATAAACCACCACATGTCTTTTCAGCACGTTTTGTCCTCACTCACGCGCTCCCTGGAAAACTTCCCAGATGGTCACTCATCCTTGAATTTCTCCAGGCCAAGCACGCTTAACTTTAGAGTTTCTAGGAGTTAGGTTCCCGAAAAGAAGATGCATCTTGGTGGTATGAGTATTCCAATCAAATCTATCAATACTAATCACATCACCCTCTCAAGGGTTAGGGTATTACAGTTTCATATGATAATCCCGATGTTGAAGCCCTTATGACTCTTCCTGGCGAAAGCCTTCCATTAGATGCTAAAAATATATCTGACTTGGCTACCATTATTGGACATATCATTTCTTATAATTTGATTCCAAAATCTGGGAGATATAGTCACTATTCACAAGATCTCACTAGGGGTATCTAGGTCATTCTGGGAAATGTTGATGTTAAATAGGGACATGTTATGTTTGATATCATTGCTTCTAGTCCCTCCACTTTCATTCCCTTTGGTGGTCTTTTTATAAAAATTTTCAAATATTTCAATGTTGACCTATCTGATGAGACTCCTATTGATATTCGGCCTCTCTTTGATATTACTGATCTTCATCGGATGGAAATTCCTACCACATTAATGGCAATGAATGATCATCTTGCTCGTAGGCCCCTCCTGTATCTCCTGTACATGAACCCCCTCATGAGCATTATCATTCCTCCTCAGATTCATCTGAACCGAGCCATATAGAAGATCTTTCCACTCAGATGGCTGAATATTACTATAGTGACCAAGTAAGATTTCAGAGGATTGAAGACGGTGAACTTGATATTAGCATTAGACTTGGAGAGGTTGAAAAGATCCAGGTGGAATTAAGGAGAGAGATAGCCTCCTTGAGGAGTGATAGAGAAGTTGACATGGCTTCCATTCATAGTAGACTTGATGAGATTGTAAATCTTTTACAACAACCCCATCCTTCTTTGGGTCCAGGATCATCGAATGCTTGAAGCTCTTTCTTGATTTGTGTTAAACAATATGACATTTTGGTTTATGTTGTGTTGGCAAACTCTTATTTACGTTGGCATGTAACATTTAACTTGCACTTGATTTGCTTCATGTTGGACATGTTTTGAAAACATATGTTGAACTTGGAATGTAATAGCCTAGTAAATCTATTTTTTTTTTTTTTGAATTTATGGTTGTATTCCATTTGAATATCCTCACTCATGTTTTTTTTCTAACCTATGCATAAATGTAGGGGGAGCCTTGCTCCAATATTCCCCATTTTGATGTTGCCAAAAGGGGGAGAAATGGTATTGGCTTGTTGTTTATGAGTATTGAAGACATTTGTATTTCATGATTTATATATCTTTCATGAATTGTTTGTCATCATCAAAAAGGGGGAGATTGTTAGGGTTTTGGTTTTGAACCTACACTCTTGTTTTGTTTTGATGATTTTATAAACAATTTATAACTAATTTTGTTTCCTAGTGACTGTGGCTTATTATAGGTTTATGTCAGTGTTAAAGATCCAGATTAGCCATGTTTACAATCACTTAGGTATTATTGTATATATCGTGTGTTATTTTCTAAGCTCAATATATATTTATACACACACAATTGTTTCGTTTCGTGAAAATAATGTGGCTTTGGTTTAACATCATGTTTACATTGTATATTATTTATAAAAATGTTTTACAAAAGTTTTGCAATATATCTCTTTATCAAAATCAAATGTATATGTTTACATATTTACACATATATGTGCACATTTGATAAAACGATAATCTTTTACAAATGGCAAATATAATTTCCAAAATTTCCTCACAAATATGTTTAATATCATATTTATAAACTATTCCAAAAGTTTTGAACTTTTTAGAATTTATTTGATATTTTTTAACAATGTTCAAAGTTAAAATTTTCTGAGTACATGTTTATGAGTCGACTCATGAACAGTGTTGAGTCGACTCATAAACTGCTGTGTAGTTTATAATTTGTTTCTGATGATTTGACTCACAATATCATGAGTCGACCAATCAGGTTGAGTCGACTCATGCCTATCACAAGTCGACTCACAAACTGTGCTGAAAAATGAGTTTTGTTTCTGATGAGTCGACTCATGATCTTATGAGTCGACCCATGGTTTATGAGTCGACTCATAACTTTTACAAGTCGACCCATAAGTTGGTTTTTAGCCTGTAACGGCTACTTATGAGTCGACTCATGAACAATACTAAGTCGATTCATAACACTGTAACGGCTACTTTTAGTTTTTGTCTCCTTCTGGCTTTTTGGCCTTTTTACATGGGTTTTTGCTGATGTTTTGGGTTGTTATAAATACCCCAGTGCATTTAACATTCTGTGAGCACTAGAGATTTGTTTAATTAAGTTTACAAGTGTTTAAGAGGTGTTTAAATCCTTGTTTCAAGTTTTGTTTCAAAAGAGATGTCTTACACAAAGAAGAAGCTTTCAATTTCAATCTAGGAATTCATCCTCATCATCATTTCTTCAGTTCTTTTTGTTTATAGAGAAGTTTTTCTAAACTCTTTTATATAGCTTATTGATTGTCAATTTCATATTCATATCTTTCTATATTAAATTGAGTTAGAATTTCATTGTTCTCATTTATCACACACACCCTTATTGAGTTTAGAATATTTCATACAATATATTAGTGGGTATTGGTGTGTGAATTAGTGAGAGTGAGCTTCATTGTGTTCTCATTCATTATAGAGAACAAAACATTGTATTTGAGCTTATATTGTGAGTATCACTTGTAATACACTTGTACACCGAGAGAAGTATGTGGTGAGAGACGGGGTCAAATCCAAGAGGAGTGGCGTCAGTTGACGAACCTAGGGAGAGGTTGTATCCGAGCACTTGAGGAGGAGGACACGGACTAGAGACCAACACTTAAGAGGGTGTAAAGTGGGATTGCAAGAGTATGAGATTGTAAAATTTTCGGTGAACTAGAAAACCGAGTGTGAGGTGTAAACGTTATTCAGGTGAGCGTAAAAAACTTGGTTGTGATAGTGGAGATCTCCTCGAGGTGAGGAGCGGAGATGTAGGTCGTGGGGACCGAACTCCGTCATTATATCATTTGTTTGTGATTGCATTGGCGCACTTATCTTTATGTTTATATCTTATATCGTCTTTGTATATTGCTTGTTATTTATATTCTCCACTATCTAGTTTAGATTATTTACCCTTGAGTTGTTTGTATATCCTCGCATATATCTCATAGTATATCTCATTGCTAGGATATTTCCCTTTGTTCATATTGCATATTCTTGCTGATAACATATTGTATATCTATCTTGCAAGAATAATTTATTAAAGAGTTTTAATTGGCATAAAATCGGATTAGATTAGCACAAGACCCTAGTCACACCCCCTCTAGGGTCTAACAAGGCAAAGGAGGAGAATTGGGGATCTGAATAGATTTTTAGGGTTTTTACGAACGTTGTGAAAAAGAGACTTTAAGCGACGTTAACCTAACACGTCGCGATAAATGCACACTATTAGCGACACCAACCCAAAAACGTCACTAAAAGTATATATTTTTACCGACGAAAAATGAAAAACATCGTGAAATCCATACACTTTTAACGACACTAAGTTAAAACGTCACAAATAATATACACTTTTAGCGAAGCTAATTATAAACGCTGGGAAAAATATTTGTTTTGCCTACGCTAACTAAAATCATCGGGAAAAACATAATTTTTGGCGACGTATTTAACCATGCGTCAGGAATAAGCGTTGGTGCAATTTGTTGTAGTGAGTAGTTGAAAGTTTGACCTCAATCAAAACCCTGACGTAAGATAACCTTCGTCTAGTTGCAGTAAGCTTGTCAGAAGCAATTGACTTTCTGATGGCACTAACAAATTTGCTATGACCAGTGACATTCAATAAATTCAGTTTTGGGAATTGCACCCACATTAGATAACTGCATTCCTGAATTTTCTCTATATCTTCATCTAGACCCCAAGGATTGAGCAGTTAAGGCCGAGAACCAAAAAACCAAGGGCCTGCATCTACGATATTACTCATCTCCTCCTTAGTTTTAAAATTGAACAAGAACGCACCAGCTTTGACCAAACACACTTCAGGTGTAGCAATGCCAGCCCAAACATCTGTCACATATGTTTCCATTGCTTTGAATTTGACATTTAAAGAACTAGCAAAGCTCTGTTTAGGGTTGCCATCCTTGCTCATATGAGTATCATCATCAAAATTTAGAGAATTATCAAAATTCTCATCATCTTTGGCCATATACACATCATCATTAATCGACTGAGTAACATTCCCAGAAGAATTATCAGAAGAATGTTCACTACTAGATATATCCAAAAGAACAGTGGTAGAAGAAGTAACCAAAGAATGACTAATAGGAATTCCATCATCACTATCAACACTATCTACCCTAGTAACCCTAGAAGTAGAAGAAGACGAAGACTTACTCACGGGTTGAGTATGAATCCGTAGTGTCATTGGGGTCTCTACAGGTTGAGAAACAGTAGGAGTAGAAATTCCATTTAGGATATTGGAATTCTATATGATCTAGACTTTGTCATTACCTGAAATTTTCTCATTTGAGATTAAGCTCCATCCTTGAGTAAGTTTCCTAGCAATTTTGGGCATTTTAGCACCATTTATTTTGGTTTCGAGAAGAGCTAATTAAAAAGGAAATTTTCCATAAACTATGCTAGCATGTATCATGATTGACAGACCTTAGTATTAGTTGGCACGCGATACACATAAATTTTTATCTCATAACCAAAAGACATAAATACTTAAAAAGTAACTTACAACCAGTCTCGTGGTCTCACTCTCTCGTACACAATGCACAAAGCATTTATTCTCCAGAACCGTAGGTAATCACAATGGATTTAGCAACGGCGACTTATTAATACACACTACATAATTTTACTAGTGATCTGAGCCAATATTTCTAGTTTTTTGGCTCTTCCATGTACTCAGCATCGGGAACCTCGTTGGCAGTGGCACAGCATCGGCAACCACCTTGCGTATCCATGCCCACAGCATCCATCGGGTATGCAGCTGCCCGTGCCCGGGCCATGCCCGGCGTATCCTCCGCCCCTCCACCGTGTCCAGGGATCCTTCCACCTCCTCCACCGTGTCCAGGGTATCCTCCTCCGCCTCCACCGTGTCCCAGGGTTATCCTCCACCTCCTCCACCGTGTCCAGGGTATCCTCCACCACCTCCATCCGCTTGTCCCAGGCGTAACCACCTCCGCCTCCACCGTGTCCAGGGTATCCACCGCTGCCTCCGCCGTAGTGTCCTTGGTATCCTCCACCGTACTTCTGATCCTCTAACTCATTTGCCTTCTCTGCTGTATGATGAATAACATCATCATTGTAAAAACATAGAATTACTTTGCATGATAATTCAAGATGTACATGGGTTTAGTCTAGAAATAAATATATATTTAAAAAACTTATAATCAATTAAGAGTTACTTCTTTTGAGCCAATTTTGGTCCAAGTAGATTAGTTTGGTCGATCTATGTTCCTAAATCTTTGCAATTGCTTTCTTCCTTAAAAAATACATGCTAAATTATTTTTATCAATTTTTAATTTCTAAAAGGATCTTAGAAACTGGCCTCATCCATTTTGTTTTGTTTAATTTCTTATTCTAAAGAAATAATCCTTTATAACTCTTAATTAATTTCCTTGTCCATCCATGGTCCTTTTCTCACCAAAAATAATAATAATAAATAATAAATAATTAAAAATAAGCGCCAATCTCTTTGTGTCCATCCATAATCTTCCCATTTGTATGAATAAAGAACAAAATTACGTTTAAGTTAGATAGATTAGATTAACGTGAAAAAGAAAGATTGTAGATCCGTTATAATTGCTAATTAAAGAACGAGGTAAAAAAAAATAAAAATCTCATGCACGTATATTAATAAAAAAAATCTAAGTATGCAAAGATTCCTCAATCTTAACATAATATCAGAGTATTAATTGAATGAATTGAACCATTTTGCTCGGCGAGCTCTCGAGCAGCCACCTCAAAGGAGATGAGGAGAACGCTAGCGAGGAGAACACCTAAAACAAGCAAAGACTTGGAAGCCATGTCTTTCTCCTTGCTGATACTTGAATTGGATTACATATTTATAAGCAAATCCATGTTTACGTGGCGATTTGTGAACGTTGAAACTTCGCCTAGGCCTCGGCATTTAAGAGGGTGAGCACATAAGGCTAAGAAGTCGCGTTCTGTGAATTTGGATGAGTGATTGGTCGCAGTCATGAATAGTGTCACCAAGCAAATGGGAACGTTCGAGGGATGCTAATAATATTGAGAAGAGCCAGGTGTAGATTTTTATTAACTTTAGAGAGTGCGCGCATGTAACTAGTTGGTGGTTATTGACATTTAGAGAGGAAGAGATCTAGCTTTTTATTTACTTAGAGAGTGTGCGTATCTAGCTAGTTGGTGGTTATTGACGTTTAGAAAGGAAGAGATCTAGCTAGAATAATACCTACTCTAGAAGAGAGGGGAATTAATGTTACTGGATTATTGAATTAATATAGTCATGAGGTTAGGCCTTGGAAAGCTGACAGCCAGAATAAAACAATTCTCAGAAGCTATATACTGAGTCATAAATAGTTGTAGTCCACATATATGTGTATTAAAAAGATAGAATATGAGGTGGAAACTCATTTCTAGTAGCAAGAGTATAAATTTTTAGTATGAATGACGCGCAGGAGATGAATGCCTTTGAGCCACCATGAGCAATCGCTATTGATATGAGTAGTGATAAGTGTACTATACTTTCTCTACTAGTTTGGCATTACCATTCACACAAGAGTGGGGCCATGATGAGCCATCAATATAATTTTAAAGTAAGGCCCCGACTCCTTTGTGAGCAGTTGTGCCAAAGTAGTAAAATAAGTAATGCACTTAGCATTTTTCTATTGATCTATGGCATTTAATTACATGGTAAGTTTAGACAAAGATACAACAAGAGACATGCCTTGTGAAGGGATATGCTCCGGATCTCCTCGCATGCATTGGGCTTGCTTCTTACACGGATCCTGAGAATATTTACAATTAGTCGTTATATGCATGTGCTAATATTATTGACTTATCTTAGTGGGTCTGATCATAATTAAATTATTTTATACTATTTAGATAATTAATATCATTATTCAAGAGGGTCTAGCAGAGTTGATAAGATGCCAATGAGCAGCACTTCAGGGTCTCAACTTCAACTCTCTTGAGAGCACCCACAAGAATTTAATTTCTTGGAATATTCAAGGTTGTGCGCTAAGGGGTGACCCTTAGCCACTTGATCATCACATTTTATTATACTTTTATGCCCATATTATCAATTTTAATTAAATAAATGTATTATTAATGATGTGTTTTTCTCTTAATCTGTAAAACTCTGAAATTTTGAAAATATTTTTATAAATAATGATAAATGAGTTCTTTTATGGTTGGTGATCATTCTGGGATGAATGGATCTGTTTGTAATCGATTTGAGATCGATTATATATATATATATATATATATATATATATATATATATATATATATATATATATATATATAGAGATGAGATGAGCAGAGCAGAGAGATTAATTGCGGTATCCTTGTCATAGGCATGAGGGATTCCTCCTTGACGCCCTCTAAAAATCACATGATGAACGACATTATGATGATCCGCTCGTTGACTTGATTACATATTCTAAAACCCAAACACACCAAGTTTGCTGCGTGAATCCGTCTCGTCTGCCTTTGCACCCTCCACTCAAGCCATGTTCGAAAAGTTCTATTCATTCAAAAAAAAAAAAAAAATAAAAAAAAAAAAAAAAAAAAAAAAAAAAAAAAAAAAAAAAAAAAAAAAAAAAAAAAAAAAAAAAAAAAAAAAAAAAAAAAAAAAAAAAAAAAAAAACAAAAAAAAAAAAAAAAAAAAAAAAAAAAAAAAAAAAAAAAAAAAAAAAAAAAAAAAAAACAAAAAAAAACAAAAAAAAAAAAAAAAAAAAAAAAAAAAAAAAAAAAAAAAAAAAATAAAAAAAAAAAAAAAAAAAAATAAAAAAACAAAAAATCCGTTAAAATTGATACGCATGGGATGAAAGGTCAAACGACGACGGGTTCACCCCAAACTTGGCTGTGTTGGGGTTTTAGAATATGTAGATCAAGTTTCAACGAGCGGATCATCCATAATATTCACTCAATCATGTGCATTTTAGAGGCGTCAAGGAGGAAATCCCCTCTATGACAAGGATACCCATTAATCTCATATATATATATATATATATTATATATATATATATATATATATATATATATATATATATATATATATATATATATATATATATATATAGAGAGAGAGAGAGAGAGAGAGAGAGAGAAAACTGTAGAAGCACTGCCCAGTGCACAATGCGGAGCGCTGCCTGGGTTTTTCTGAAAAATACCACACCGCGATTCTCAAAAAAGGACGCTCTCTCTCTCTCTCCCTTCGTAACTCTCAGATCCCCAAATTTGGAGAATCCCTCTTCCTCCCCATTCAATCTCAAAAACTCAGTTCTCTCTCCCCAAATTTGGAGAATCCCTCAGTTCTCTCTCAAAAATTCGTTCGATCTCCCCAATTTGTCCAAGCTCCGCAATTGCTCGTCGGTTTTTTCCCCCGCCACGAGAACCAGTGCGCCGCCACCCGCCACGACCTCCTCCTCCACGCGATCCAGTCCCCCGCGACGAATCCCTACTCCCTCGCTCGATCTCTCACACGCCGCCACGAGATCCTCCTATCGGAACTCCAGTGCTCCGCCACGAGATCCTCCTCCACGAGCGTGAGCTTCTCTCTCAGATCCTCCTCAACGAGAACCTCCGCCACGAGATCCTCCTATCGGAACTCCAGTCCCCTTCGCCACCGTACGTGAGCTTCTCTCTCAGTTCGTTTACAAAATTTTTCTTTCTTTTTTATTCTCTTAAATATTCACCTCCTACACTTGATGGACTACCCTTTTGGTTGCATCACTCATCAAGGTATCACATTTTCAGGTAATTTTTCTATAGCTAAAGGTCTCCTGAATTTGTGATTTTAACCTCATGAAATTGAACCTATTAATTTTTTAGGTTGAACTCATCTAATTTCATCGTGCATGTTATAATATGGTAGTTCTCTTGAGATAATGGCTCAACTCAGCAGCATTATTGTTCATCGTGCATGTTATAATATGGTAGTTCTCTTGAGATAATGGCTCAACTCAGCAGCATTATTGTTTGCAACTCATATAACCTCATCAAAATTTTTTAGGGCCATATATGTTATAATAAGATATTTGTCTGTGATTTAAAAAAATATATATATTTGACTTGTAATATGGAGGTTCCCCAAGTTGTGAGATACATTGTCTTCAAAAACATAAATAAATAAATAAGAACAGGAAAAAAAAAGAATTTTCATGGTGGAATTATATTGTCCAAGTGTTAAAAAAGAAGTAATTAGGTAGATGAGCAAGTTAGCAAGGGCATATTGTCTTAAGCAATTCATTTACTATTAATGTCTAATACTACACTGAAAATGAGTACTAGAAAAATTACTAACAATGTTTGATATCAGACTGAGAATGAGTAAAGAAGGAAAAAAGAAGTATGAGTTAACATGATTTTATCATGAAATTTCCACTATATAGTCGTAACTAGTTGATATTCACTTGTCTTTTTTCCATTGATAATATTTTTTCAAGGCACAAATTTCCAGGTGATATAATGGCAAGAAAGAGTTTTTATGTTGTAAAGAGAGGTCGACGTTGTGGTATTTTTGAAAATTGGGAGGGATGCAAATCTCAAGTTGATAGATTCCCAAATGCCTCCTGCAAAGGATATGCAACGTATGAAGAGGCTTTGAGCGAATGGGAGAAGCACTTAAGCGCGCGTGATTCAGCATCCAGCTCAAGGCATGTGCAGCCACATGTTTGTCGAATGGGAGAAGCACTTAAGCGCGCGTGATTCAGCATCCAGCTCAAGGCATGTGCAGCCACATGTTTGTGTTCAAGAACAAATGTTTCTAGAGGGGCATAATCTTCTTGAGGACAAGGGAAAACCTGGGAAAACTGCTATTAAGTACATCTATGCTTTTGTATTAGGTTCAGTGTTTACAAGTTTAATATTTCTAGTATGTATCGTTGCAATATTTGTTGGTTTCTCTATTAGGGGAAACATGTGATGTGATTCGTGTATGATTCTTCAATGTGAGGATCAGCTTGCACAACTTTGGTCATTTTGTACTTAGTTTGTACACAAATTTGAGCGTTTTTGTGGTCAGTTTGTATCATGATTTGTGCGCAGTTCTACTCAATTTTAACCTTTTGTTTGATTTCTAGAACTGAATTATTCTATGCTTGGTTTGTACTTAATATTTCTAGAGTTTGTGAGTTTGTGCATCTTATGTGCGGGCTTAGGCTTTTGATTTATTTGTATTTGTGGGATTTGGTGTTGTTAAGTTGAATGTGTTGCTGCATTGGAGAGTTTGTTGCCAATGCAGTCAGTATTTTCATATTGCTATAATGATGACTGATATTGGTGGCAGGAAACATAGAACTGATCTGTCATGAAAAAATAGAACAGCAGAGATTAATAGAACTGATCTGTCATGGAAAAATAGAAGAAGCTCTGGAGTTTGCTCGGGGGGAGCTTGCACCAAGGGGCAAAGAAAATGTAATTTGCTTCTGTTACATCAATCTAATTCGTTCAAAACCGCGGAAGCAATCATAATCCCCAACAATTCACTGCAATGCAGCAACACATTCAACACATTCAACCCACAAAGCACGACAAATACTAGGCAATCATAATCACCAACATACCTCCAGAATTTCATACAGAATTTCATACAGATACATTCCCTCAGAGTTTGGAGCTGATGTAGATACATACCAATTGAACTTCAAACAAAGTACAATAAGAATTGTTTGGCTGAAAAGCACAACAAATGCTAGGCAATCTTTGACTAAGGCAAGATTATCAAACGGAATTCTTACAAAATGCTCAACAAGTTTTTAAATGTGCAATCTACCCATCTTCTTCCAACAATAGCATGGCATCTACTGAAGCAGCACCCTTCGGCTTGTTTGCAGATTTCTTTTTACTGTTGCCTACAAAAAGAAAATACGGGGATGAACACAGGTAAAATAATCATACATAAATAATGTAAGTTTCCCTCTTTAGCGTTTGTATACTTTCTCAAATGTAAGTTTCATGTCAATGCTTGCAAACAATAGCTATATATGAAAAATCAAAGTATGAAACTGGCAGTTTTTAAAAATTAAATAGTAAAGAAAATGATCAGTAACGTGCATGATATAGGACCAAAATCAGACATTGCAATGATAAATTTAGATAGAGAGTAAAACAAAACAGGCATTGCAATGATAAATAACTAACTTAGCAACTAGATGATTAACAATCAATGACCAGGGAAATCAGACCACATCAAGCAATAATAAATGGACAAACCACAATAATCACTTTGCTCTAGTGTAAAGAGATCTTTAAATAATTAGATATTGTGCATGATATAGGACAATTCTATACTTGAAAAAAACTAAACATATAAGAAATTCACAAAAAAGCTACATATGAAAAAAAAAGTAATTGTACCTTGGCAAATTGACTTTACAACTAGTATTATAATGCCCGAGTTCCCCACATCTGCTACATATACGCTTCTTCCTCTCTTTTTTTTCTTGTGCTTGTTCTAAGCCTGACTGAATTCTAGTGGCATTGCGTGGACGACCTTTAGTCCTTGCAGATTTTTCAGGATCACGAACTGTAATTTGAGGAATGTGCTCCATTGTATGTGAAATGGGTGCGGAAATCTGAGGATTATCTTCTGTTTCTCTAACTTCTTCTTCAAGTGATTCTATGAATTTTGTTAACACATTATCTAATTTTTACATCCTCTCTTCTGAATCAAATGCAAGCTCGAGAGCATTATTGAATTTTGCTCTTAAAGCCCAAGATTTCAACAAATTAATCTTCTTTTCACATCTTGTGAGGTTTCTTCCAAATACAATATTGCCAACCCCAATATTACGATGTCGAGCATGTATAGTCCAACGGTGTAGGATGTAATGGTCGGGTAATGAAGAAATTTGGCTAGCCATCATTAGCGACAATATATGTCTACATACAACACCATTAGTTTCAAACAAAGCACAAGAACAAATGAATTGCATCTTGCTGGATTCTTCATAAGTAACCACTTAAGCGACGATGAGTTAATGCTTTTTCATATTGTAATACAAACTCGTGTAATTGAGTCTGTGAGTTAACATACCCATCAAAAAATGCATTTATACTTTCACTTCTTTGGCTCGATCTCATTCCAGCAAAAAAAGTGTCCTTCAAATAACATGACACCCAATGATCTCGATATTTGTAAACAGTTTGCAACCATCCATCCCCTTCTTCATTTATATCAAACTTCTCCTTCATCTCTAGCCAATATCCTTCACACTGTTCAATTGAAGAACTATTACACCATAAGCCCCAATACCTTTGAAACTGTTCACCATAACGAGAAACCAAAGTAGGCAAATGATCAGTAATGTGTTTTTGCATGTGCCAAAAGCAATAACGATGTCTTGTCATTGGAAACACGGAGTGAATAGCATTACACATGGCTCTATCCTGATCTGTTATAATAGCACCTGGTTCAACCCCATGCATGCATTTCAGCCATTCTTGAAATAACCACACAAAGGTATCTTCTTGTTCATCAGCTAATAATGCACAACCAAGTAAAGTGGACTGTCTATGATGATTCACACCAGTAAATGGAGCAAATGGAAGACTGAACTTATTAGTTCTGTATGTCACATCAAACACAACAACATCACTGAATTGTAAATAAGACGCTCTTGATCTTCCGTCAGCCCAGAAAACACTCCTCATTTGTCCACTACTATCCACTTCAATTGCAAAATAGAATTCTGGATCATTCGCTGTCATACTCTGAAAATGTCGAATGATAGATATGCATTCATGGCCAATATTGTTGACTCTCTGGTATCTGATGTGATCAATACACTTTTTTGGTGTCACTAATTCGCCTTCTCTTCCATTGGTTGCATTAATGACGCGAGAAATAGTGGATGGAGGCATACCTTCTTCTTGCAGACTCTCAATAAGTTTTTTACAACTTTGAGTTTTATGAAATTGTTGGTGTGATCTGTGCATCTTTGCTTTGTCTGGACTACTCAACACATGATTTGTATGTTCGTCAACAAACCCCGTGACCTCCCACGATTTGTCTTCCAATACTTTAACTCTCATCATTGCCTTACATCCCACTCTGGTCTCTCGCCGAAAAGGCATCTCCATCTTGTCTCTATTAGATCTATATCCCTCCTTATCACAAACAAACTTTCTGTCCAGCACGTCTCTTGTCTTCTTCGAGTAATTTACCGTGCTCTTCCTTATTCCAAAACCCATCAACAATGCGTAATGGTTATAATAGTTATAAGCTTCTTCATAAGTATTAAATTTCATTCCGAGTAGTGGCTTAGGAGCATTTTCTGTACTGGCGGAAATTTCAATTCCACTAGCACTTGATTCTCCCATTTCAAACACCTTTTTTGCTGTAAAAGAGATGCATGGATTCATCAAGAAACAAAGCACTTGATTCTCCCATTTCAAACACCTTTTTTGCTGTAAAAGAGATGCATGGATTCATCAAGAAACAACTATAAAATACCCAAATATCAAAGAGATGCATGGATTCATCAAGAAACAACTATAAAATACCCAAATATCAACTTCAGTTTAAACTCTCAAAGGGGGCTTATTTGATAGTTTTAAACTCAAATAGGTTTATCATGATATTATATTTTATAAACTGATGGTATATTTCTCCCAATTCACAAAGCTTACCATAGGAACTCATTTGAAGTAACTGATATGAATGGGGATACTACATTACAGTTCCAATGATATGTAGACTAATTTAAAAATATAAAATTCCAAGTGACAAACATCTACAAATCCTGAAGGATAATGATGTGCGGAATACCCAAAGTTTGTAAACGAATTGTGCCAGTTTGAAACCAGTTATATGTGTGTTACATTAGTGGATTCAATTGACAAATTGTGCCAGTTTGAAAGTGATGAAAGCAAAACGGTAGTCCATCAAGTGTAGGAGGTGAATATTTAAGAGATTAAAAAAGAAAGAAAAATTTTGTAAACGAACTGAGAGAGAAGCTCACGCACGGTGGCGACGGGGACTAGAGTTCCGATAGGAGGATCTCGTGGCGGAGGTTCTCGTTGAGGAGGATCTGAGAGAGAAGCTCACGCTCGTGGAGGAGGATCTCGTGGCGGAGCACTGGAGTTCCGATAGGAGGATCTCGTGGCGGCGTGTGAGAGATCGAGCGAGGGAGTAGGGATTCGTCGCGGGGGACTGGATCGCGTGGAGGAGGAGGTCGTGGCTGGTGGCGGCGAGAGAGAGAGAGCGTCCTTTTTTGAGAATCGCGGTGTGGTATTTTTCAGAAAAACCCAGGCAGCGCTCCGCATTGTGCACTGGGCAGTGCTTCTACAGTTTTCTCTCTCTCTCTCTCTATATATATATATATATATATATATATATACACACACACACACACATACACACCTGACTTTCACGTTTTTTCTTCTTCATCCCTCACGTTCTGAGAAGATTTGTGAAGTAGGGTTCAAGAGGAGGGTGAAATCTATGGCGTTTGTAAAGAAGGATGGGGTTTTCTTCCACGTTTGACAGATCAAAATATTTTCAAAAGGTGATTTTCATCTCCTCCAAACTCATCCCTGTTTTCTTAGTTTTTATTGCATTTAAAACCTATTATATGAGTAGAGATCACCCCCTTAAATTTTGTGACGTAAAAGTTTGATTTTTCTGCTTTAAAAGTTATGAAATGAATTCTTTAATTAGAGTTGAAGATTTGAAGTAAATCTAACATGAGATTATTTTCTAATTTAATTGTTTTCATGATTAATTTACAAACAAAATCATGTTAGGGTTATTAGATCCCCTCAAATTTATATTTGTGGTTTCATGTATCAGAGTAAACCCTAATTACACCAAATCAAGATTTTTATATATGAGTTTCTTTGAAAATTTTTGACTTTGGTGAATTTTAGAGAAAACCTGACATTTTTTGATCTGTCACCTAGTCGGTCGACTGATCAGAAGGATCAGCTGACCGGACTAATTTCTTAGGAGCTGAAAATTTCTCTCTAGCCGGTCGACTGATCAAAATAATCAGTCGACCGATTGGTCAGCAAGTTTTCTCTCTGGTCGGTCGATCGACATATTTAATAACCAACCGATCAAGGTTGGATGTTTGTGCATGTCGCCATCTGGTCGGCTGATGAGATATCAATCGACCGACCTAGTGCTGTTTTGAAAATGCTAATCTTCCATGTGTGTTCAATCGCAAACATGAAGTACGAGTCACACGTTGATACACGTGCGTGACCATGAGAATTCACGTATTGGGTTTGATCATGCACGAGCTTTTGGTAGTGCGTAGTATAATATTTTTGTGTTTGTCACGATAGGGAGTGACGATTGTTTCGGTTTACAATAGTTGTGGATGCTTGAGTACGTTAGTCCATGCATATCAATGAGAACGTAGGCGACTACACTCTGAGTACGTTAGTCCATGCATCGCATGAGAACGTGGGCGACTACACTCCGTGATGCATTATTGTTTTGGTGATTGAGTGCGCAAGTCTATGTACAGTATGATATAGCGGGTGACTGCACTCTGAGTGTGCTAGTCTGTGAGCCGCATGATATTAGGAACGTCTACACTCTACTTATTTAGGACGCCTAGAACTTAGACGAGTACTGTTTGTGGATGTAGTCCAACATTTGACATTCTTATGTGGCGGTGCATACTTGACGAGGCTTTCACAGGATTGTACATTTGTTTCAGTGCCACCTACCTGAGGGTAGCGTGAGATCTATGATACGACATACACGACTTATTTTGGATGAGATGTTGATGGTGTATTTTTCATTGTTGATTTATTTATTTATAGGATTTGGAGTTGATATTTAGCGATCCAGAATTTGAGATACATAGTATATATATGACGATTTTCTTGTTTGGATTATTTCGCTCGATGTACTCATCTCATGTTGTAAATTTCTAAATCTTAACTCATCTTAGTTCAGGATATATGATTTATATATTTATATATGCTATGATTAATATTTTTTATACACCTAATCTCTTCCCCCTGGGGCGGTAGAGATGTTCTCACTAGCGCTTTGATGCTCGTTATTTTCATCTTTTTTAGGTAGCGAGTCAAGGGTTCGGAGAGCCGCAGGTTGTCGGGAACTCAGTATAGATTTTTGTCATTTATATGTAGCTAGTTAGTGCTCCACAATAGACTATATATGGTTTCAATATTTTAGAGATATATTTTATTTTGGAGGTTGAGTGCCTTTGTACTATTCTATTGACTCTTTTCGTTTTAGACACTCCTTACTCTTATTTCAGTTTAACAAATGTACTCTCTTTTCTTCTGATGGAACATAATAATATTGTTGGATATCTTTTCTCTACATTGTGCTACGTATATTTTTATCTATGTTGTATCTACTTGTACCCTCTCTATTTTATATTTTGTTTCTACTAGAGTGATAGTAATTATGATAGTGAAACGTGTTTATGCACAGTGGAGGGTGCATGACAGGTTTGACGTGTTTGGATTCACCTTGAACTGCATCCATGTGTGAAACCAGGGGCGTCACAGTTGGTATCAGAGACGAAAATGGGAAATTTATAAAGAGCCCAAGGCCGATTGGACCATCAAATCAGATGGAGGCTTTTGAATGAGAGGTTAGTTGGTAGTACTAGATAATCCACAGTTGAAGAAGAAATTATTTGATGAGGCACACCGTACCAGGGACACAATACATCCGGATACAACCAAAATGTACAATGACTTAAAGTGACACTTTTGGTGGAACGACATGCGTATGGATGTTGCGGAGTATGTATCTAAATGCTTTACCTATTAGCAGGTGAAGGCAGAACATTAGAGACCAGCTGGTACCCTATAGCCATTACCCATTCTTGAATAGAAACGGGCAGATATTTCAATAGATTTCATTGTGGGATTGCCAAGGTCTAACAAAGGAAATGATTCCATATGGGTGATTGTCGATCGACTGACAAAGTCGGCACACTTCTTGTCAGTTAAGACAACACACACGGCAGAGACTTATGCAAGAATTTTTATTCGGGAGATTGTGAGATTGCATAGAGTTCCAGAGATGTTTGTATCAGATCGTGGCTCGATATTCGTATTACATTTCTAGGAGAGCTTCCAGAAGTTTTTCGGCAGCAAGCTAGCGTATAGCGGCGTTTTTCACCTGTAGGCTGATGGTCAAACAGAGAGAGTCAACCAAATATTGGAGGACATGCTTCGGGCATGCGTGATAGATTTCTAAGGCAGCTGGAAAGATCATATACCATTGATTGAGTTTTCCTATAACAATAGCTATCAATCGACTATAGGTATGGATCCTTATGAATCATTGTATGGAAGGCCCTATAGATGTCTGATTTGTTGGTCAGAGCCAGAGGATAGCTTACTACTTGGACCAGACCTTGTGAGGCAGACTTTAGAACAAATAGATATATCGGTTCATTCAGGATTTTAGACCGTGTTGGAGCTGTCTCATACCGACTAGACCTTCCACTGTTGATGTCAGGTGTGCATGATATCTTTCATATCGCGATGCTCAAGAAACACTTACAAGATGAAGAACAGCAGAGAGTGGTTGATGTGCCAGATTTAGAGCTTCTGGTGGATTTGACTACAATTGAGACACCTGTTCGCATTCTTGCTAGGGAGGACAAGAAACTCCGGAATAATGTAATCCCATTGGTAAAGGTGCAGTGGAATAAGAAGGGAGTTGAAGAAGCTTTCTGGGAGCACGAGGAGGATATGCGTCATGACTACCCACACCTGTTCGAGCAGATATATATTGCTAGTTATGGTATCATCGGTATTTATCTTATCTATATAGTCACATTTACATTTCACGCTGGAATGTGAATATTAACACTTAACACCTAATCATTCGGAATATATGGTACATACATGGGGGTTCCTTGTTTGGATTTTTTGCCTGACGTACTAGTTCTGTTTGACTAGAGGTTAAGTGGGAGTATTCACATTCTAGATTTTAAGTGTAAATTTTGCATATATGACACATACCTGGTGATTGACAATAACTTGTTGAATTTCGGGGACCAAATTCTCTTTAAGGAGGGGTGAATGTAAAACGCCAAAAATTTAAAAATATTATTATAAATAATGATAAATGAGTTCTTTTATGGTTGGTGATCATTCTGGGATGAATGGATATGTTTGTAGTTTATTTGAGATCGATTATATATATAGAGAGAGAGTGAGTACCTATAAAATAGTGTGTGTATAACTACGTAGTATAGAGCATATAACTACAAGAAAATATATAGAACTATGCGCATTTTAACATAAATGGGGTAAATTTTGGGGTTAATTAATTACAAGCAAAAACCCTAAACTCAATTAACGACTTGTTAAATTTGAGTTTTTTAATTTGTGATCGAAGTTTGGCCGTCATGGAAGAGATATTAAGGGTTTTCTCTCCATGTTTCTTCGTCGCTTTCTATTGTTCTTTGGTGAGAGAGTAGTGTGAAATAGGCATGATGAATTGATGATTATTGTAGGCCATTTTTGCTGTCTCTATACTTCGATTTCGTTATAGAGGATCTCTCATTTCCTCTTGATGATGTCGGTGGCAGGCGAACCACGTAAATATATGATGCCTTCTTGTGCTTGCTTTTATCTTAATATTTTCGTTGCAGGTTTTGTGTACCCATTTGATCAGTCTAATTCCAATAAGTAATATTAGATCATATTGTTAGGACAGCGGAATTGAGTTTAAGTTGCTGGGATAGTCAGATTGAATTATACTAGAGCCTCAATACCATGAGCCTCTATACCAAGGTATCCATTGCTGTCTCTGCCGTGTCCAGGGTATCCGCTGCCGTGCTTCTGAGCCTCTGTAACTCATTTGCCCTCTTCGCAGTTGTATGATGAATAACATCATCATTATAAAGATATAGAATTAATTTGCATGATAATTCAAGATGCGGGTTTAGTCTATAGAAATAAATATAGGATTAAAAAATTTATAATCAATTAAAAGTTACTTCTTTTGAGCTAATTTTAGTCCAAGTAGATTAATCTGGTCGATTTATGTTCCTAAATCGTTGCAATTGCTTTCTTCCTTAAAAATGCATGCTTAATTATTCTATCAATAATCAATTTCTAAAAGGATCTTAGGAGCTGGTCTCATCCATTTTGTTTTGTTTAATTTTGAATTCTAATTAAAGAAATAATCCTTTATAACCCTTACTTTTCTTGTCCATCCATGGTCCTTTTCTCACCCAAAAAAAGGAAAAAAGCCAATCTCTTATTGTCCATCCATAATCTTCCCATAGAGGTATACTTGAATTGGATTACTTATTATTTATAAGCAAATCCATATGTTTACGTGGCGATTGTGGACGTCGAAACTTGAGTCGGCATTTAAGAGGGTGAGCACATAAGGCTAAGAAGTCATAGTTTTGTGAATTTCGACAGGTGATTGGTCGCAGTCATGAATGCTGTCACCAAGCAAATGGGACCACTTGAGGGATACTAATAATATTGAGAAGAGCCAGGCATAGATTTTTATTGAATTTAGAGAGTGTGCGCATCCAGCGAGTTAGTGGTTATTGACATTTAGAAAGGAAGAAATCTAGCTTTATATTAACTTAGAGAGTGTGCGCATCTAGCTAGTTGGTGGTTATTGACGTTTAGAAAGGAAGAGGTCTAACTAGAATATTACTACTCTAGAAGCAAGGGGAATGTAACTGGATTATTGGTGCAGTCATGAGGTTAGGCCTTGGAAAGTTGACAGCTAGCATAAAACAATTCTCAGAAGCTATATTGAGTCATAGTTAATTGTAATTTATGTGTGTGTATTGAAAAGATAGAATATGGGGTAGAAACTCATTTCTGGTAGCAAGAGACTGGTAGGGTGGTCCAAAAAGCCTAGTAACTCGCACCTGGCCTGGACCCGACCGGGTTTTTGCCCTGGCCGGTGCTCAGGTTTTTCTTGGTCGGTGCTCAGGTTTTGCCTGGCAGGCCGGGTGGTACCCCCAGCAATTCAGTCCTGTGCCCGAGTGGTCTGGACAAAAATCGCCTTGGCCCAATCCGGCTTGGGGTATGTTTGGCCCCGGGCAAAATAAACCAGACTGGGTCAGCATAATATCCAATGCTTTTCATAATGTACGAATAAATAAACCTTACTTTGATCTTTTATCATGGTGGAAGACACATACATTGACTTAATATCTAGTGCTTTTCGTCATGGCTTGTGATTTTCTAACAATTCAAGTTTCTCCTGTAGCTTTGGAAAGTGCCTTCAGCACTTTGGAACAGTTGATTGATGACCATAGAATGTCTCTGGATGCAGGTACAATTTATGTTGTAATGTGCTTATAAGATTAGTGCATGTCTGAAAAGGGATGTCAAGGCATCAAACGGGCAGCTGCTTTTCAAGCACTTGAAGATTTGGAGTACGATAAAGAATAAAAAATTATTTATACTTTTATAATTTTTTATTCTTTTAATAAATTTGTACTTTTATTTTTTGGAAAGAGACGCAAATGATATTGATATAGATATGTAGATGTCAAACTAATTGGAATGTACTCATACTATTGTGATGCGATAATTTTTTTAAAATGTTATAAATTTGAGCGATTAATAAAAAATTCTAATTTTTAAAATTCTATGAAGTTTGTAAATCGCTATTATGAGTTATAAATAATAAGAAGTAATTTTTTGCTTAATATTTTAATTATTTGTTATACTTCTGAAAATTTTCACTCAAATTTTTTTTTGACTAGGCTACTAGGTGCCTAGCCCGGTATGTAGTGCCTAGCCTTGCTAAATCGGATTCGGATCTAGCACACGTCTTTGCTCAGCTCGAACCAAATCTTGCCAGCCGTTTTGGATAGCTCTAGAGATAAACAAGTGGTGAGAATAGTCCTATTAGTCATATCGAGTAGATGAGTCTTACCTCTTTTTTTCACAACCGGTTTGGAATTGAATCTAAAACTGTAGGAGCCATATTGGTGCTAGAATATTGTTCATACAATATCTGTTATTTGAATAATAACACTCTCATTTATTACTGATGATTATTAATGATTATTTGATATGATATATTTCATGCATAAATAGGCATATAAAAGTTACGAGCTAAAAGTAGCGATTGTGGACGTTGAAACTTCGACTCGACATTTAAGAGGGTGAGCACCTAAGGCTAAGAAGTCATTGTTTTGTGAAGAGCTTTGCTACAGGGACCCAAAATATAGGACCAATAGAGGGGACAAGTGAGGTGTCTCCCTCCTATTGGATAATGAATTGGCCATCATTAATGATGGCCAACTAATTATCCAATAGGATGGAGACACCTCACTTGTCCCCTCTATTGGTCCCATATTTTAGGTCCTTAAGGAATTTTTCTTTTGTGAATTTGGTTAGGTCATTAGTCGCAGTCATTAATGCTTTCACCAAGCAAATGGGACCACTTGAGGGATACTAATAATATTGAGAAGAGCCAGGCATAGATTTTACTAACTTTAGAGAGTGTGCACATCCAGCGAGTTGGTGGTTATTGACATTTAGAAAGGAAGAAATCTAGCTTTAAAAAATTTCCTAAGGATCCAAAATATGGGACCAACAATGGGAAATGTGAGATATCCTCCTCCTATTATATAATGAGTTGAACATCATTAATGATGATCTGCTCATTATGCAATAGGAGGGGGACACCTCACATGTCCTCCATGTTGGTCCCATATTTTGGGTCCCTGTAGTAAAGCTCTAGAGAATATTACTACTCTAGAAGTAAGGGGAATGTAACTAGATTATTGAATTAATGCAGTCATGAGGTTAGGCCTTGGAAAGCTAACATCTAGCATAAAACAATTCTCAGAAGCTATATTGAGTCATAGTTAATTGTAATTTATGCGTGTGTATTGAAAAGATAGAATATGAGGTGGAAACTCATTTCTGGTAGAAAGAGACTGGTAGGGTGGTCCAAAAATCCCAGTAACTTGCACCCGGCCTAGACCCGGTCGGGTTTTTGCTCGGCCGGTGCTTAGGTTTTTCTTGGTCGGTGATCGGGTTTTGCTTGGCAGGCCGGGTGGTACCCCCAGCAATTCGGGCCTGTGCCCGAGTGGTCTGGACAAAAATCGCCTTGGTCCAATCCATCTTGCGGTATGTTCGACCTCGGGAAAAATAAACCAGACTAGGTTGGCTTAATATCCAATGCTTTTCATCATGTACGAATAAATGAACCGTACTTTGATCTTTTATCATAGTGGAAGACTACATTGACTTAAAATCTGGTACTTTCCATCATGGCTTGTGATTTTCTAACAATCCAAGTTTCTCTTGTAGCTTTGGAAAGCGCCTTCAGCACTTTGGAACAGTTGATTGATGACCATAGAATGTCTTTCGGTGCTGGTACAATTTGTGTTGTAATGTGCTTACAAGATTAGTGCAGGTCTGAAAAGAGATGTCAAGGCATCGAACGGGTAGCTGCTTTTCAAGCACTTGAAGATTTGGAGATCGCAGATAAAGAATAAAAAATTATTTATAAATTTTTATTCTCTTAATAAATTTATACTTTTATTTTTTTGAAAGAGTCGCAAATGATATTGATATAGATAGTAGATGCCAAACTAATTGGAATGTACTCATACTATTGTGTTGCGATAATTTTTTTTAAATGTTATAAATTTGAGCGATTAATAAATTTTTTTCTAATTTTTAAAATTCTATGAAGTTCGTAAATCGCAATTCTGAGTTATTAATAATAAGAAGGAATTTTTTGCTGAATATTTTAATTTTTTGTTATTCTTTTGGAATTTTCCACTCAAAATATTTTTGACTAGGCTACTAGGTGCCTAGCCCGGTATGTAGTGTCTAGCCTTACTAAATCAGATTCGGATCTAGCACGGGTCTTTGCTTAGCTCGAGCCAGACCTTGCAAGCCGGTTTGGATAGCCTAGAGATAGACAAGTTGTGAGAATCATCCTATTAGTCATATCGAGTAGATGAGTCTTACCTCTTTTTTTGACAACCGGTTTGGAATTGAATCTAAAACTATAGGAGCCATATTGGTGCTAGAACATTGTTCATACAATATCTCTTATTTGAGTAATAACACTCCCATTTATTATTGATGATTATTGGTGATTATTTAATATGATATATTTCATGCGTAAATAGGTATATGAAAGTTATGAGCTAAACGATGCGGAAATCAGTATTTATGTGAATTTTAGCTATTGAACCAATGATGGTCAAAAGGATACTATCACTGGTCACAATGAGAATTGGTGAATTATAGTATACAATCAGAGAAAAATAGAATTCAGAATTCATACCATCGATGGACTACATGGACCTATCGCTAGTCAAACTACACCATTGATAGATTTTACTGAACATTCGATAAATTCCAAAAATCAGATTTCAACCCATCAACGGAGTATAGGGATACAATTAATGGTGCATAGGGGACTATCGAGGGCCGTGTTAACTATCATTGGTCATGACGCGTTTTGGCAGATTTTGTGATTATATCTCAATCGTTCATTGACTCCTTTCATCTCCAACTTCTCCTATGGTTCCTACATATATTTTCATTTATAATCAAAGGCTATATAAAATAGGTAGAGTTCATATTTTAGAGAGGTTCTTGCATTGAGAAAAAAGTAAAAAAATTTATTCTAGGGTTTTTGTAAAGAGTTGATTATGTGATTCAATCTCTAGAGCCTCGTCAAAATCCTTCTCATTATGCTCAATATCTTCAGATCGTTTTAACGAGGAGAGCTGCCCTTGGATTCAACATCATTACCACTTCTTTATCGATATTCGCTTCAATTATTTTGAAGAATGACTTACTTAGAAAGGGCTATAAAATCTTTTTGATTTGCACTTAATCTATTTTGGTTGGTCTGTTTTATCTTGTTCTTACAACACACTCAAGCCAGTGATAATTGAGGGTTAGGACTAGCTAGGGCTAGTTGTTACTCATCTTTGAGGAGTTAAATTAGACAACTGGTTTCGGATAGATCCAGGGTACGGTCTTTGTAAATCTACTGAATTGGGGTGTGATTTAGGTGAATTCTGGTCATAGTGAGAAAGCCCCTTCATAATAAAGGGAGAGTGGACGCATGATTTCTATCTGAACCACTATAAAATCTTGTGTTCTCTAGTTTGTTTAGGTTTATTTTTTTCCCTATTATTTTTGTTATTATTTAGAATTGGGGTGTGATTTAGGTGAATTCTGGTCATAGTGAGAAAGCCCCTTCATAATAAAGGGAGAGTGGACGCATGATTTCTATCTGAACCACTATAAAATCTTGTGTTCTCTAGTTTGTTTAGGTTTATTTTTTTCCCTATTATTTTTGTTATTATTTA
>NC_033798.1:90289097-90347894 GCF_001876935.1 Asparagus officinalis
CCTCCTAACCGTCCGGCTCACTAAGATTATGCCATAATTTATAGTATACTAGTGTTATTTGCTTAAAAATAGCATAAAAGAAGACTGATAATTTTCTTACAAATTAACATAGAACTTTAACATTTATTATAAGTAGTTAACCTAAGGAGATTCATATGCCTCCTAACCGTCCGGCTCACTAAGATTATGCCATAATTTATAGTATACTAGTGTTATTTGCTTAAAAATAGCATAAAAGAAGACTGATAATTTTCTTACAAATTAACATAGAACTTTAACATTTATTATAAGTAGTTAACCTAAGGAGATTCATATGTTTCGGATCTCCTGTATGTGTTGGGCCTGTTACATACACGAATCATTAGAATGTCTACAATTAGTTATATGAACTAATATTATTGACTTATCTTAGTGGGTCTCATAATTAGATTATGTTATACTATTTAGCTAGTTAATATCATTATTCAAGAGGGTCTAGTCGAGTTGATAAAATGCATATAAGTAGTACTCCAAGATCTTAGCTTCAACTCTCTTGGGAGCACCACATGAAATTAATTTCCTAGAATATTCGAGACCGTGCATTAAAGAGTGCCCCTTAGCCACTTGATCATCATATTTTATTACACTTTTATATCCCATTATCCATTTTATTTAAATAAATATATCACTAATAATGTGTTTTTTCTTAATCTGTAGGAGATGAAGAATTATTGGATAAAAGCTCTAAAGAGATGAAGACTTATTGGATAAAAGCTCTAAAAGAACTCAAAATTTCTCTTTTTTAACCTTTTATTGAAGCACGAGATCAAGCCAAGCTGTAGCCAATAAAAACTTCCTACGATCAAGGAGGTCAAACCTCGCCTAATTGATCCGCCTACTAGTGTTTTGAGCTCTCATGCGTGCTCAAAATTGTAAGAACAAGCGTGTTTTGCTTACTCGCCTGCACCAGAAAGGCCAAGAAGATCTCGCCTGAAAGCTTGACTCTCACATGAGTCAAGCCCGCCTGATGGTTTGACTCGCCTGCACGAGTCAAGCTTGCATGAATGTTCAACTCGCCCACACAAGTCGAGCCTGCCTGAATGCTTCGCTCACCCGCATGAGTCAAGCTCGCATGTAGGAGGTTAGCCCGCACAAACTGAGCTCACTAACAGGTTAAGCTCACCTAAACACTTAAGGGGTCCACCAGCCAACCTCGCTTGTCACCAAGCTCCCCTGTAAGCTCGCTTGAGCATTCAGACAGCACACGAGCTCGCCTGCAACCGCGTCAGGCTTGCCTAAGCGGTGCAAACAACAACTTTCTTGTGGGAGTGGGCATTCCCACTTCCCACGTTTTAGGGGATGGAGCATGGCTCTCATCACCTATAAGTGGTCACATCCCACAGCTACAGGGGAGGGTTATGGTCCTTCTCAACAATAATCTTGACGCGTAGTCACATCCCTTAATTCAAGTGATTGACCATGACTCCCCTCTTCTATAAATAGCCACCTTTGGCTACATGAGAGAGGGGGCGGGACATTTTTAGAACCAGGAGATTTTCTTGGGTCTAACTCTTGGCTCTTTGCAAACTATTGCATTTTTAGCATTCTTTGTGCATTCAACATTGATACTCATCAAGCTCGAGTATTCAAACTCAGTCACACGAGCTTCTATCACGTGCTGAAGCTCAACCATAATTTTGGTCGGATCGTCCAAGGGAAACAAACTCGACACAAGTATTCGAGGGAGGCATCCTATCGCTACTAAAGAACCCACGTTAAACAAGAAGAGCATTCTCTTCGCTTCTATTATAATTTTTGATTCTTGATTTGTAAAAAGTAATTCTTATCAATACAAATCTCCATTGAGAACCAAATTTTATGCCCTACAAAAGATGGCGACCATAGTGGGAGATACTATTTCTTCAAACGAGATGGTGGTGGCGCAATTCGACGAAATTACGGAAGGGACGACAGTCACGTCCCTCGTGATTGAGTTTGATCAAGCTAAGTACGAGGAGTACTTATCTTCATCCTCCTCTAGTGACAAAGCATCTCGTCGATACCACAGAGTTGTGCGTGTGGCACAGCCCCAAGTGGCTAAGGTAGCCATGCCTGAAAGCTCTACCCGAGCGACAGGAGGTTCTATCTCCCCTAAACCAGTCAAGATCAAGTCAATGGCCAAAAATGCAAGTCTAAGGGCTGCTCGATGGGTCGTCAAACGATCCTCGTAGGCCCCTATACTAGAGGAGACGATGATTCGCGTCGGCGTGGACCACACCTTCATCATCAACATGAACACTCCTCTCTCAAAGAGAGCAAAACAACAGCGATGACAAGCTCTCGCCCGCCAAGAGGCCCAAGCCCTCAATTACTATTCAGGCCTGAAAAAAGCCAAACAAGAATGTAAAAGTCCCAATTCTGGTGAACTGCTCAAATTAGGTTAACCTACTAAGTCAGACAGGCTTCGCTTTACAGGCCACATTCCTAATTCTGGTGAACTGGGTCGATCAGGCGAGCCGTCTAATTCAGGCGGGTTACCCAAATCAGACGAGCTGAAGATAACAAGCGAACCCTTTTAGGCTCGCCTAATAACCAAACCTCGCGCGCCAGCGCTCATTCTCCATAAAGGCAAAGCAGTGGTTCACCACACGGGGGAACCACGCCCGAATGAACGAGCGGCTAAAGCTCGCCAACAAGTTGAAGCTCGCCCAAATAGGCGACCTCGCATGTCGATAAGAGCTCGCCTGAATTCGACACTTAGAGAATTAGTGTTCTCATAAGTCTTCTTTTGAATCTTCTTTGCATTGCACGTTTGGTTCTTCTGACATCGGGGTTTGTCACCATCAACCTACAGGGGATCTCAGTGAACGTTTGACCCGCAAGCGCATGATTCACGAGGCAAATCCTTCGTGCCACTGTGAGAGGCTCATTAAGGCAGTACTTGCTGACTGCTAGTGTTCCGAAACAAAAAAATCATTGGTGTTCGGGAAGCTTTCTCAGCAGCCTCTATAGTCGATACCTCCTCGTCGGAGATGTAATCGTTAGAGAAGATGAGCTGCCGATGATTCAGAACTCCCTACCATCATGGTTAACATGACAGGGAGAGATAAAGCCAAGCATTCGGATTCATCGGATCGGGAATTTTCCTTGGGATTGAAATACCTCCCCATTGAACACGAGGGTGTCTACCAACACACACGTACTCAAACGGGGGTTACCATCCCATTTGATTACGCACATTTAACACCTGTTTCTGACGATGATGACGATGTTTGCTCCGCAATGGCAACATCCCAGGATTCAAGTTCAGTACAGGGTGACCACATGAAGGTGCATATGGCCGAAGTTCCTGATGAAGTAACCAGAAGATTAGGGGAACAACAGGCCGCAATCGCTATACAGCAAGCAACAATCAACTCTATAAAGGAGATGTTGAAGCAGCTCCTAAGCAAGAAGAATAAAAAGAAGAAGGCTCCGTGGGCTACCCTAAAATTCTCGAAGAACAAAGAGTGGGAACCTACTCCTCCCCACACAATGGAAGGAGAAGATAGCCCCGAGTCATCTTTAGATTCCTCATCCAAGTCGTCGGGAGGAGCGTCACGTGCTAGTAGCACTTCCAGAGGCAAGAGGCTCGATGAGTTCCAAAACCAGCTCGACGCCTTAAAACTTTAGAAAAGCATGAACGAGCTGGGGATGGTCATACCGTATCCAGTTGAATGGGATATACTCCCCTACCTGGCAAAGTTCAAGCCCATGAGCTTGGTCCAATTTGATGGTAAGGGGTCTCTCTCGCAACACATCTATTACTTCCTGTCCTAAACAAGTTTTCTTACGAGGAACGATCCTATCCTCACTTGACTATTCATCGAAACTCTAAAGGGGTAGCCTTCGAATGGTTCCGCATGTTGGAACTAGGCTCCATCAAGTCATGGGTTGACATGGAGAACCTATTTTTAGCCCGTTTCTTTGATGACAACATGGAAGTATCGATGGCCACTCTGATCGCTGAAAAGTAGAGAAACGGGGAGCCTATCAATGACTTCATGAAGAAATTTAGGAATCGGTCACTATATTACCGGGACCATTTCTCTGAAAGCACCTTGATCGAGATGTGACGCAACAATATCTCGATCAATATTTTGTCCAATGTTGGCGTAGTGGAAACCCGAATCTGGAAGGAGCTTATTCGCCAGGGCGAGCAAGTCGAGAACATGATCAAACGGTTGGAGGCTGAAGAGCCTCAATCTAAAAGAGGGGCTTCCAAACCAAGTGCATTCAGGAACCTCTTCTCGATCAAAGCGAAAGAGATCAATGGTTGCTCGATTCCACACCAGCCCCCAACTTGGCTCCGAGACAAAAGCCTAAGTCTTTTGAACCGCGCCCTCAGAGGAAATACATCTTCAACAAAGATCAGGTCGCTGCTACCTTCGATACTCTCCTCAAGAGCAACAAGATAAAGTTGTCGGAAGTGAAGAATCCTAAGGACCTACACAAAACGGATGGTCCAAACTACTGTGCCTACCACAGAATGCTTGGTCATCCTACCTCTAAGTGATATATCCTCAAAGATAAGCTCCAAGATCTCTATGACACGGGAGTTTTAAAGAAGGAGAAGGTGTAGAAGAAAGTGACTACAAATATGGTCACTTTGAAATTCAGGACATACCTTCCCGAAGTCCATACACTGGCAGGGGTAGTGCCCATCCCCAAGGTGAAGTTGAAGATCATCAATGTTGATCCCCACAATCAGCGAGAGAAGGGTCTAGTACTGCAGACATTACCGTCAGGGCAATTAACGTGGGTTCACCCTGATCTTCTCGACGACGAGCAATGGATTTCTAAGTCTTCAAAGAAGTCCCAGGGTAAGGCTAAACCTTGCAATGCTGTTTTTGCAATTCCCGATGAAGACAAGATAGGAATGGTGACCCCTACTAATTTAGAAAATGAGGTGGACGCATTGGCTACTCGAGCACAAAAAGACTTTGCCAAGAACTACCCTTTAATGGCAGAAAGTCCGGCAAGGCCATCGGTAGGACCATTACCAACAGTCCGACCGAATCCAGACAAGTCAAGTTCAAGTAGTCAACCATTTCAGTTCGACGTACTCGCGCAGCTGAAGAACATTTTAGCCAGGATAACCTTGTATGACCTCTTGCGCCTATCCAGGTCTACCCGAGAAGCTCTACGAGAGGCACTAGCTGACTCTGAGGCTTTTGCCACATAATTCTCACCTACTCCAGTAGAGGACACGGAAAAGGGATGCCCGCAATGTTACCAGATATCCAAACAGCCGGTCCTATGCATTATCTTCACTCCTGAGGACATGCTCATCAAGAGTACATCTCACGACCGATCCTTGTATTTCACGGGGTATGTTCCTCTAAGGTAGACAGGATCCAAGTTGATCCCAGGTCTGTACTGAGCATTGTCCCCCTAAAACTCATCAACCATTTAGGAATACCTCAAAAACGATTGTTTGTAACGACTACCACCATCTTTGGCTTTAACGCCACCGGAACCTGGCCGTTAGGGAAGATTCATCTCAAATGTCGGTTGGGTGACATGAAGACAGAAGTGACCTGCTATGTTATTGATGCAGAGCCTTCCTACAATATGCTATTGGGTCGGCCATGGATCCATATCAACCAAATAGTCCCATCCAGACTACATCAGTACATAAAATATGTGGATGACTATGATCAAGTGATGATGGTGTTTGTCGAAAAGCGACCCTTGAAAGGGGTCGAAAACTACTTCACTGACTCTTTACATTATCGGGACTTTGAATCGGGGGACGAACCACTGGTCGAGGAATCTGATAGTAGTAATGAGGTCGATACTGAGTCAGAATACAACAAGGGTCTTGTCTTAAATGATATCAAACCCATTGTAATTGGCTATGAAGGCCTCGATGTAGCCTACGCTAACGAAGCAAATGAATTGGCTATCAATGAAGATTTCAACTTTGCTTACTTGTCGTCTAGTTCGAAGTCTAGTAGGGATGAGCCTAACAATCTAATTGCAGGGTTATATAATAACTCTTCTTTGCACTTGCCTGTGCACTCAACGTTTGTAACAAATAAACAGACGATCGAGTCCTCATAAGCAATCTTTGTCGTACCAGCCTAAGATAATTATCAGAAAGATATTATCTTTAGAAAGATATTATCTTTATAAAGATAGATCAACCTATGCTTATGCTGTGGGATGAGTCGGAAGGCGACGAACTCGTCTCCTGGTTCTCATACTATGATCAAGTAGCAAAGCGTATGATGGAAAACATGGGTTATGATTTCGCCCACAAGGAGGGTTTAAATTACGGCAAAGGGTGAAAGACGCTTGTCCGACCTGCCTACGTGCCCAAAGGAATGCCCGACAATTACTACAACAAAACTTAAAGAGGGTTGGGCTACGTCTCCTCCTCATCGGAATTATATTATGATTTCAGAGAAGAATCCGAGAGAACCCATTCTAGAGATTCATCATCAACATCTTCGATGTGGGATTTAGATATTAGCGTGGGAAATCTGTTCAAGGACCTCACAATCAATATGGCTACAGCTGATCCCACCAAAATTGACGGGGATGACCAGATCCCACTTTACAACGAAGCATGTGATTGTCACGTCAGTGCCCAATGGAGTGGTCAGTTTGAACAACACGAACCATCAATCGAGGACAAAGTGCTCCAAGTAAATATGGGGGATGAGGCTAATCCCAATCCCATATTTATAAGTGACAGCTTACCTCCCCAGGAGAAGGAAGACCTTATATCCTTCATCCGGGAATATATTGATGTATTTGCTTAGAACTGCGAGAACACGCCCAGCCTTGATCCTCAAATAGCCATACATCGCCTCAATATCAGGTCGGACGCCAAACCTGTTAAACAACAGCAAAGATGGCTTCATCCGCAAGTCATGGAGGCGATCGAAGCCGAAGTAAAGAAGCTGATCGAGTCAGGCTTCATCAGAGAGGAACAACACCCCGATTGGGTGGCTAATATTGTTCCGGTCATGAAGAAGAATGGTAAGATCCGTATCTGTATTGACTTCAGAGACCTTAATGCCCCATGTCCGAAGAATGAATTTCCCTTACCCATTACCGATGTCATTATCGACAATACGTGTGAAATTTGAAATGATGTCTTTTATGGACGGATTCTTGGGGTATAATCAAATCAAAATGCACCCTGAAGATGAGAAGCACACTTCATTCAGAACACCGACGGGAATATATTGTTACACAGTTATGCCCTTCGGACTCAAAAATGCAGGCGCTACTTACCAACGTGCAATGTGCATAATTTTTTGAGATCATCTACGAAAGACAGTCGAATGCTACGTGGATGACTTAGTCGTGAAGTGTCACAATAGAGACAATCACCTTCAAGACCTAAGAGTGATGTTCGAACTCATGTGATCTCATCAATTGAAGATGAATCCTACAAAGTCGTTTTTAGGAGTGTTGAGCAGCAAATTTCTCGGATTCATTGTCACGATGAAGGGAATTCACATAGACACTGACAAAGTGCAAGCTATTCAAGAGCTCCTACCTCCTTGAAATCTTAAAGGGTTGAGGGGACTGCAAGGATGCCTGACATACATCCGCAGATTCATTACAAATCTCTCGAGTAACTGCCAACCCTTTTCAAAATTGATGAAGAAAGACATTTCTTTTGTATGGGACGAGGCTTGCCAACAAGCGTTCGAGGAAATCAAGACTTATCTATCGAACCCACCGGTCTTGGCGGCTCCCATCTTAGGGAAACCCTTCCTAATCTACGTGCGAGCGATGAGGTATTCTCTTGGCGCTCTCTTAGCACAAGATGACGACGCTGGCCATGAGCAAAGCATCTATTACCTGAGTAGAATTTCATAGGGAGCTAAACGCTAATACCTTATGGTCGAAAAGAAATATTTGGCCCTGGTGTTTGCAATTCAAAAGATGCGATACTACTTGGTTGGTCAAACCATACACGACATCTCCCGTATAAATCCTATCTGGGACTTCATGACACAGCCTGGGTCTTTAAATTGGCAATTGGTAAGTAGGCACTCTTGCTTTCTCAATATGACATTCACTTCATACCGCAGAAGTCTGTCAAAAGGGCAAGCAATCTGCGATCTCATGGCCAGTCATCCGCTAGATTTGAAGACCGGTCTATTCGAAGATATGTCGGATGAAACCCACGAGGTCAATGCAACTCTTTGACGGCACATCTCACGTAGTCACAAGCGGCTCTATCGTCACGGGAGTGAGGGTAGTCTTGGTTTCTCTACAAAACCACGTATTACCTCGAGCTTTCTCTTTAACGGAGCCATGTTCCAACAACGTGGCCGAGTACAAAGCCTAGCTCATTAGACTCAACTTGGCTAAGGAGTTAGGGATAAGATATCTTGAAGCATACAGTGACTCTCAACTCATCATCAAACAGATGATAGGAGAATACAAGGTCAGGAATGACGATTTGATCCCGTGTCACAGAGCTGCCATCAAATTAACCAAGTCATTTGAAAGCTTTCGCATTGAGTATGTGCTTCGCTCTAAGAACACACATGCGGATGCATTAGCGTCGTTGGCAACTAACCTGGCCCAACCTCTAGGAACAAGTCAATGTGTTATTGTCGCAAGCCGACAACTCTTTTGACCGAAGGATGCTCTGGAAGTGAATGTAACTCATCAGAGCACGGGTTAACTCGAACTGAGGGATTGACATTTCCTAATAATTGACTAAATCTTATATGGCATACTCCCCAAAGACGCCAAAGAGCGAGAGTTTGTTCGCAGGCGCGTGCCAAAATTCTACTACGATTCAACAACAAAGGCATTGTATCGTAGGTCAATGACGGCATGTTGCTTCGGTGTCTCTCAACGACATAAGCATAAGAAGCCCTGCGGGAAGCCTATGATGGTACCTATGGAGCTCGTCAATCCGGACCCAAGCTTTGGGATCGCTTACGAAGAATGGGCTACTATTGGCCCAGAATGGTCAATGACGCAGTAGCTTATGCCAAGCACTGACATGTGTATCAGATTCATGCTAATTCCATACATCGACCACCCGAAGGCCTCCACCCGACAGCGATTTTGTGGCCGTTTGAAACATGGGGGATGGATATCATCGGACCGATATCTCCACCATCAAAAAAAGGTCATCGCTTCATCCTAGCAATAACAAATTACTTCTCTAAATAGGCCGAAGTTGTTTCTTTAAGAGAAGTCAAAACCAGTGATGTGATCAAATTCACCAAACATCACGTCATCTACAAATACGGCATTCCAAGACGTATTATTCATGACAACGGGTCGCAATTTGTTAGTCATGCATTCACTCGGTTCTTTGACAAGTTCAGAATACAGAACCTAGCATCCACTGCTTACAATCCATCAACTAATGGACTAGCCGAAGCTTTCAAAAAAATAATCGTTAAGATCTTAATGAAGCTGACATCCGCTAGCAAACATGATTGGGATGAGAAACTCGATGAAAGCTTGTGGGCGTACCGCACCACGGTCCGCACCCCAACAGGCACCACGCCTTATTCATTGGTATACGGTTGTGAGGTCGTACTACCTCTGGAAATTCAGATTTTATCCCTACGCATCACACTTACGATGGGGATGACCACTGAAGAAAGTCATCAACGACGTCTCGTAGAATTAGAGGTGTTAGATGAAAAGCGGCTTGAAGCTCAACAGGCGAGTTCTATCAAGCCCGAATATCCAAGGCTTTTGACAAGAAAGTCAAACATAAATCTTTCGAAGAAGGAGAGTTGGTCCTCGTGGTTCGACTACCGATGATACTCAACTCCAAAAAGAAAGGAAAATTCCAACCCAAATGGGGAGGACCATTCGTAATAGAGACGGTCTATTTGAATGGAGCTTATCTCCTTGTCAAACCGAATGGCGATAAGATCATGGTGCCTATTAACAAAAAATTTCTGAAGAAGTACTACCCATAGTCTTCCTTCAACTCACACAAAGTTATCATATTAACACTCACCTCTGATAGCTGATCTCTTCCAAATTTTTCCGTCAATCCTCTTCAATAGGACGACAAGTCCACACAAAATTATCACGTTAACGCTCAACTCTGATAACTAATCTCCTCCCAAATTGCCCCCACCAATCCTCTTCAACAGTATGGCAGGTCTACAAATTTCTATCATGTGAATGATTACCTTTGATAGTCAACTACGTCTGTTTTACGGGAAAATTGAAAGAAGAAATTGGAGAATTGAATTTGTGTTATTCTCTCTAACTGACTTAAAAAATGAATGAGTTACAATTCTCACAATGTAATCTTTCTCTAACAGCTTAGAAAAAAAATTACAATCTTCTTGTATCGGATTGCCGATTTACAAAAGAGAGAAGGATCGATGGAGATCCTTCCCTTTGTTTAACTTGGGTTCTTCTTGGTGTCGATAGGAGTTCAAATCCTTGTATCCCGTTGACGATCCGAACACTTCACCTCGTTGGACCATGGTATTTTTCTCTTGACTTGAGGTTGAGCAGAACTTGCGTGGCAAGCTTAAGAATAACTCTAATGAGTTTTGGAACTCAGAACGAGTTTAAAACTTTATGAAAGAATTAATTAATATCTAACTGAAATCAGTTTTCAAGCGAAGAAAGAAAGCTCCAAATATCTATGTTGCTGAAGGACACTCCAAGATCTCCAAGAACACAAAATGCTGATCTCTCTTTTATGTGGTATTTTTTATGCAAAAAGTCGATCCCTAACTCTATAGAGTTTTGAGGTATTTATAGGGGGGTTGTAGGCATTAAAAATGCCAAACTTTAAGATATGGTGAAGGTCGTCATGGGGATGAACCTCATTTCAATCAAAGATGAGACTCGCCACCTAATGAGGATCCATATCAGAAATGAAGCTCGCCAGGTAGCAAGGCTTGACGTCAAAAGACAAAGCTCGTCAATGGATACAAGGTTCGAAGTTCATCAGTGGAGGTGAAGCTCGTCAGTAAAGACAAAACTCATCATTATACTTAAAGCTTGTTAGTGAAGACGAATCTTGTCAAAAGGAAGTTCATGAGGATTGCTATGCAGTTGAATCTAGTTATTAAAGATGAAGTTCGTTAGTGAAGATGAAGCTCGTCAGACAAAGTCAGTTAAGACAAAGTTCATCAGAAGAAGCTCCCTATACTGCAAAGCTTGCCTCATAAGACGAACCTTGCTATATATTAAGGCTCGTCCAATCTGACGAACCTCGCTATGTAGCGAGGCTTGTCGTCCATAGAAGATCCGGCTATAATGGATCTGAAGACTTAGTTAGCCATGTGAGCTAAACTTCAGGAGCACGTTACGCCCTATTAACCAACATGGGCTGAATTGGAGGAGACAGTTATGCCCTCTACCCATAATTCTAGCATGTCAGATGCGTGCTACTAACTCTATAAATAGCCATGAGCGGCTATGAAGAAATGACTTTTAGGGAAGATTTTTGGCCATCGCATGAAGAGAGATCAGAGTCTGCATTCTCGTGATCTAAGCCATTGTCAGAAGCTTTGTGATCTTATTCTGATCATCAACGAGAGGCAATCTCGGCTTGAGCATCGAGAGAAGCATCATTTCGTCACCAAGAACCCACTTTTAAACAAAGAGAATTCGAATTAATATTCTCTTCCTCTGTAATCGACAGAGTATGTGATTGTAAGGGATTCGTACTAAGTGATCGAACTCATTTCTTAAAATAAGAATAAATCAACTTTAATTTTTTAACTCTACAGAAGATAGCGACCATAGTGGGAGGATCCATTCTTTTCGACGAACTGGTGGTGGTGCAGTCAGATAAGATCACAGTGGAAACCGAGGTTGAAATTCTAGTCATAGAGTTCGACCAAACGAAGTATGAGGAGTTTCTCTCCTCTGGTAAGTCCAGTCCTACGAAAGCATGAAAGTGCCGTCGAGTCTCTTATGAGACTTCAGCCCATGTGGCTTCTGATGATTCAACTTGAGTTAACCTCAAGGGAAAGACTATGCCTCTCAAAAATGAGGCTCCAGCAACTAGCCATCAGGCTAAGAAATGGGTTGTTAAACACCCTAGCTGAACTTCGGCTTCTGTTAACCAATGTGGCCAAAACCTAGCCACTATTGACGAACCTCGCCAAACTTCGGCTAAGGCAGTAGCTTCTGTTGGTCCACTTTCAAGACGTGCATGACAATGTCAACGTTAGAACCAAGCTCGTCGTAGGGCTCGAGCTTTGGTCTCGTTGGATGGTTTCCACTATCGATCGAAAGTTGACCAGCTCGAGACCAATAAGTCTATCGATAGTCGGATGGTTGAGGAACGTCAAATTGACAGACCTCATCCCTACACCGAGTAGGCTCAGAGAATGAACCTCATCCACAGAGTGAGGTTCACTCAACTCAGCAAGTTGTTCACACTGAGGTTCATCAAGATAACGAACCTCAAGTTAAGAATCAACCGAGAAGGCTGATGCGCCAAGATCGTCCTATCAATGAACCTCGTCATAAATATATGACTGACGAAGTTCATTCAGCTACCCAAGTTCATCAACCTAGATCATTTTGAGGGTCTCGCTTGGGTAAAGCTAAGTTGACAGAGCCAGCTGGGGGTAGTCCCACCATTGACCTCCGTAATTATCTCACACGCGAACATAGCATGAGTCAGATGCAACCTAATTGCTGTTATGAGAAGCTTATCTCTGCAGTGCATTCCCAATACCCATGCAGGGAGTTAGCATAGAAGTTTTCATTTTTCGAACGATTAACTAAGTCATCGACGATCTCGTCATCCAGAAGAAGGCACTTTTGTCTCATGAAACAAGCACCTAAGAATCGCCACATTAAAGTAACGATTAATATGGTTGGCAAGGGCTCTTCTATACAATATATTTACTATTTTCATGCGCAGACTGGACACATAGTAGGGAATGACCCTATCATGACTCGAATATTCATTAGTACCCTAAAAGGGGTTGCTTTTGAATGGTTTCGCAGACTAGAACCTGGGTCTATTAAATGTTGGAGGGATTTAGAAAAGATTTTTTTGGCCAGGTTCTTTGATGATGACACCGAAGTGTTTATGGCCGTACTATTAGTGGAGAAGAAGAAAAAGATAAGAGTCCATTATGACTTTGTCAATAGATTTAGAAATTGATCATTGCACTCACGCGATCAAGTCTTGGAAGCTACCCTTGTGGAGATGTGCCAAAACAATCTTTCTATCAACATACTGTCAAAGATGGGCGCTATTGAAGCCCGTTCGTGGAAAGACTTGGTTTGGCAGGGAGAGCATGTTGAGAATATGCTCAAGAGGATAGATGCTGAAGAACCTCAGGAGTCTCACTCTAAAAAAGGAGGGAATAAATACAACTTTAACTCTCAGAAACTATCAAAAGGGAAAGATACTTTGATTGTGGATACCTACCCGTCCCCTAAATCTTTTACAAATCAGAAAAGCAATTCTTCTGATAATCGATTTCGGAAGAAATATGATTTAAAGATGAGCACATCGTCCCGATCCTCAAGTCTCTAATAAAGACAAAGAAGATCAAACTCCCCGATTTGAGGCGACCTAAAGAAGTATCGAAGACAGATAATCCTAACTACTACATGTACATAGGATGGTGCATCACCTAACCAATGCATGTTATATCATGAAAGATAAGATTCAGGCTTTGCTGGATGCAGGTGTTATGACCCTTCAGGCTGATCAGAAGAAAGTATCAGCAAACATGTTCTCATTGTAGTTTGGAGACTTTAAGGAAGTTCAAGTTTAGGACAGTGTGAAACGAATTCCTCAAACAGAGACCAGATTCATGAACCTCGATCCTCATCAGTAGAAGGAGAAGGGTATGGTTCCTTATACCACTCCCGAAGGTGAAGTCATATGGGTTCATCCTGACCTACTAGTGGATGGGCAATGGACATTAGCAGGCTCGAATAAATCCAAATCCAAGCAAAAGTCCTGCAATATTGTGTCTGTCATTCCTGATGAGGAAGTTGAAACTACGTCCCTCAGCAGTTCTGAAGACGAGCAGCCAACATTCACCATACAACTTGTGCAGATATCAGGAACCCGTGGAGAAAAGGAGTATTTAAAGAAGTACCCTGAAGCAGAAGTTGCACCACCCAGACCCGGGAAAGAGGTGGCGGAGCAGATACAAACACCTCCTAATGACCCCAAATTGAAGGAGCTTCGTTACAATAATATGCTCAGAAAGGATGTTCCTGAGAGTTTGAAGGGTCTTTTTTGATTTGATGTGCTCGCTCAACTAGCCAACATCCCAGCAAGGATTACTTTGTGTGAGCCCTTACATTTATCGCGATCAACAAGAGAAGCCCTCCGTGAAGCATCGGCAGATAATGAGACCTTTCTTGCTCATTTTCCACCAAACCCGATAGAGGAAACACTAGAGGCCTGCCCTCAGTGTCATCAAGTCTTTCAAGGATGAATGCCATGCATTACCTTTTCTCTGGACGACATGCATGTGAGAAATCTGAAGCATGATGGACCCTTATATTTCATAGGGTATATCGGTTCTATTCGGGTAGATCAAATTCAGGTTGAACCTGGTTTTGCTTTGAGCATCATACCTTTGAGGCCCATTCCCATCTTGGGGTCCTACTTCATTGATTGTCAACAATGGGGATCACTATTTATGGCTTTAATGCCTCTAACACTCGTCCCCTAGACAAAATCAAACTCAAATGCCAAATGGACGATTTGAGGACAAATGTCACCTGCTACGTTATTGATGCAAAAACATCTTATAACTTGTTATTAGGTCGGCCTTGGATCCATAATAATTTGATTGTTCAATCCACTCTACATCAATGTATGAAATATGTAGACGAGAGTGGGGAGGTCAGAACAGTGGTCATAGAAAAGTAACCATTCAAGGAGGTTGAGAAATATTTTACAGATTTCATCCACTACCTTAATGGTGAGCCAATTGATGTACCACTAGTTGAAGACCTCAATAGCGGCAATGAGGCCGATACTAAGTTTGAGTATGAACAGGGTCTTGTTTTCAATGACATTGAACCCGCCATAATTGGCCTTGAGAGTTTGGATGTAAATGATGTTGCAGACGATGACAGTGAAGTTATCTTTAATAATAATGACGATTTAACTTACTTATCGTTTGTTGAATGTAACCCTGATATGCCAGATAACAGCTCTGATGCGATATCAGATCCCCTTTCGTGACTGTATGTTGAACCTGCTTTGCATATGCCGATCCAATCATCTTTCGTGATAGGTCGGCGGCAAGTCAAATCTTCACGATCGGTCTTCGTAGTACTAGCCAAGAATAATGGTAAAAAAAACATTATCTTTGGACAGACTGAAGGTCCACTACAAATCCTTTAGGAAGAATCTATAAAGGAAGAAAAAGCTCCTCAATTCTCATACTTTGCGCCAACAATACGATGTCTTATGAGGAAAATAGGATACGATTTCACCCACAAAGAAGGTTTGAATTTTGGCAAAAGATGGAAGACACCTCGTAAACCTGCCTATGTTCCGAAAGGGAAACCTGACGATAACTATCACAAAACTCGTAAGGGATTAGGGTATTAATCGCCACCTTTAATATGATGTTTAGAAGCCAATGGAGGATCAGAGGATAACTCCATCAACTCGTCTTCCGAGTCGAATTACTGGGATTCCGACACCAGTACAGGAACAGTATTCAAAGCGCCCATGGCCAATATGACCTTAGCCCTTCCGATTGAAAATTAAGAGGATTATCATTTACCTTTATTTGAAGATCCATAGAGTAGGCAACTCGGTATACAGTGGAAATTTGTTTTGAACAACGTGAACCTCCTACTGATGATAAAATGATTCAAGTGAATACGGGAGACGAGTCTAACCGGAAACCCGTATTCATAAGCGATAGCCTTTCACCTGAAGAAAAGGAGGGTCTCGTCGCTCTTGTTCGTGAATATATCGATGTTTTCACTTGGAATTATGAGGACATGCCGGGTCTTGATCCTCAGGTGGCCATGCATCGCCTCAACATCAAACCAGATGTTAAGCTTGTTAAGCAATAGCAACAGCGATTTCGTCCCTAGATCATGGAGGCAATTGAAATTGAAGTTAAAAAGTTCATTGAATCGGGATTATCCGCGAGGAACAACACCCTGATTGGGTGGCCAATATCGTTCATGTTCTGAAAAAGAACGGAAACATTCGAGTATGCATTGACTTCCGAAATTTAAATTCGGCTTGTCCAAAGGATGATTTTTCTTTACCAATTACGGATGTCATTATTAACAATACATGCGGGTTTGAAAGAATGTCTTTTATAGATGGATTCTCAAGGTACAACCAAATTAAAATGTATCCTGATGATGAAAAACACACTTCTTTCCGAACACCTTCAGGGATATACTGTTACACAATAATGCCCTTCAGATTGAAGAATGCTAGCGCAACATATCAACGTGCCATGACCATTATTTTTTGAGAACATTTAAGGAAGATTGTGGAATGTTATGTTGATAACCTAGTTGTCAAAAGTTGTGACAAGGGAGATCATTTACATAACTTGAAAACAATGTTCAATCTCATGCAGACGCACCACTTGAAGATGAACCCAACCAAATCATTCCTAGGAATGGTCAGCGGTAAATTCCTTGGGTTCATAGTCACAGCTAATGAAATTCATCTTGACCCGAACAAAGTTAAAGCTATTTGAGAGCTTCCGCCTCCAAAACACCTTAAGGAACTTCGTAGTCTCCAGGGGCGTTTAGCGTACATCCGTAGGTTCATCTCTAACCTATCAGCCAATTTCCAGCCATTCTCGAGACTCATGAAAAAAAGGGTATCCTTCTGTAAAACCCCCGTAAATTTGAATATTTTATGATAAATAATGATAAATATGTTATATAGTGAAAAATAATATATTTTAATATTTGGATATGATAAGAATTGATATGAGATCAATTCAATGTATATTTATGAAAATATGAGTGCAAATGCACAAAACATGCACAAAGGACAAAAGAGTGAAAATCTGGGAATAATGATCAGCTATGAGTTTTTAAGTTTTTCATACCGATAAAGTTAGAATTTGGAAAAGTGTAAAATATCAAAGTTGTAGGTATCTTCTTTATCTTTACAACAAGTCTTAGATCACCTCATTCTGAGGTTAGATGAGGAAGTTACAGTTAAAATACCGAAGAGGTATTTTTCTAGTCAGATCAGGTTTCCTGGTTCGGGTTGGTTTCGGGTATTTTCAGGCCCACACCCATTTTTCTACTATATATAACATGTATTCACGAAATTTTTAGTACTATTTCAGTATTTTAAAATCCTAACAGCCACCAAACCCCCCAAACCCTAGTTTGATTTCTTGGAGAAGATTGGAGGCTTTCAAGTGAATTTTTGTTGATTTTTGGCTTTTGGAGTGGAGATCTCTTTCGACGTTGCTTCTAAAAGGTTTTCCTACAACCCCAGGCGAGTATCATCTCTACTAATTCCCCTCTCAGTTTTTAAATTGTTTTTAAAGAGATTTAAACATGTTTTGTAGAGCCTAAATGAATAGATTATGCATAAAAGACAACTCTTTTGTATTATAAGTATAAAGATTAGGTCTTTTTATGCTAAAAGGGTTGAGAACATTTTTACAGATGTGTTTTAGATATGATGATGATTTTAAAATGTGGATAATCTAAAGAAAGAAGTTTGATTCGTTGTTTTGTGCTTTTATGCATGTTTTGAAGTTTTGAATATGAATCTAATGCATAAAATCATGGTTATATATATTATTTTATTTTTTAGATACTTCTATCTGCTGTAACATGTTTGTATGCAAGATTATGAGGGTTTAATCATGTTTGAATCACAAAAACAAGACGTGAACACAACATACACCAAGAATTTAGAATCTGGAAATCAGGATCCACGGTCGACCGTCACGGTCGACCGCGTGCAGGACAGAGACCTGGGTAGTCTCTGGAGCCCGTCCATACACCAAGAATTTAGAATCTGGAAATCAGGATCCACGGTCGACCGTCACGGTCGACCGCGTGCAGGACAGAGACCTGGGTAGTCTCTGGAGCCCGTCGTGGTCCACCGCCACGGTCGACCACCAGTTTGTTTTTGCTGTGCATGTTCAGTTGAGTTGGATTTTGGGTTTTCGAGTGTTCCTCTCGACTTTGTGATGATTAACTACAATGTTAAGACTTGATAAACACCTGGAAAGATGGTGAACTTCAGATGTGGACACGCACACCAAATAGGAAGATGAAACCTATTTGCCACAGAACGATTGAGTAAGAGTATTACAATAGTATCGTTATTACATGTATCCGGAATAGGAAAATAATAAAACCTATTTGTCGCAGAATGATTGAGTAAGAGTATTATAATAGTATCGTTATTACATGTATCCGGAATAGGAAAATAATAAACCCTATTGCCGCAGAACGATTGAGTAAAGAGCCTTACAAAAGTATCGCTATAATACGAGATGATGTACACATAGATAATTGGTCAGTTGTAAGCTTTACTTTCATGAGAATTTACCCGCGAGTAGGGTATTAACTTTGAGATTTTTGGCATACCCGTTATGGATGGCAGATATATTTGTTTTAGCTTAGTTGGTATCCTCTTATATTGGAGCAGATTACTCGGATGTACTTCGAGATGAGATGATTATTCTTTATGTTGGAGATTGGAGTATTTATCATTGATTATTTGTTTTTTTTATAGAGAGTTATATGAATGATTTGATATATGTATGTACTGACTCTATTTTCTTATATACTCCTACCCCTTCCCCTGGGGAGAGGTAGTGATGATCTCGCTAGCGCTTTGACGCTCGTTGTTTTCCCCCCTTTCAGGCAGCGAGTCTGGCGCACGGAGAGTCGCAGGTTGATGGGACTTCTTAGTTGTCCATTTAGTTACTTATCATATTTTGTAGTTATTGTAGAACTCCACATGTAGTTGATAAATTTCAGAATCTAGATTGGTATTTTGTTTCATAGAGTTGAGAGCTATTGTGAGACTTTGTTTATGTGACTCATTGTATTTGAGATTCAGTTCAGACTCAGAGATATGTCTATTTTATTCCAGTTGGGCTCATTATTGATTTTTCTTATGCTTCTTCTGTGTATATCCAGTGTTGGCCTATTTCTATTTTTACCTGTCTGTACCTTCACCTATTTATTGTTTCCACTAGAGAGATAGTGATTGTGATGGTGAAACTTGTCATAGCATGGTGGTTGGTGCTTGGCAGGTTTGACAATCCGGGTTTCACCTGGGACTGCAGCCTTGTGTAAACCCTGGGGCGTCACATAAGGATAACGAACGGGAAATGAAAAGCCTTGGAGTTTCATTAAAAGATCATGGCTATCGTGGATAATATGAATGACTACATTCGCTGAAGGAATTTTTTGCATTATGCGTGGAGTTCAATTGGCCATGTCACTTGATGGAGATTTAAATTCAAGCCAAAGGGGTTGGTGAGTTTTCGTATTCAGCACATTAATTAATGAGTTATGGAAGGTTAAGAGTCTAAGACACTAATTAAAGCTTACTATTGTGATGAGGGTTAGGACGAGGATGCAGTCGAGATAAAACTCGTACCCGAAGAGCTGGGTAAGCAGAGTCCGAGCCGCAGCAGGCTTCACAGTATTTGATCGACTTTATGGCACCGTTTGCAGAAACATAGACTAGCAACACTCGAGGAGGGAGTAGCGAGCCACATTACATTTTTTGGAGTTCCACCACCAATTGTACCAATCATGCCTAATGAAGAGGTAATACCAATGATTTCATCATCACCACAACTAGTTGTTGATAGAACCGCATAGCACGAGGTTTGGCTCTAAAAGAATATGAAGGATATCAGACACTGAGAACACCATAGTGCAGGGCACACTAGATTCATATGCAGCTTATAAATAAAAATGAATATGTGAAAATTTCTTAACGTAGACTCAGTGACAAACCAGGGGTTAAATATATTCAGCACAGATGATATCACCAGAGAATAGTAGCAAAGGATAGCTACGATTTCAGATTTTCATCGGGACAGTGAATATCACTTATTTGGGAAAATTTTGTTTACTTCTTCGACAAGCAGTTAGAGCTAGTTTGCTTAAAACAGTGAGATATGCCTATAGTTAATTACGAAATCAAGACTAGCATAATGGCAATGACAAGGACAAGAGGCCTATTATGGGATCTAGAGGACCCCAGCAGCGGGATAAAGATTTTTACCATGAGCAACAAAGACATTATAAGAAGATAACACAACATGATTTGATAGCGTCGCAGCAGCGCATGATTCGGGACACATGATACAATTATAACAAGATCGGACATAGAGCAAAGAATTGTCGCGGTACACCAGCAGGAAACTAGCATGATAGAGATCAAGGTCAATAATTTTAGGGCAGCAGTTACGACCAGCATCGGAGGATAGATGTGCTACCGGTTATTCTGAGGATTTAGGGGCCTATAGACCAGAATTATGTTATTCAGAGTATTCATTAGTGTCAGATGGACCCATGTGTTTCACCGCCAGCAGCACAGCAGGCACCGGCCACCAGCAGAGTTTATGTAGTCGCACCACGTGATCATAGTGCTAGCAGAGTTTTCGTAGTAAATTCTTATCCAGCTCGAATCTTGTTTGATTCAGGAACTTCATATTCTTTCATATCTCATGCCTTCATGTATAGGCTTCGGTTAGTTACACATCCCTTAGATGTTCTGTTATTAGTTTCTATTCCTCTAAGGGAGGTGTCCCTATTAGAGAGTATATGTAGGAGGTGTGTCATCAGTATAAATGAGTTGGAGTTCATCTTTTACCTGGTCGTTTTGTGGATGTTGAACTTCGACGTCATTTTTGGTATGAAATGGTTATCATCCTACAATATCAGTATCGACTGTTTTGCTAAAACAGTACGCTTGTGAGCATTCGTTGGAATTGTATAGATAGTAGCAACCTCATAGGGTAACCAGAATGCGGAGTCATTTCTGGAATACGTCGAGGAGGTGATGATACGGGATCGGGGTGCAGTTTTGAGTGAGACCGGAGTTGTCTCAGAGTATCAGGATGTCGTTCAGGACATACCTACGTTTTATCCAGTGAGAGAGGTTGTTTCCCTGCATCGAGTTGCAGCAGGCACCGTACAGATATTTCGAGCACCTTATCATATCATATGGCACCCACTGAGATGAGGGAGCTACAGACTCAGCTAAATGAGTTGTTATCTCAGAGTTTCATTATCTGGAGTCATTTTTTTTCCATGGGAGCACCGATCCTCTTCGTGGAGAAGAAGGACAGTAGCAAGTAATTATGTATAGATTATCGTGAGTTGAACAAGGTCACTTCCCGGATCATGGATCCACTATCGAGGATTTATGACTTGTTCAACTAGCTGTGGGGCGCGTAGCATTTCTTGAAGATTGATATTCGTTCTAGTTATTTCCAGTTGCGAGTGCGGTAAATAGATATTTTCAAAATCGCATTTTCTGACTCGAAATGGGTCTTTTGAGTTCTTGTCATGCTATTTGGGATGACCAATGCACCCGCAGTATTCATGGATTTGATGAACCAGGTTTTCCGTCCATGTTAGGACCAGTTCGTAGTCATTTTATTGACGACATCCTTATCTTTTCGAGATCGGAGGCAGGACACGAGCAGCATCCTCTATTAGCATTTGCGGGCATTGCGGACAGTCGAGATTGGAGGTAACAGTGATACACAGAGTTCAGCAAATACGAGTTTTGGCTATCAGATGTCAGATTTTTAGATCACGTCATCAGCATCGAAAGCATAGCAGTGGATCCAGCAATTGTTGAGGCTGTACTTGATTAGGAGCCGGTAAGAACCATTACGGAGATTTGTAGTTTTGGTAGGGTATGAGAGAAAGTTCATTCAGAACTTTTTGAAGATTGTGATACCACTTACACGCCTTACGAAGAAGGGTGTATAGATATGTATTATCAGTGTGATAACACTTGCTTTGAGCATGAGGTGCCAGGAAGCCTGTGAGACTATTAAGGCTAGATAGACTACGGTAACAATTCTGACTTTTCTAAGCAGTGATACGACATTTGTCGTTTACGTGAACACATCACCAGCAGGCCTAGGAGGTGTTTTGATACAGACCCGGAGGGTATGACTTATATTTCACGACAGTTGAGGCACATCGTACCTGATATACAGTGCATTCAAGCACAAGGAAAATGTACAAAGATGTAAAAAGACACTTCTAGAGGAGTTTTTAGGATTTATTCAGTATCCAGTTGTGATATTCTAGTGTTGTCCACCCACAGACAAATGGATAAACGGAGATAGTAAACCAAGTGTCGGAAAACATGTAGCATACATGTATTATATATTTACAGGATAGCTGGGAGGATCATATCTTATTGATTGAGTTTGCTTATTGGCATGACACCATATGAAGCATGGTACGAGAGACATTATAGATTGTTTATTCATTGGGCAGGATTACAAGAAAGTTTATTGCTTAGACAGGAGCTTGTAAGGCAGACTATAGAAAAGGTAACAGAAATTCGGGAACGCATTCTTGCAATGCATAGTCGTCGGAAGAGTTACGCAGACCAGAGACGATGACTGTTAGAGTTCTAGATTGGGGACTATGTCTTATTGAAAATACCGTCGATGTATTTAGTGACTCGGTAGACGGGGAAAAGTTTACCCCAAGGTATATTGGCCCTTTCATGAGAGTTATACATTTTGGAGCCGTTTCGTATGGGCTAGATCTTCTAGCATCAATGTCGAGTAGACACGATGTTTTCCATGTTTTGATAATTTAGAAGTAATTGCATGACAAGGAGCAGCAGAGGGTGATTTACGTACCAGAATTTAAGTTTCAGATAGATTTAACTACCGTGGAGATCACAGGTTGTATTCTTACTAGAGAGGACGAGAGGCTTAGAAAGGAAGTAATACCTTAAGTTAAAGTTCAAAATAGAGATAGAAAAGAGATGAGGAGGCTTCTTGGGAGCGCGAGGAGGATATGTGTCGCGACTACCCGCAACTGTTCGAGTGGGTAAATTGATTTTGTTATAGCTTATTGATGTTTATGATTTTTTATTGTTCTATATGGTCATATTTAAATTTAAGGCTAAAATGGGGGTATTAACACATAACTCCTAATCATTCGGAACATATGGTATATATATGGGAGGTTCCTTGTTTGGATTTTTTACCCGACGTACTAGTTCCGTTTAGTTAGGGGTTAAGTGGGAGCATTCGCTTTTTAAATCGTTAAGCATAAATATAACTAGTGATTCATATCCAGAGATTAATGGTACGAGATGTGTACGGGAGTGTTTCCTTATCTGTATTATCCCCTCTTAGTTCTTTTCTCATGTTATTAATTCCAAAGATACGATTGTAAAATTTCGGGGACGAAATTCTTTTAATGGGGGAAGAATGTAAAACCCCGTAAATTTGAATATTTTATGATAAATAATGATAAATATGTTATATAGTGAAAAATAATATATTTTAATGTTTGGATATGATAAGAATTGATTTGATATCAATTCAATGTATATTTATGAAAATATGAGTGCAAATGCACAAAACATGCACAAAGGCCAAAAGAGTGAAAATCTGGGAATAATGATCAGTTATAAGTTTTTAAGTTTTTTATACCGATGTAATTAGAATTTGGAAAAGTGTAAAAAACCAAAGTTATAGGTCTCTTCTTTATCTTTCCAACAAGTCTTAGATCACCTTATTCTGAGGTCGGATGATGAAGTTACAGTCAAAATACCAAAAAGATATTTTCCTAGTCAGATCAGGTTTGCTGGTTCGGGTTGGTTTCGGGTATTTTCAGGCCCACACCCGTTTTTCTACTATATATAACATGTATTCACGAAATTTTTAGTACTATTTCAGTATTTTAAAACCCTAACAGCCACCAAACCCCCAAACCCTAGTTTGATTTCTTGGAGAAAATTGGAGGTTTTCAAGTGGATTTTTGTTAATTTTTGGCTTTTGGAGTGGAGATCTCTTTTGACGTTGCTTCTAAAAGGTTTTCCTACAACCCCAGGCGAGTATCATCTCTACTAATCCCCCTCGCAATTTTTAAAATATTTTTAAAGAGATTTAAACATGTTTTGTAGAGCCTAAACGAATAGATTATGCATAAAAGACAACTCTTTTATATTATATGTATAAAGATTAGGTCTTTTCATGCTAAAAGGGTTGAGAACGTTTTTACAGATGTGTTTTAGATATGATGATGATTTAAAAACATGGTTAATCTAAAGAAAGAAGTTTGATTCGTTGTTTTGAGCTTTTATGCATGTTTTGAAGTTTTGAATATGAATCTAATGCATAAAATCATGGTTATATATGTTATTTTGTTTTTCAGATATTTTTATCTGCTGTAACATGTTTGTATGCAAGATTATGAGGGTTTAATCATGTTTGAATCATAAAAACACGATGTGAACCTGACATATACCAAGAATTTAGAATCTGGAAATCAAGATCCACGGTCGACCGTCACGATCGACCGCGTGCAGGACAGAGACCTGGGTAGTCTCTGGAGCCCGTCGTGGTCCACCGCCACGGTCGACCACCAGTTTGTTTTTGCTGTGCATGTTCAGTTGAGTTGGATTTTGGGTTTTCGAGTGTTCCTCTCGACTTTGTGATGATTAACTACAATGTTAAGACTTGATAAACACCTGGAAAGATGGTGAACTTCAGATGTGGACACGCACACCGAAATTGGTGCATGTATGCTAGGTTGTGTTAGATTGAAACACTTTCGACACGAGTTAAATTGATAAACACATATGAATAATGATGTTCTATTCGTAACCGAAAATAGGGAGATAAAACCTTTTTACCGCAGAACGATTGGGTAAGAGTATTACAATAGTACCGTTATTACATGTCTCCGGAATAGGAAAATAATAAAACCTATTACCGCAGAGCGATTGAGTAAAGAGCCTTACAAAAGTTTCGCTATAATACGAGATGATGTACACATAGATAATTGGTTAGTTGTAAGCTTTACTTTCATGAGAATTTACCCGCGAGTAGGGTATTAACTTTGAGATTTTTGGCACACCCGTTATGGATGGCAGATATATTTGTTTTAGCTTAGTTGGTATCCTCTTATATTGGAGCAGATTACTCGGATGTACTTCGAGATGAGATGATTATTCTTTATGTTGGAGATTGGAGTATCTATCATTGATTATTTGTTTTTCTTTCATAGAGAGTTATATGAATGATTTGATATATGTATGTACTGGCTCTATTTTCTTATATACTCCTATCCCTTCCCCTGAGGAGAGGTAGTGATGATCTCGCTAGCGCTTTAACGCTCGTTGTTTCCCCTCTTTCAGGCAACGAGTCCGGCGCACAGAGAGTCGCAGGTTGATGGGACATCTTAGTTGTCCGTTTAGCTACTTATCATATTTTGTAGTTATTGCAGAATTTCACATGTAGTTGATTATTTTCATACTCTAGATTGGTATTTTGTTTCATGGAGTTGAGAACTATTGTGAGACTTTGTTATTTGACTCATTGTATTTGAAATTCAGTTCAGATTCAGAGATATATCTATTTCATCCCAGTTGGGCTCATTATTGATATTTCATATGCTTCTTCCGGTGTCGTTCTATTTCTATTTTGCCTGTCTGTACCTTCGTCTATTTATTGTTTTCACTAGAGAGATAGTGATTGTGATTGTGAAACATATCGTAGCATGGTGTTTGGTGCTTGGTAGGTTTGACAATCTGGGTTTCACCTTGGACTGCAGCCTTGTGTGAACCCTGGGGCGTCATAGTTGGTATCAGAGCTCTAGTACAGCATCCTTAGGATCATTCCTGTGTCAAATTGTGGAGTTAGGATAGAGTTTTCTAGGATGCATGTATAGAGTCCGTTAGGAATTCCTAGAATGAGTGAGGACGATATGTGCGTATATCTCAAAATTTCAAAAAGATGTGGACACGCACACCGAGATTGGTGCATGTATGCTAGGTTGTGTTAGATTGACACACTTTCGACACAAGTTAAATTGATAAACACATATGAATAATGATGTTCTATTCGTAACCGGAAATAGGGAGATGAAACCTTTTTGCCGTAGAACGATTGAGTAAGAGTATTACAATAGTATCGTTATTACATGTCTCCGGAATAGGAAAATAATAAAACCTATTGCCTCAGAACGATTGAGTAAAGAGCCTTAAAAAAGTATCACTATAATACGAGATAATGTACACATAGATAATTGGTTAGTTGTAAGCTTTACTTTCATGAGAATTTACCCGCGAGTAGGGTATTAACTTTGAGATTTTTAGCACACCCGTTATGGATGGCAGATATATTTGTTTTAGCTTAGTTTGTATCCTCTTATATTGGAGCAGATTACTCGGATGTACTTCGAAATGAGATAATTATTCTTTATGTTGGAGATTGGAGTATCTATCATTGATTATTTATTTTTCTTTCATAGAGAGTTATATGAATGATTTGATATATGTATGTACTGACTCTATTTTCTTATATACTCTTATCCATTCCCCTGGGGAGAGGTAGTGATGATCTCGCTAGCGCTTTGACGCTTGTTGTTTCCCCTCTTTCAGGCAACGAGTCCGATGCACGGAGAGTCGCAGGTTGATGGGACATCTTAGTTGTCCGTTTAGCTACTTATCATATTTTATAGTTATTGCAGAACTTCACATGTAATTGATTATTTTCATACTCTAGATTAGTATTTTGTTTCATAGAGTTGAGAGCTATTGTGAGACTTTATTATTTGACTCATTGCATTTGAAATTCAGTTCAGGTTCAGAGATATATCTATTTCATCCCAGTTGGGCTCATTATTGATATTTCATATGCTTCTTCCGTGTACATTCGGTGTCGTTCTATTTCTATTTTGCCTGTCTGTACCTTCATCTATTTATTGTTTTCACTAGAGAGATAGTGATTGTGATGGTGAAACATGTCGTAGCATGGTGTTTGGTACTTGGTAGGTTTGACAATCCGGGTTTCACCTTGGACTGCAGCCTTGTGTGAACCCTGTGGCGTCACACCTTTATATAGGATAAGACTTGTCACAGAGCATTTGAAGAGATCAAGCAATATCTTTCCAATCCACCTGTGTTGGTTGCACAAGTCAGGTAGACCATTCCTGATATACATTCGAGCTACAGAGCATGCCTTAGTAGGACTCTTAGCACAAGATGATGATAATGACCATGAGCAGACCATATATTATCTCAGTAGGACTTTATCAGGAGTTGAACCTCGCTATCCTCCTATTGAGAAGGAATGCTTAGCTCGGGTCTTCACAATCCAAAAGATGCGACATTACCAGGTTGGACAAACAATACATGTCATCTCCAAGATCAACCCCATAAGGGTATTTATGACACAACCCGGTGCATTGAACTAGCGACTTGCAAGATGGGCACTGCTGTTATCCCAATATGACATTCACTTTAAACCTCAAAAGGTAGTGAAAGGTCAAGTTATTTGCGATCTTATGGTCAATCATCCATTGGACGGGAAGGTTAAATTATACCAGGATATACCTGATGAGACGTATGAAGCCAATATCATATCAAAAGAACAGGTATGACAATTATACTTTGATGGTACAGCAAGAGAAAACCTTAGTGGCCCAGTTGTTGCCAGAGTGGGGGTAGTCTTCATTTCCCCACAAAATCATGTGCTACCTCGAGCTATTTCTTTAACAGAGCCATGTTCTAATAATGTGGCCAAATACAATGCTTTGTTAATCGGCATTGATATAGGCAAACAATTGGGGGTGAAACATCTAGAGGCGTATGGTGATTCATAACTCATAGTCAACCAGATAAAAGGAGAATATGAAGTTAAGAATGAAGATCTCATTCCATATCACACCGCAGCCATTGCGTTGGCCAACTCCTTTCAAGGTTTCTACATTGATTATGTACCCCGCCTCAGGAACACATATGCCGACGCATTGACATCACTTGTAGCTACATTAGCTCTGCCTGAAGGAGCTACCCAACAAGTCACAGTAGCTAGTAGATAGTTGTTCCGACCCAAGTATGTATTGCAAATTAACACAGTCAACAAAGCGTCGGAACCTCTCGAACCTAGAGATTGGCAATTCCCGATTATTGATTATGTCGTGTACGGCTTATCAAGTAAAGAAGCAAAAGAAGTTCTCAAAGAAGCCCATGAATATAATAGGTGAATACGTGGTTCCAAAATACGAGGGTAGGGGGCGCACATCAGCCTAAAGCTAAAAAATAATAATATGTGCTTGATTGGTTGGTACTCTAATAAAAAACTAGAGTTTTTTTCTTCTCTCTCATATTGTATTTACTAATCAAAATCATTAAAAAAAAGGGTGATAAAAAAGTGAAAAAAGCAAACATGTTCTACTATGACCCTAATCATGCATAAGCCTCAAATATAGTAATTGATGATTTTAATATCTTATACACATAAACAAATTTATAGACATGAATAAAAAGAATCGACTACATATTTTATATACTTGAAAAAAATTGATAGAAGGACTTACTCAAATTCTACGACCTGCGTTTGAGAGACCTGTAAAGAATATCAACTAATTAATATTAAGTCTTATTCAAGAATTAACAAAATCATATTACCTTGTGGTAGGAAAATAAAAAAGTAATTAATAATTTATCAACAATAGAACCAGTAAAATAAAATTAAAAATATATATGAGAATTAAAAAAAGGGCAAACATTAGGAAATCTTAGAAAAAGAAGGATTTAAGGGGTCATAATGTAAAAAAATGGACAGAGGAACCAAAAGAAAGTTTAGACCAAAAAAACTAAAAAACAAAAAGAAAAGCAGAAGAAGACGAGGAGAAGAAGACAACAAAAAAGGAAGAAGAGATTCACTCAGGGGTTGTTTGTTTTCATAAGGGGGAAGGGGAAAGCCTGCTAAAAGTGTCAGTTTTGACAGGCTTTCTTGCAAAAACACCTCTTTTAGAGGCGTTTTTGCAAGAAAACCTATCAAAACTAACACTTTTGGCAGGCTTTCAACCCATTTTCCCCTCTAAAAGAGGCAACCAAACACGCCCTCATGGAACGAGTGCATGCGCGAAAAAAAATCAATGAGAACAAGACAAAAGAAGGAAAAGACGAAAAGAAAAAGACTAAAAAACCGAAAGAGATGAAGAGGTAGCGCAGGGAGAACGTGCAGGACAGAAGAAAAATAGGAAAATAAAAGAAAGAAAGGGAAAAAAATGTAAAGAAGGGTTTGAAAAAAGAAAAGAAAAAAGATATTTACATGTAGACTTCCTATGGCAATCTAACATAGCGCCATTTAAAAATTAAGAGGAGTGTATATATACCTACGTGAAGCCTAACTGTGGTAGGATTAGAATTTTTTTAATTCTATTAGGATTCTATCATAAAATTTGTTGACTTTTCTTTTAAATTAGATTCTATCTCCTACAAATTTAGCACTTTAAATTAAATAAGGATTCCTCATATTTGAATTAAGTGAACTCACCCTAAGCCTTAAAGAAAAAAATTTCATAGCAATCCAGCACATAAAAATCCCTACAATAATACATGTAGCTATAGAAAAGATGAAGTTCATGTGTAATAAAAAAAGGGTTAAGGGATAATTTCTGCTAAATACACCGTTCATGAATGCTTTATAACCATTCAAATTTTGTTTTTTTAAACCGAGATATAGAATGTGTTAAAAAATTATTATAAAAAAATAATAACTTGGACCCACACACTTGGTTAAGAGAAAAACACCAAGCACGCACTCGGTTAGAAAAAAACACCAAGAGCGCAAGCCCAAGGGGAGAAATTTGCTATCTCCCTAAATGGTACACTGCATGGTTATTTTAAGGGGGAAAGGGGTTTGAGGCAAGGGGATCCACTCTCACCATATCTCTTTATTTTGGGTATGGAGTATTTATCAAGGAGTTTAGACCTTTTGAAACAGGATAAGCAGTTTAAATATCATCCTAGATGTGGCAAAATGAAGATTACACATTTAATCTTTGCTGATGATCTATTGCTCTTTGGTAAAGGAGACCTATACTCAGTAAAGAAACTTTATCAGTGTGTCACAGACTTTGGTAATGTTTCTGGACTGGAAGCAAATAAAGAGAAATCATCTATTTTCTTTGGTGGGGTTGAAGAATCTGTAAAAACAGCAATCAAAGATCAACTGTGTTTGACTGAAGGATGTTTCCCTATAAGATACTTGGGGGTTCCTCTAGTATGCAAAAGACTGTCTTATGAAGACTGTAATTCTCTCTTAAACAAGATTACTAGTCAAATACAAACATGGCAAAAGCACAGGAAACTCACATATGCTGGCAGATTACAAGTGATTAAGAGCATCATCTTGGGAGTTCAGATTTATTGGACTTCAAATTACTTATTACCAGTCAAAGTAACACAGAAAATAGATGAAATCTGCAGGAATTATTTGTGGGGGAGTTCAAATCTAACATCCAAAATCCCCTTAGTATCCTGGGACAGAGTTTGTATGGGTAAAAAACAGGGTGGCCTTGGCATTTTCTCTGCTTTTAGCTTTCTATTGTTGCTTTTTTATAAGATTTAAAGATGCTCTAAATCCAGCCAGCAGTAATGTCCAATGGCACAATACAATATGGGAGAGCCTATGCTATCCTAAACACTCATTCATTAGCTGGTTAGCTGTCAATAACAGATTGAATACCCAGGACAGACTGTTAAGAAGGGGTATAATAAATACAAATCACTGCGCTTTATGTACTGCTTCTTTTCAGGAAAGCAGAAGCCACCTATTCTTTGAGTGTGCTTATTCTAGTGATGTATGGAATTGTATAATGGATTGGCTTCAATTCTCTTGGAGATCATGCCACTGGGAGATTTTGATAAACTGGTTCAGTTCAAGATTGAAAGGAAGAGGTATTAAACAAAGGGTTAAAAGAATGGCTCTGTCAGCCACCATTTATGCAATCTGGACTGAGAGGAATATGAGAGTCTTTCAGGGAAAAAACAGGTCAATTGAACATCTAGTAAAGGGTATTAAAGTTGATATCATGACAGTGCTTCTGAACTCAAACATCTCCTCTGAAAATGTTGCCTGGATCCATTCATTGTAGAGCATGCACAGACGTGCACGGATGCTGGATATGGAATGACAGGTTCAGATCTCCACTGAGATTGCTGGAATCTGTTCACATATATAGGGCTTTTGTTTCCTATTTGTAATTTCAGTTTCTTGGCTATAGCTCTGTTTTTTGAGTTTTAGCTACTCTTTTTCTGGTATATCTCACATTGAGATCATTGATGTAAATACAACTTTCATATTTGGAGATGAAATAAAAATTTTCATTTACCAAAAAAAAAGGGGAGAAATTTGTAGGCGTGCAAAAAATTTTATGTCTCAACAAGCCACAAGCTTAATTAATTAAAGGGTTTAATACCTTTTGATAAGCTTTGAAAGTAAAATCAATTTAAGGATACTACAGCTCATATACAAGTTAACTTGAAGGTAGGCTCTCTATATTAATTAATTCAAAGAGGCACGCCTTCCTCTTATAGTTATGAAACTTGATGAGCTCAACAAGCCTTATCAATAAAACTTATTGTGATGATGATAATACCTTATGTAAATCAAAACTGATGTGAGGGATAGTATCTCATATAAATCAAAACCAATGAAGGTAGCCCCTCCATATTAATTAATTCAGAGAGGTATGTCTTTCCCTTGTAGTTATCAAATTTGATGAGCTTAACAAGCCTTATCAATAAAACTTATTGTGAGGATGATAGCACCTCATATAAATCAAACCCAATGTGAGAGATAGTACCAAATATAAATCAAAATCAATGGAGGTAGGCCCTCCATATTAATTAATTCAGAGAGACATGTCTTCCCTTTGTAATTATTAGATTTGATAAGCTCAACAAGCATTATCAACGAAACCTATTGTGAGGATGATAGTACCTTATACAAATCAAAACCAATGTGAGGGATAGTACCTTATATAAATAAAAACCAGTGTGAGGGATAGTACATCATATAAATAAAAAACAAGGCGAGGATGACAGCACCTCATGTAAACGTGAGTGTATATGCACCCTCTATTAATCCAACACAAAAAACACATGTCTCACCCCTTCATATTAACCAAATTCTTAAACTTAAGGGTGTATATCAATTTCGATACATTAGTGTTGTCATGTGATCATAAGTCTTAGCAATAAAATCTAACACAAGGATACTCACCCTCATACAAACCTAATTTCGGCTTGAAGGTGTATAGGCCCCTTATAAATCTATGTTTAAAAAACACAAAAGATAAGCGGATAGACACATGAGAAGTGAAAAACAAAGAAAATGTTCGTTATGATAAACGAGTACGACAATCTTGATAAGGAAATTTCGATAAGAAAGTTATCTTAGCTCCCCCACTAATCCATTTTCAACACCTGGTGATATCTTCCCCTTGGCCTTCCCTATAAATAGACATTCCTTTCATCAGAAATGGGGGAGGAGACACGATAACAAAGAACAACAGAAAAGATAGAGAAATGGTTGAGAGATTGAAAAGAAAGAGAGATTTGGAGTCTAAAACAACAATGACAATGTCCTCTACATTTTTATTTTGAAAAGGAGAAGGGCTTCAGAATATTGTCTGGCGACCCAAGATCTCATCTTCTTGCTCTTAAAATTTTTTAATACATTAGAAAGATAATAAAGTTAATATCTCTCTGCATTTGATTTTATATATTTATTTAATTCTTTGCTTTCTATTATCATGGGTTTCTTTTAATAAGAGTAATTAACAAGAAGAAATATATTTCCGGAAGCATGCATCTCACAACTTTTTTTTACAAACAAAGTGATAATAATATGTATCTAAGGAGTAAGTATTTGGGATTGCTTTACTCTCCTTGATATTGGTGATACAGTTTGGTCAAGAAGAGATTAGACTACCCAAATATTATTTCTCCTCTGATAGATACTAGTGTCACTTTGATATTTTTTTAACAAAATATACACATCGGGCATTCCACCACTTACACCATGGGATATTTGAGTAGAAGGGTGACTGGTCTAAAAGAGAAGAAATCCTTCCACTACCACCCTAAATGCAAAAACGTGGACATAAATCACCTCTATTTTGCAGATGACCTCCTCCTTTTTTGTAGTAGAGACATGGCTTCTGTTAAGTATATCTTTGATTGCTTTAGGCATTTTTCTAATGCAACTAGTTTATGTCCAAATGAATCAGAAAGCCAGGTCTTTTTTGGAGGAGTGGATCATGAAAGTACCTTAGGGGGGGTGAATAGGGCAATTGCTAATCTAATCCGATTACGATGCCAAATTAAAACTTCTAATGCAATATCCTAGCAATTATGATATACAATAAAATATGCAAGGATAAACAATAAACAATAGGTGATATAAACTATGAGGCAATAGGCGATATAAAAATATACACAAGAATAAGTGTGCCAATGCCAAACACAAACACAAAGGAAATGATTACGGAGTTCGGTATACCCTCGACCTACGTCTCTGCTCCTCACCCTCGAGGAGATTCTCCACTATCACAAAATAAACTATACAATCTAGATTTTAACGTTCACCAAAAATGTTTACAAATCACACGTTAATAATCACACAATACACTTCTCTAAGTATTGGCTGACCCATGTTACCTTCCTCAAGTGCTTGGAATTGCTACATCTCCCGAGGCTTTTACAACCAAATCACTCCTCTTTGAATTGACCTCGTTCTTCTCCCAACCACTCCTCTAAGTATCCTTGTGTATTACAACGTGATCTCTCAATAAATGCGAATAAAATAAATTGTTCTCTAATACAAATGAGAACGAAATTATAGCTTACTCAAGAATTACACCCACAACCCAATTATATTATATGTGAAATACTTAAGCTCAATGGTTGTGTGTGAAACAATAAGTATAATGAAACTTAAACTCAAATCAATCTAGCAAAAATATATAAAAAAACAAAATAAAAATTTGCTAGAAGAAAGGAGTTTAGAAAACTTCTCCGAAAACAAGAGAGAAAGAGATGTGAAAATTTGATGCTCAAAACCAAAATGATCTCGTCCTCTTGTGAAACTCTCTTCACATAAACAACACACTAAATTTTTCTTTAAAACACTTAAACAAACTTGCAAAACTTTATTTTAAACTTTTCTTAGTTAGTTAAAAGTGTTGAGGACTTAGGTGTATATATAGGTTCTTAAAACAAAAACCCAAAACCAAAGAAAAATTCTCAAAACCAACAAATTCTTGAAAATCTGGAAATCTGGAAAATAGTCGTTACAGCGTTATTGGTTGACTGATGAGGATGTTGATCGACCGATGATCCGACCGTTGGTAGCATCCAGGACTCTATCGGTCGATAGATGATTACCATCGGTAAACTGATAAAGATCAGTAAACTAAGCAAAAAAACTAATGATTGCAAAGCAGTTTATCAGTCGACTGATGAATAGTATCGGTCGACTGAAAAACATGCATAGTTCATATATGCATAGTAAACTTGATTTTCAAAGTGTGTTTAAAAATATCAAATAAATTCCAAAATTTATGAAACTTGGGAAAATGTTTATATACATAAAGATGTTAGAGAAGAAATTTCTGAAATATCATTTCCCATTTGTTGAAACTCATCATTTTGTAAAATCGGTCAAAATACGAAATCTCAAAACACTTAATTTTTGATGAAATTTTCTCAAACAAGCTTAGAAATTCTTTTGAATGGATTTATAGACTTATGAAAAAATGTAAAACATTATTGTTGAGTCTATAATCCTTAAACGCGTTATTTTCACAAAATAACGTATAATGCGATAAATATGAAACACATGTGCATGTATATGAATATCTATTAGTTTTATATTATATGGCTAAAACTTATCTTTCAAAATATTTGTATGGCTAAACATATATTTTAGCAAAGCAAAACAACTAATGAAAGCCATAAAATGAAACAAATAAGAGTACCCTAGAGGGGGATAAAATGAAACATATATTTTAGTAAAACGAGGATCTTTGACTCTAGGCGATTAATCACAAATCAAGAGCACCAAGCTCTGATACCAAATAAGAGTACCGTAGGGGGGGTAAATAGGATAATTGCTAATCTATTTCGATTACGATGCCAAATTAAAACTTCTAATACAATATCCTAGCAATTATGATATTGTTTGGTGTAAAAAGGAAAATTGAAAGAAATATATTTGATTTGTATTCTCTAAATCTTGATTACAATTTGGATTTCTTGATTACAAAACAGAAGAGAATTAATGCAAATCCTCCCCTTTGTTTAAGTCTAGGTTCTTCACGGTGGCGATGGAGTGCCTCCCTCGAATGCTCGCATTGAGTTTGCTCTCCGTTGACGATCTAACGTTTCACTTCACTGGAACGATATCTTCTCCTCATAATTTGACGCTATGGAGAACTTGTAAAGCAAGTTTGAAACTCTGAACAAGTTGATAACTCAGAGGGATTTTAAACTCTTAAAAAAGAGTTGATTTGAACCGAAAAAGTTGGTTAATAAGCCAAGGGAATACTCCAAGAACTTTGTTGCTGTAGGAAGCTCGAAGATGATCTGCTACCGAGGAGATGATTTGAAGAAGCTGATCTCTATATCTCCAAGATACTCCAAGATCCAAAGATCCGAACTCAGTTGAGTTTACTCCTATTTATAGGGGATTAAATACTCCAAGATCCAAAGATCCGAACTCAGTTGAGTTTACTCCTATTTATAGGGGATTAAGGGGTATAACCGCCCCTTAATTCGCTCCTAAGGTTTACTCCTATTTATAGGGGATTAAGGGGTATAACCGCCCCTTAATTCGCTCCTAAGTGGGGCTGAATGTGGTGTAACCGCCTCCTTAAACTACTCCCCAATCGTGGGGAAAACGGTTTTGAAACCGTTCAGTTCATGCTTTGAACGAGTCAAACGCTGAAAAATAGTGTCCACGGCCTGAACTCTGCGTTTTAGACTAAAAACACAGAGTTGGGCCTATTTTGGTGGCTGAACGCACAGGTCGCGCTGTGTTGTAAATCTAAAACACAGAGTTGGGACGCAGAGATGAACTCCATGTTTTGGACCTGAGACTCAGAGTTGGGCTCTGCATGAACTCTGTGTTTTGGACCTGAGACGTAAAGTTGGGCTCTACATGGACTCTGCATTTTGGACCTGAGACGTAGAGTTGGGCTCTGCATGAACTCTGCATCTGGACTTGAATGCTGGGGATGGCCTCTGTGTTTTGACTCTGGAATACGGGCATGACCTCTGTGTTTTGATGTTGTAACACAGGGATGACCTCTGTATTTTGATGTAGTAACATAGGGTTGACCTCTGCGTTTTTGATGATGTAACACATGGATGACCTCTGTGTTTTTTATGTGAAGAGACCAGCAATTTGTGGTCTCTTTTGCTAGAGTGTTGTAAAGACCGTCATCCTTGAAAATATGAGAGTTGTCAGATTGTAACTCTCGATGTTGATTGTGAAGGTTGTTGAACTAGAGCTTTTATCGGTTGTTGTAAAGGTCGTCAGATTATAACCTTCATCAATCTATATGAAAGTCTTTAAATTATAGTCTTCTAGAAGTCGTCAGATTGTAACTTCCATCATTGGTGTTTGATGGGAGATCAGCTATCTGTTGTGAGTTTTAGACAGCCTACAAAACCCCTTCCAAAGTTTTTGAAAGTTTACGGTTAACTGGGACGAATTTTCGGAATACTTTGGATCTTAACTCTGATCTTGGAACTACTGATTTCTTGTCATAAAGGAGTTGTTCTCTGCACCCACTTCAAAGGCATCTTGGTTGAAAGGATTTTCCATGCAGGATCCTTGCGTTTTAAATTTGGAACCCGGGTGTGACATCGGCGTTGTGGTTTTTGCATCGCGGGTCTGACCACGACGTTTTGACTTGAGACACGGAAGCGGCTTTCATGCATTTTTGACTAAGTCTTTGAGACTTGTCTTTAGCCCATCTGTTTCAAGTCTCGGCTCACATCCATTAAGCTGATAGGCCTACAAACATGCATAGGATTTTTGGCAAACCCTCAGCCATCAACAGATTTGATAAGCCTTTACCGACTACAGTTTGAGTCGGGCTAGCATGTGAATTATTTGAATCCGTTTCATATGTAACGTTGTGCTAAGAAAATGAATCCTCTTAGACTTGATGCTATGATTTTGAATACATAGATTTTGTCATTTTCACAGGAAAATACTAACCGGCAACGCGTGTTAGACGTACACTTATCCCTACTTTGGATTTGGGATAAAGTTCCCCGTGCGTGTAAGACACGGATTTTGGTGTTATTAATAACAACATACCACGATGTTGAATACGTGTGTTTTTATCCTTTTTATGGTCAAAGACTATCCGACATCGCGTATTAGGCATTGACTTATCCTACTTAGGATTTGGGATAAATTTCCTCATACATGCAAGGTATGGATTCAGAGATTATTAATTTAATGATAATCATTGGCTACGATATTAAATACGTAGACTTTGTCACTATTTCTTCCTGTGATAATTGAAACACTGAAAGAAAGTTGGAAGCGCCAGAGATGTAGTATTAACTTGACATGAATTTATACTTAGAGTAAAATTCAGAAATTTTCTTTATTATCACTAGGATAATTCCAGAAAATCTTTAATCCACTGAGGATTTTATAATAAAAACTTTCTATTCTTCTTAAAAAATAATTAACAAGTTCATTAGGGGGGTTTTACTATTGGAGGTGTAATGTTAACCTAACAATATTTTATGGGCCTATCGCTCTATTGAAGAGAGTCGATAAGTTGGTTTGTGTCGTCAGATGTGTGATGTTAACTTGACGGGTTTGTGGACCTATCACTCTATTGAAAAGAGTCGATAAGTTAATTTTGTCAGTGGTGTGATATAAACATGACAAGAAGAATATTACGATCGAGGTAATTTTGAGGACCTATCGCTCTATTAGGGAGAGTCGATAAGTGGATTTTGTTAGAGGTGTAGGATTAACGTGACAATAATTTGTTGCGATCAGAGCAACCTTGAGGATCTATCGCTCTATTGAAGAGAGTCGATAAATTGATTGTCAGAGGTTTGGTGTTAACATGATGGGAATTTGTTACGATCGGAGCAACTTTGTGGACTTATCATCCTATTGAAGAGGATTAATAAGTTGATTTGTCAGAGGTGTGTTGTTAACTTGACTGGTTTGTGGACCTATCACTCTATTGAGGAGAGATGATAAGTTAATTGTTAGAGGTTTGGTGCTAACATGACGAGAATTTGTTACGATCGGAGCAACTTTGTGGACTTATCATCCTATTAAAGAGGATTGATAAGTTGATTTGTCAGAAGTGTGATGTTAACGTGACGGGATTTCTGTTGCAATTGGAGTAACTTTGTGGACTTATCATCCTATTAAAGAGGATTGATAAGTTGATTTGTCTGAGGTATGATGTTAATGTGACGGGCTTTGTGTACTTGTGACTTGCACAAGATTTTGAAAATTAGCGTCTCTCTAGGGAAACTTGCTATGTGAGTTTATCACCAGAAGCGATAAATTTTGATACTTGTTATTTGAATAAGATTTTGAAGACTTAGTGTCTTGCTGGGAAAGATTGCGATTTGAGCAATTTTGAGGACCTATCATCTGTCTTGCTGGGAAAGATTGCGATTTGAGCAATTTTGAGGACCTATCATCCTATTGACAAGGATTGATAAGTTGATTGTCAGAATTTTGAGGACCTATCATCCTATTGACAAGGATTGATAAGTTGATTGTCAGAGGTGTATTGTTAACGTGGCAAATTAGGAGTGATGCAAACTGAACTCATACTCCGTGGGGTGATGATCGTCAGAAATATAATGTTATCCTGACAAGGTAAACGATTCGTTACTCTTAATCCAGCAGATTCCAAGTAACCAACCCCTAGTCTTGATTAAGACTTAGCAGGGAAAGAAAAAGAGGGGTAGACATAATATATCGCCTTGTGGGCCACTATCCATCAAGTCGGAATAGAGGCACGTCACACGATAGGCCATTATCTGAAGAGTTTGGCTATCAGAGGTAACTATTAACATGATAGCTTTGGTAGGCCCATCATCCTACTGAAGAGGATTGTTAGAGGAATTTAGAGAAAATGAACTATCAGAGGTAACTGTTAACGTGATAGTTTTGGTAGACCCGCCATCCTACTTGAAGAGGATTGGTGAGGGAATTTAGGGAAAAATAGGCTATCAAAGGTGATCATTAACATGATAGTTTTTTGTGGACCAGCCATCCAATTGAAGAAGATTGGTAAGTTGATAGACTATCAGAGGTAACTGTTAACGTGATAGTTTTGTGAACCTACCATCCTATTGAAGAGGATTGGCAAGTTGATGGACTATCAGAGGTAACTGTTAACGTAATAGTTTTATGGACCTACCATCCTATTAAAGAGGATTGGCAAGTTGATGGACTATCAGAGATAACTATTAACGTGATAGTTTTGTGGACCTATCATCCTATTGAGGAGGATTGGCAAGTTGATGGACTATCAGAGGTAAATGTTAACGTGATAGTTTTGTGGATCTGTCATCCTATTAAAGAGGATTAGCAAGTTGATGGACTATCAGAGATAAATATTAACGTGATAATTTCATGGATCTGCCATCCTATTAAAGAGGATTAGCAAATTGATAGACTATCAGAGGTAAATGTTAACATGATAGTTTTGGTAGACCCGACATCCTACTTGAAGGGGACTAGTGGGGAAATTTAGAGAAAATGAACTATTAGAGATGTATTATTAACTTGATAGTTTTAACGGATTTTGTGGTTGACGAAGGTATTCTATTAAACATGATAACTCAGAAAATTTATTACTCATAATCCAATGAACTATAAATAAACCAACCCCCAGTCTTGAACAAGTATGGGGGGGGAAAGGGTAGACATGGCACATCGCCAAGTGGGCCACTATCTAACGAGTTTGACTATCAGAGGTAACTATTAACATGAGAGTTGTTGGACCTACCGTCCTACTGAAGAGGATTGTCTTCAGTGACCGTAGTATCTTCCCCTTCTGACTGAGAAGATTGGGCTTGGTCTGATTGCTCAGGCTGATCCTGCCTACTTTGTTCTTCAGCTTTGATCCCGGTAATAATCTTTTGAGTCTGTTCGTCTTGAGAGATTAGTTGCCTCCAGGAACGGCATTCTGCCACCCTTATTTGTGCAAGAAGGTCGGTCTGTAAGTTGTGTCGACAGGTCTTTACTAAGGTGGACTGTGTCATACCCGACGAACATCGAAGATTCATGTTTCGGAACCTCTTGACGAAGGCTTTGACGGACTCCCTCTTCTTCTGCTTAGTGGTGAGAAGGGTATGGATGGAGTCTTCTGTATACACTTTAAAGAATCTTGACAGGAAGAGTCTCTCTAGATCCGTCCACTTTTGGATACATCCCACAGGCAGTTTCCTAAACCATTCAAAGGCAACTCCCTTGAGGGTGCCAATAAACAATCGAGCCAGTATGGTATCGTTTGATATCACATTTCCAGTCTGTGATTTGAAATGATAGATATGTTGGTTCGGTAATCCTGTGCTATTAAAAGTTTGTAGCATCGGGACTTCGAACTTTGGAGGATAAGGGGTTGCATCTCATTCGGCAAGATAGGGCCTAACAACTCCCTCATCTTGGAGTGCGCTCCTGTTAGCAATGGCATTGAGGCATGCTTCCAATTCTTCCATTTTGGCAGATTAGAGATTCTGTTCGTTCTCAGTCTCTCTTCGTTCATCAGAGGAAGATTCTAGGTTGTGGGCTTCTTGGTTAGAAGCAGTGTCATCAACCACTTTTTCCTTCTTTTTGCTTGTATGAGGTCGGGATGAGGATACTTTTCCTCTCCAGGAAGATTCTTGCCTAGGTGGCGAATCTATCTTCTGAGATTTAGCCTTGTCTGTGATGATTTGAGTCAACAGGACCAGGAGTTCATTGATGGTCTTCTACTATGATTTGAGCATAGCCTGCTGCTCAGCAACCCTCTTTGACAGATCTTTAGAATGTTCTGCCATGTGAGCGAAGCTCTCATGTTCAATGAAAGAACTTGATGATTGAGACTCCGCAATGGCTAAATGTTCATCATCAGAATTGGTTCCTCTGGCCAGCCTCCGATAGTTAACAGGGGGGATGGCTCATGTTCGCATCCGAGTGCATTGGTAGATTCATTCAAACTCGTCAGCAATTTCTCAGACGGTCGGTGAACGACTTGTCTCAGAGTCATCGGAGCTAGGACCTGAGGCTTTCCCTCTAACGATCATATTGATAGTGACTCCAGGATACTCGGTCTCTGGAGACTTCTTCTTGTGCGACCGTCGTTGTTGGTTAGGCAAGGCAACATTCGTTAATTGGTCGAACACCAATGGTTTGGCCGCATATGAGTAGTCTTGACATCTCGAGAGGACCATAGGAATCAGTCGTTCACATTAGAATGAACAAATGACTTGTTGTATCGGTCTTTCTCTCGATATGAACACTCTTAAGTCTGTTGCAAAAACTCGAGAAGAGTTACTCGTTGATCGTGAGGTTTGAATTGGAACCCCCAGTCTATGATTGGACGGGACTGGCTCCTGATGAACATGGATCTTCTTGGAATACCTTGAATCCATGGGCTTTTTATATCCGCCCCTTAATCTAGTCGTACTACGCAGAGTATGCACCAGGTTCTGTATTGGATTTTGTTACCCGAACGCATGACTGAGCTCCAGGTTTTGTTGGTGAAACGTAGTCCCGAGGTCTACATTTTACTGATGAAACACAGTCTTAAAATCTGCATTTTAATTTTGGAACGCACACCTGAGAGTTGTGTTTTGGTTCTGAAATGCACTCCTAAGAGTTGCGTTCAGTTTGTGGAACGCGGCCTTGAAGGCTGCGTTTTGATTGTGCAACATGCCACCGAGGGCTGCGTTTTGCACAAGTTGAGCCCACTCCTTCGGAGGAGGGGATGTTCGAGCAATCTTAGCTAAAGGAGAGGGCTTCCTTCGGTATAGAAGCAACAATTAGAGCTTTAGTCTCCTTAAAGACTTTGCGGATCTTGTACATAGCCTTGGGGCTAAGGGATCTGAAGAAGAGTAACTCCTCATACTTGGCTTGATCGAACTCGATAATCAGAATTTCAACGGTCGTTCCAGTGAGATGAACATCGAATTGTGCCACCACTTTTTCGTCAGAGAAGCTTGTCCCTAGTAGAATCACCATCTTTTGTTTGGTGAAAAATTTGTAGTAAAAAGGAAAATTAAAAGAAATATATTTGATTTGTATTCTCTCAATCTTGATTACAATTTGGATTTCCTGATTACAAAAGAGAAGAGAATTGATACAAATCCTCCCCTTTGTTTTAAGTCTAGGTTCTTCACGGTAGCGATGGAGTGCCTCCCTTGAATGATTGCATCGAGTTTGCTCTCCGTTGACGATCCGACATTTTGCTTCACTGGAACGATATTTCTCCTCACGATTTGACGCTGTGGAGAACTTGCAAAGCAAGTTGGAAACTCTGAACGAGTTGATAACTCAGAGCGAGTTTAAACTCTTGAAAAAGAGTTGATTTGAACCAAAAAATCGGTTAATAAGCCAAGGGAATGCTCCAAGAACTTTGTTGTTGTAGGAAGCTCGAAGATGATCTGCTGTCGAGGAGATGATCCGAAGAAGCTGATCTCTAGATCTCCAAGATACTCCAAGATCAAAAGATCCAAACTCAGTTGAGTTTACTCATATTTATAAGGGATTAAGAGGTGTAACTGCCCCCTTAATTCGCTCCTAAATGGGCCTAAATGGGGTGTAACCGCCCCCTTAAACAGCTCCCCAAATCATGGGGAAAACGGTTTTGAAACCATTCAGTTCGTGCTTTGAATGAGTCAAATGCTAAAAAAAAGTATCCAGGGTGCGAACTCTGCGTTTTAGACTAAAAACGTAGAGTTTGGCCTATTTTGGTGGCTGAACGCATAGGTCGCGCTGCGTTGTAAATCTGAAACGCAGAGTTGGGATGCAGAGATGAACTCCGCGTTTTGGACCTGAGACGCAGAGTTGGGCTCTGCATGAACTCTACATTTTGGACCTGAGACGCAGAGTTGCGCTCTGCATGAACTCTACATTTTGGACCTGAGACACAGAGTTGGGCTCTGCATGAACTCTGCGTTCTGAGTCCATGAACTCTGCGTCTGGACTTGAATGCTGGGGATGACCTCTGTGTTTTGACTCTGGAACGCAGGCATGACCTCTGCGTTTTGATGTTGTAACACAAGGATGACCTCTGCGTTTTGATGTAGTAACATAGGGATGACCTCTGCGTTTTTTATGGTGTAACACTTGGATGACCTCTATGTTTTTGATGTGAAGAGACTATCAATTTATGGTCTCTTTTGCTAAAGCGTTGCAAAGACCATCATCTTGTAATCTTCATCTTGGCTCCTTGAAAATATGAGAGTCGTCAGATTGTAAATCTCGATGTTGATTGTGAAGGTTGTTGAACTAGAGCTTTCATCGATTGTGATAAAGGTCATCAGATTGTAACCTTCATTGATCTACGTGAAAGTCTTCAAACTATAGCCTTCTGGAAATCGTCAGATTGTAACTTCCACCATCGGTGTTTGATGGGGGATCAGGTATCTGTTATGATTTTTAGACAGCCTACCGATATATAATAAAATATGCAATGATAAACAATAAACAATAGGCGATATAAACTATGAGACAAGAGGCGATATAAAAATATACACAAGAATAAGTGCGCTAATGCCAAATATAAACACGAAGGAAATGATCACGGAGTTCGGTCAACCATTGACCTACGTCTCCGCTCCTCATCCTCGAGGAGATTCTTCACTATCACAAAATCAACTACACAATCTGGTTTTCAATGTTCACCGAAAACGTTTATAAATCACACGTTGATAATCACACAATATACTTCTCTAAGTGTTGGCCGACCCGTATCACCTTCCTCAAGTGCATGAAATTACTACATCTCCCTAGGCTTTTTACAACCATGCCACTCCTCTCGGAATTGACCACATTCTTCTCCCAACCACTCCTCTAAGTATCCTTGTATATTACAATATGATCTCTCAATAAGTGCGAATAAAATGAATTGTTCACTAATACAAATGAGAACGAAATTATAGCTCACTCAAGAATTACACCCACAACCAAATTATATTATATGTGAAATACTTAAGCTCAATGGTTGTGTGTGAAACAATAAGTATAATAAAAATAAAAATAAACTCAAATCAATCTAGCAAAAATATATAAAAAACAAAATAATAATTTGCTAGAAGAAAGGAGTTTAGAAAACTTCTCCGAAAACAAGAGAGATAGAGATGTAAAAATTTGATGCTCAAAACCAAAATGATCTCCTCCTCTTGTGAAACTCTCTTCACATAAACAACACACTAAATTTTTCTTTAAAATACTTAAACAAACTTGCAAAACTTTGTTTTAAACTTTTCTTAGTTAGTTGAAAGTGTTGAGGACTGAGGGGTATATATAAGTTCTTAAAACAAAAACCCAAAACCAAAGAAAAATCCTCAAAACTAACAAAATCCCTAGAAATCAAGAAATCTGGAAAATAGTCCTTACAGTGTTATCGGTCGACTTATGAGGATGTCGGTCGACCGATGATCCGACCGTTGGCAGCATCCAGGACTCTATCGGTCGACTAATTATCACTATCAGTCGACTGATAGGCTACTTCGGTCGACTGATAAAGATCATCGACTGAATAGAAACAAAACTGATAATTGCAGAGCAGCTAATCAGTCGACTGATGAACAGTGTCGGTCGACTGAAAAATATGTACAGTTCATATATGCATAATAAACTTGATTTTCAAAGTATGTTTAAAAATATCAAATAAATTCCAAAAATTATGAAACTTAGGAAAATATTTATATACATGAAGATAAACATGTTAGAGAAAAAAATTTTAAAATATCATTTTTAATTTGTTGAAACTCTTCATTTTGTAAAATCGGTCAAAATACAAAATCTCAAAACACTTGATTTTTAATGAAATTTTCTCAAAAAAGCTTGGAAATTCTTTTGAATGGATTTATAGACTTATGAAAAGATGTAAAACATTATTGTTAAGTCTATAATCCTTAAACGCGTTATTTTCACAAAATGACGTATAATGCGATAAATATGAAATACATGTGCATGTATATGAATATATCTATTAGTTTCATATTTATATGGCTAAAACTTATCTTTCAAAATATTTGTATGACTAAACATATATATTTAGCAAAGCAAAACAACTATCGAAAGCCGTAAAATGAAACAATGTGTATGTATATAATTTGCGCTTTAAGTATCAACACATAAAGTATAAACCTAAACTACTATACCAAGCAATGTGATCTTCAATTAGCTCGTCTTGGTTGCGGATAAAGCAATGATGAATCTTCACTTGAATTGTGACGGCTTCATTCCGATTTCCTCCAACCTCCTTTAGATATTATCGTGAAGGCGCAAGTCCAACCAACCTCCGACTAGGATCTTTGTGTAGAATACCTAACAATAAAATACAATCACTTCTGGACTTCTGGACTATGAATGGTAAGTAGGGGTGCATCCGGTCCGGGTACGGCTTGTATATGATGCTTACTATATCCACATCCGCTTACCCATCTTAGATACGGATACAGATATTGATATATCTCGGTAAGGAAAATTTATATCCATATCCACTAAAATCGGATACGGATGCAGATATATTTGCGGATATATAAGTGGATATACATGAAGATACAAAACGGATATGAGAAAACTAGATAGTATTAGAAAAATATAGTTCATGTGATACAAAAGAGTTCATTAATATGTTCATTATATCTGAAAAGCTAATATTAGACATCTTAATCATCAAAATTAACCTCAAATCCATAATCTAAGGATTAAAACTATCGTAACGATATGACTAATATGTATTCAGATATTTTAGATACGGATCCTAATATTTCACTGTAAAACCATATTCCTAAACATATCCTATCGGTTATGGCTTTTTGTAATCATATTTGTATCCCAATAGATATAATTATAGTTATTTCCTTAAATACGGATACGGTTTAGCACCCCTAATGCTAAGTCTCATTATTCATCGGTCTTCAAGAAAATCCTCAAGCTTAGAGAATATGCTCTCTTGTGTATTGATATATCTCCTATTGGCATTCTATGGAAAGATAGCAATCCTTCCTTTATGTCTAAGAGTATGTAGAAAACGACATCGAATTGTTCAAAGTGTGGAAAACATAAAAATTCAGCAGCCTAGGTGTTGTGCGTGCTACACTTGGGTGTGGCAGAAGCTGTCTACTACAATTCAGGGGTGTGGTGCGTGCCACACGCCCAGGTGTGGCAGAAGCGTTTTTAGCCTCCTACCCTGTTTTGGATTGTACTTTGTTATAAATAGAAACACATTTTTTAGGGTTTCTTAACCAGAGAATTAGCATTGTTTTGAGCACTTTAAGAAGGAGATATTGTGAGGGAGTTGAGATTTTTGGTTAGAGTTATATTTGAGAGTTTGTGTGAGTTATAACCCGTTATAATTCTCATCCATATAGTAAAATCTCTTCATCCTCTCCCCATGGATGTAGGCAATTGTCGAATCACGTATATCTCTGTGTTTGTGTGATTTTGGTCGTTAATTTGGTGGATTGTACTCATGTTTGGTTTTGGTTCTTCTCTAATTACTCGCCAACTTGTTTAGTTTGCGAGCTCGCTTTCTCATGGTGCACGACAAGTGGTATCAGATCTTAAAATTTTAGATCTTGGGTTTTGCATTGGATGGAGGAAGATTCGCTATTGGAAACTTGGTTCTTGCAGATCTAGGCTTCGGTGGAGATAGTGTTGTGGAGTTGCCGTTGAAAATCTCGCTTTTCTCGTGTGGTTAGGAGATCGTGTTGGAATCATCTAAGGTTCAGTTGGGTAATTTTTCAATTTTATCAAATTTTAAATCTTTCTTTACAATTGGAGTTAATTTGAAATAAGAGAAGAAGTCGGTGAAAGCAGCAAGACGATGACGAGTACAGTTCAAGTTGCACTTCAGAATACAAAGATTAGTGTTGTGAAGTATGATGGTAAAATAAACTTTGGTTTATGGATGAGTAATGTGCAAGATGCACTAAATGCTCAAAATTTAGAAGAGACCATCAAGGTCCATGAGAGGCCACCGAAGTATGATGAAGCGATATGGGACAAGATGAATCTAAACGCTTATGGGGTAATTAGATCTTGTTTAGAACAAGAGTTCAAATACGATATGATTGACGTGACGACTGCGATGAAGATGTGGGAGATTCTCAACAATAAATATCTTTACGAAGAGTGTTCAAAACCGTTTGCACTTGCTGCAAAGATTGTTCAGATTCTAGATGTCCAGGAGGACCTCACTTGCAGATCATGTGAACAATTACACAAAGTTATTGTCCGACTTGACGAACATTGATGAGAAGATAACGGATAAGTACAAGGCAATTATTTTGTTAGGCTCCTTACCCGATGAGGTGTATGATATATTCGTGCTCACTTTGTTGAATGGTAGATCTTCCATCACCTATAGTGAAGTGACTAATGCGTTGATGAATTATGATTTGAGGAGGAAGGACAAAGAAACTTCCAGAGCTAGCACTTTAGGAGAGGCCTTGTCGACGAGAAGAAGGAGCCCATATCCAAGAGGTAGCAATAGAGGCAGGTCAAAGTCTAAGGCCGCTACCAGATTTTAAAGAACCAGTGTGCTTTTTGCAGAGAACAAGGACATTGGCAGAGAGATTGCCTGAAGCTTAGAGAGAAGGAGAATATCAAGAAGAAGGGCCCAAAGGCCAATGAAGTGAATGTTGCTAAGAGTGGTAACGATTCCGATGATTCATGCTTTTCTCTATTGATTACTCTAGAGGTAACCATGTCGATGCATCAGATTGGATGCTAGATTCCGACGCTACTTATCATGTGACTCCCCGGCGAGATTGGTTTGTATCATTCGAGAAACTCGATGGGGGTGTGGTAGTCATGGGAAATGATCATGATATAGGTGTATCTTCTTTTCTGCTTTGGGAGCTTAGTGATCCTCATGGGAGCTTGAGGATAGACGATTCTCATGACATCTTGGGAATAGGAGTGTGAATGGAGCCGTAGAAGGCGACAAAAGAAGTTAGAAGGAGCAAAACATGGAGAACAGGAAAAATTGACAAAACTCTATTCGGTTGACCGCGACAACATGCGCGGTCGACCGCCAACCTGCATGGTGTAGGGTTTGAGACTGGACTCTGTCCGGTCGACCACATGCCGCGATTGACCGCGTTGGGTTCCTGGGCGTTTTAGGACTCCTGATTGATATAGTTTCCTGATTTGATTGAACTTGTTTATTTATAAGTTTGCCATCCACATTGTAAACTCTATAAATAGATATTGTTTTAGGTTTCTAAACAGGGAAGATTGTTAGAGATGTAGATCTAAGGAGATTAGGTCTAAGAGAGATCAATTTTGATCTAGAGAGGAACCAGATTGTATTCAGAAAGGAGACCAGGGAGATTATTCTTTGATCTAGAAAGATTATGAGAGAGAGATTTGTAATCTAATTATTTATCATAATCTAGAGAAGGTATTTTCCTTCGGCCAACTCAATTCTTGTGTGTTTTCTATCGTCTTCTTCACAACCTACTCTTAATAATTCCGCAATCAAGGCTGCTCGTCTGATGACTCGTATCAGGTTGGTATTAGAGCGATTAGATCCTGTGAAGGGGATCCTATGTATGGTCCTTACTCGATGGCAATACAAGAAGCTTGGCGAGATTCTTATTCCTTTGGAATTAGTCCAGAGATTAAGAAAGAAGAAGATGACTGAAGGCAACAAGGATGGAGGAGCTCGAGAGTTTCCTCAGGTGAAGTTCTAACGTAAACAGGACTTCAAGTTCCTAAAGAGGGCAGCCATGATACGGGTGTATCTTCTTCTCTGTTTCAGGAGCTTAGTGATCCTCATGGGAGCTTGAGGATAGATGATTCTCATGATATCTTAGAAATAGGAGCATGAATGGAGCCGTAGAAGGTGACGAAAGAAGGCAGAAGGAGCGAAATGTAGAGAACATGAAAAACTAGTAGAACTTTGGCCGGTCAACCGCGACAACATAAGCGGTCGACCACCAACCTGTATGGTGCAGGGTTTGAGACTGGACTCTATCCGGTCGACCGTGCCACATGCTGTGGTCGACCGCGTCGGGTTCCTGGGCGTTTTAGGACTTCTGATTGACACAGTTTACTGATTTGATTGAACTTGTTTATTTATAAGTTTACCATCCACTTTTGTGAACTCTATAAATAAAGATTGTTTAGGGTTTCTAAATAGAAGAGATTGTTAGAGATGTAGATCTAAGGAGATTACGTCTAAGAGTGATCAGTTTTGATCTAGAGAAGAACCATATTGTATTCAGAAAGGAGATTAGAGAGATTGTTCTTTGATCTAGAGAGATTGTGAGAGTGAGATTTGTAATCTAATTATTTCTCATAATCTAGAGAAGGTATTTTCCTTCGACCAACTCAATTCTTGTGTGTTTTCTATCGTCTTCTTCATAACCCACTCTTGATAATTTCAAAATCAAGGATGCTCGTCCGGCGACTCTTATCAGATCAATCCTGTGGCATTTGTGGGATAAGTACCGTTAGGATTCGGATGTACGATGGAGTTGTTCAAGAGGTGAATGAAGTGAGATTTGTTCCTCAGTTGAAGAAGAACCTTATTTTCATTGGAGCTTTGGAGGCAAAGGGATTCAAGGTGACTTTTGAGAGCGCTATAGCAAAAGTTACTAAGAGATCTTTGGTAATGATGAAGAGAGTCCCTAGTAGAAATCTTTATTATCTGAAGGAGAGCATCGAGATTAGCTAGGTAGCTTCAGCTATTTTAGAGGCAGACGTGAGTAGACTTTGGTACTACAGATTAGGGCACATAGTTAAAAAGTCACTACAGGCGTTGTGCAAGCAGGGGCTATTGAAAGGAGCTAAGAATGGGAAGATTAAATTTTGTGAGCATTGTGTTCTTAGCAAGAAGAAAAAGGTAAAGTTCGGGACAGTCGTATATAGGATGACATGCATCTTGGACTACGTGCACACAGATGTTTAGGGTCCCGCCAAGACGGCATCACTTTGTGGTTGATATTAGTTCGTCATGTTTGTGGATGACTATTCTAAGCGTTGTTAGGTGTACACCATGAAGCATAAGAATGAAGTCCTAGAGTTGTTTGTGGAGTGGAAGAGGAGATTAGAACTGCATACTAGGAGAAAGATCAAGACGTTGAGATCCGACAACAGCGACGAGTACACTTCAGACCTCTTTCAGCAGCTATGTCAAGATAGGGGCCTAGAGAGAGACTTCACAGTTAATCATATGCCGTAGCAGAATGGGGTGGCAGAGAGATTAAATTGGTCTTTACTGGATAATGTCTGATGTTTGTTTTCGCAGAGTGGTTTGGAGAAGATCTTTTAGGCTGAGGCACTTTCATATGCGAGTCACCTTATTAATAGGCTGCATTCATCTACGATTGGGGGAAAACCCCATATGGAGATGTGGTCGGGAGAGCCAGCACACGACTATGACCAGCTCAAGGTTTTCGGGTTTCCCTGTATTTTATCATGTCAAGATTGATAAATTGGAACCTCGAGCTAGAAAGGTCGTATTTGTTGGATTCAAGCGTGGTGTGAAAGGATACAAGCTTTGGGATCCATCTGATAAGAAGATTGTGCTGAGTAGAGACGTCACTTTTGATAAGGTTTCTGTTTTGAAGCTTCCCAGCTCTCATCTGGTGGAGAGCACCCCGACATTAGAGACATCACAGGTGGTGGAGATTGATGCAGTTCCATATTGTCCAGATAGGACCGTATCCATTAGAGTGCCGACTGAGGTGACGCCAGGTAAGCACATTGATAATTTGGAGGATACAGATTTAGCAGAGCAGAATCAGGGACCGACGGCTCAGGTTTAAGATTCGATTGCGGTTTGGAGACCCAGGAGATACATACGGTTGCCAGCTAGGTATATAAATACAGTCATTGCTTATGTACTTTCAGTGGATAGTGTCGATGAGATGGTTCCTACTATATTCAGAGAGGCTGAGCAGAGTTCAGAGGCTGATTTATGACAGGAAGCTATGCAGGAGGAGATGAAATCTCTTCACAAGAATGACACATGGGATCTTATCAAGCTTCCAAAGGGGCAGAAGGATATTGGTTGCAAATAGATGTATACGAAGGAGGGCATTGAAGGCACTCCTATGAGGTTCAAAGCTAGGTTGGTAGCGAAGGGTTATGCACAGGAAGAAGGCATTGACTATAATGAGGTCTTCTCTCCGGTGGTGAAGTACTCTTCTATTCGAATCTTACTAGCTTTGGTAGCATAGTATGGTTTGAAATTGGATCAATTGGATGTGAAAACAATATTTTTTTCATGGTGACTTTGCACATAAGTCCATAAGTTTCTTATTATTAATAATGCATATTTTAAGGGTTGAATCTAAAGATGAAATACGTTTATTCACAAGATTCAAATCTTCATTATTGGGAACATATGCATTTTTATTAGAAGTAGAATATAAATAGTCATTTATAAAGGAAGCAGTATCATTTTTTATGTTTTCTACTTCTAACATGGCGTTATCTCTTTCATGAGTTAAGCTAGAAATGGATGAGGTTAATTTTTTATTTTCCAAATTTAACAAGTCATTGTTTTCTTTAAGCAAGGTATTTTTTTTTTCAATGACATCAAATTTGGAACCTAGAAACTTATGATCGGATTCTAAATTAACATGCTTGCTTTCCAATTCTATAAAATTTTTATGTAATTTGTTATAGGCATGTAATAATTTTTCACTAGCACAGGCGAGTTCATCAAAAAATATATCATATTCGGATTCGGACTCGCTTACCACACTAGGATTATCCCCTAGTGAATGTGTGCATGATGCTACACTATTACCTTGAAGTCGATTCTGCCACGACGCGTCGAATCTCCTCCAAGTCACCTTGATGTGCTTCAAAAAGTGTCCATATTATGTAAGCACTATCAAAATGAGCAAGTTCGTTAGAAATACATGGTTCAAAAGCATTAAGCATGAATTTTAACACTAACTTGTTCATTGTAAACATCTTCTTGTCATGTTTGCTCCACTTGGATTTCTCCAACATGGGCACAATATAAGCATTGTCAATAACTTCCCATAAATCAATATTTTTAGATTTAACAAATATTTTAAATCTAAAGCACCATTGAGCATAAGAGAAGTTTCTATATTTTGGAGCAACACTAGGATCATAGCCTAAACAAGATGTATCATTCATATTCATAATTTATAAAAATATGCAAAAAAGATACAATAATCAAAAATTGGATTAGCACAAAAAGATAACTTGGATCTTTAACTCAAGGTGATTAGACCTTAAATCAAAGAGCACCAAGCTCTGATACCAATTGTTAGACCCTAATGCCACTAGAAAAGAACCCTAAAGGGGGGCGAATAGGGTTTATACTAATCTAATCCGATTTAAATGCTAATTAAAACTTATTAACAAATATATTCTTACAAGATAGATATACAACTAATTATGAGCAAGAATATGTAATATGAACAAAGGGCTATATCCTAGCAATAAGATATACTATGAGATATATTCAAGGATATACAAAACACTCAAGGGTAAACAACCTAAACTAGATAGTGAGTTAAATAAACAATGAGCAATATACAAAGGCGATATAAGATATGAACATAGAAAATATGTGCGCCAATACAATCACAAACAAACGATATGTTCACGAGGTTCGGTCCCCACGACCTACGTCCCCGCTCCTCACCTCGAGGAGATCTCCACTATCACACCGGGTTTTCTACGCTTACCCGAAAAATGTTTACACCTCACAATACGATTTTCTAGCTAACCAAAAACTCTACACACTCGGTTATCAAGTCAACCGACAACTCTCATAAATCCTCACAAAGTACATACACAAGCTACAACCTCAAGTGTTGGTCCTCACGTATCAACTCCCTCAAGTGCTCGGAATTATCACCTCTCACTAGGCCACCGACGCCACTCCTCTCGGTATCGACTCCGTCCTCACCACACAATCCTCTCGGTGTACAAGTGTATTACAAAGTAAACTTCACAATTAGGCTCACAATACAAATAAATTTTTTCTCTACAATGGATGAGAACACAATGTAATCTCACACTCTAAGTCACACAAACCCACAACCCAATTATACAATGTATGTAAATACAATAAGCTCAATGGTTGTGTGTGTAAACAAAGAGCAAATAAAATCAACTAAACTTAATATAAACACTAGCTTAATAAAATGGTAATTAAACAATATAAATGTAAAGCTAGATTGAGTTTAGGAAAACTTCTCTATTGATAACAAGAGAGAGGGGGAAGAGTGAATGCTCAAACACCAAGGATGATCTCCACTTGCTCTTGTGGAATTCTCTTCACAAACAAAACTCTTAAACACTCTTTTAAACAAACTAAAACAAACTTTAAACCCTTGTTAAACTTGTTTAAAACATTCTCTTGGTTTTTTTGAAAGATGAGAGCAAGAAGGGTATTTATACCCATACAAAACTTCAGCAAAAATTCTAAGAAAAAGACCAAAAAACCATAAACAAATAAAACAGAAAACTAGCCGTTACTGTGCAACGGCTCTCTGATAAGTCGACGAGTCGACTAATGAGTTGGCTTATATGAGTCGACCCAGCAGAAGAAAAATCACAACTCCGCTGCACTTCGTGAGTCGACTTATGAGTCGACTCATGAGTCGACTAAACATGCACAGATCTGAAATGCACAGAAAAAACTTAACTTTAAACCATATTTAAAAATATCAAATAAATTCTAAAAATTATAAAACTTTGGGAGATAATTGTAGACATGATAATAAACATGCTACAAAAACTGGTTTTCAAAAAGGACCTCCCAAATAAGAAATATCATTATTTTACAAAATAGTCCAAAACATAAAAATATGAATACATGAGATTTGACATTTTAACTTAACCATCTTTTGAAACATTACAAAATAATTTTTTAGACTTAATAAAAGATGTATATGATTATTGTTAAGTCCAAAAACCAATAAAATAATATTTTTATAAAATTGCATATTCTATGCAATATAAATTCAAACATAATAGAGTATGAAACATATGAGGATGTATATGAATATATATTTGTTTCATATCTACGAATTAAACCAAAACACAATAATAAATATGAAATATGTAATTTCATATTTATATAAACTTGGAAACCAAAACATGCATGTATATATATATAACTATCTATATACATAGAAACCAAATACGTATGTGTATATATGATTGAGCTTAATTAAAGTACCAATACACATAATATAAACCTAAACTAATGTTACCCAAGTTTGATCTTGATCTTCAATAAGCTTGACTTGGTACACATTATGGATGAAGCTAGAACTTGGATCTTCAACTTGAATTGCATAGGCTTCACCCACTATTCCGTCAACCTCCATTTGATTTGATCGTTATGGCGCAATCCATCCATCCTCCAACATGTTGTTTGTCTACAAATGATACAAAAACACAAACACTAGACAAACAACATTAGAAGTAAATTGTTTGTAAATCATCATCAAAACAAGAGGGCCAACTATGAGCATGGAGACGAAGCCAGTTAGTGTACCTTTGGGAGCCCATTTGAAGCTTTTAGCTGACCTTTCACCAAAGACATTTAAAGATAGAGAGTTGATGTCGAAGACTGTATATACGAGCATAGTGGAAAGTTTGATATACGTCATGGTTTGTACGAGGCCCGATTTATCATAGGTAGTGAGCATGGTTTCGAGATACATGCACGACGCGGGTTCGGGTTATTAGGATGCCGTGAGATGGATTTTGAGGTATATTCGAGGTACTCTCAATGTTGGTTTGGATTTTGAGCAGGACACTAGCGGTGGACAGCTATGTATTGGATACATAGATTTGGACTACGTTAGAGATTTGGATTAACGCCGATTGACGATGGGGTATGTGTTCACTTTGATCTGTGTGCCGATGTATTGGAGATGCACCTTGCAGTCTAAGGTGGCTTTGTCGACGACGGAGGCAGAGTATATGGCGATTACGGAAGCTATTAAGGAGGCGATTTGTCTCGGAGGACTTTTGAAGGATCTTGGTGTTACGCAGTGATCCATCACCATTTGTTGTGATAGCATGAGTGCTATTTATTTGGCGAAGAATCGGGTTTTCCATGCACGGACGAAGCACATTGACGTTCGTTATCACTTTGTTCGAGATAATTCTTAAAGATAGGGATGTGGAGCTTATGAAGATTCACACAAAAGATAATCCAGCGGATATGCTCACGAAGGTGGTTCTGAGCAATAAGTTCGATCATTGTAGAAACTTATTACAAATTCGTGATTGTTGAGGCCTTTCGAGGCCATTTGGATGAACTACGGCCGGCTTGATCCCTTAGGAGAGGGTGTACGTAGGTAACCATATTGGTGCAGCCGGATTTGGCAAGATGACGCATTGGTGCTCATGTTGGTGTCGGCTCAGTTTTGGGAACACTTTGCCGAGGTGGAGAATTGCAGAAAACGGCGTCGAATTACTCAAAGTGTGGAAAATGTGAAAATTCAACAGCCTGGATGTGGTACGTGCCACACCTGGGTGTGGCAGAAGCTATCTGCTATAATTCAGGGGTGTGGTGCGTGCTACACCCGGGTGTAGCAAAAGTTGTCTACTACAATTCAGTGGTGTAATGCGTGCCACACCCAGGTGTGGTAGACGCGTTTTCAGATTCTCACCCTATTTTGGATCGTGTTTTGTTATAAATAGAAACACGTTTTTTTAGAGTTTCTTAATCAGAGAATTAGCATTGTTTTGAGTACTTTGAGAGGGAGATATTGTGAGGGAGTTGGGATCTTTGGTTAGGGTTATATTTGAGAGTTTGTGTGAGTTATAACCCGTTATAATTCTCCTCCATATAGTAAAATCTCCCCATCCTCTCCCCGTGGACGTAGGCAATTACCGAACCACGTATATCTCTGTGTTTGTGTGATTTTGGCCGTTAATTTGGTGGATTGCACTCGTGTTTGGTTTTAGTTCTTCTTTCATCGCTCGCCGACTCGTTTGATTTGCGGGCACGCTTCCGCACGACGCGTGACAGAGTACATATCAGTTACTTTTGGGGGATCATCCTTAAGTTGATTGAAGTTATCAGGTATCGGGGAGAATGTCTATCCTTAAGCATTCGTTCATTTTCTAGGTTGCATGTTGGGATAGGTTGCCTACAAAAAATTAGATTAATGAAGCATGACTTTTTGGATGGTGACAAGTGTGTGCTATGTAATCTACACGTTGAAAATAGAGACCAACTATTTTTTGAGTGTGGCTTCAGCAGTTATATATTGAAAAGTATCATGTCCATTGTAAGAGAAAAGAATTAATGTTCCTGTTAAGTGGGGTGAAGTTTTATCTTGGATGAAATCTAGGTGCGGGTGAAGCTCATCAATAGCAAGCATTAAAAAGGTTGCGGTTGTGGCGGCAATCTATTACATATGGAGAGCTAGGAATCAGATGATTTTTCAGCAAAAGCTAGTTATATATGATGGAGGACTGCATTAATTCGGCTGTTTTTGACATTAATTAAAAGCAAATGCAGCACTTTACTGAAGCTTCGTGATAATCAGAAAAATAGAGAATAGTGCTCTGCCATGTTTATTACGCCAGAGTTTGTGAAAAATGGAAAGATTGAGTGATATTTTGGGAGCTAGTTTTTTTGGAAGTGTTGTTTTTTGCTTTTTGTAGAGTTTGAAAGTTCTAGAAGTTTGTTGAGGCTCACACATTCTAGATGGGCCTTAAAGTTGTACAGAGATGCTAAATACCTCATTGCATTTTTGGGAATAAAGTTTTACTTGCTTACCAAAATAAATTAAATATTAGCTTAGAACTTAAATGGGTAAATTGGTAGGTGCATGCACTAAATGGGTGTATAAGGACCAACCCATTTAGCAAATAATAAATGGGTAATAATAAATGGTTAAAGGGAGAAAAAGATGCCCACCTATATTTTAATTATGACCCAACCAAACCTCCCACTTGACTCTCTCCGGTTTCAATTCGTACCTGCCTGTTTATAATTGAATATTATGAGTGCCACCCGTAACTAATTAATATACTATCCTGCACGGATAGTTTTCTTTGATGTACGTGTTTACTATACAGTGAACCTGATCTCTCCTTGCATATAGTGACTCAGTGTACAGTTGGAGAGATGGATGGTAGTCGTAATTATAATAGAAATGTTAGGGGCACATCCTAACCATAATCTCAACCACACCTCCTCTCCCTCTATAGTGCATTGGGCCGCACATCAAATTTTTTTAAAAAATTTAATGTGGGGCCCAATGCATAGAGGGAGATAAGGTGTGATGGAGGATGTGCTTGGGGTGTGTCCCTAACACCACTCTAATTATAAAATTGAGAAGGGAGGCCTTGTACTATTATATGTACAGCGAGGATGGGAAGAGGGAAGCGGGGATGGAGATGGGCTTTTGACCCACTCTCATCTGCGTGTACGTGGTTGGCTGTAGTAAGTGCATGTGGATGAACGCCATCTTGATCGTAGCAGACAGCAGTGTAGGTCAGTTATTGGTATTTTGTACGAGTATATCATTATACTCAACTATCGTTTACTGTCATATAATCTATCTCAGAATTATGACTGCAGTAAATGTTCCGTCCATGTGCATGAAACATGTCTAGTTTGTTGAGGAATAAATGGTGTAATCAAGAGTTGATGGATATTTAACAGAAGCTGACAGTTAATTTTTAACTAAACTTCAATTAAACCCTATTACTATTTATCTTTTTTCAAAGTGGAATTACTGTCGCACAAATATCTAGCAGAATTCAATAGATTAGAGTGTCACTTCAATTGTTGACAACCATGGGTAAAAGTATGGTTGCCATCAGTTCACATGACTATTAATGCGCTCATGATAGCAGTAAATGCCCTGTGAGTGTGCATGAACCATTTTGGCTGCAGTAGACAAGATTGTAGGTTCAGATGCTGCGACAATTTCTGCGATAAATTGATGAGAGGATTGGTGTTGACTCCGGCACCGGTAGTAAGCATTGGGATATAGTGATGACTGACAAGTTGTTGCGTATAGCAGTCTAGTTATTATAAGACAAGCTACTTATTTGGCTCGAAATTAATTTGATCCGCATTTTTCTTCGCTGCAGTGCACTCATCTAGATTGGCATCATGCATTCATGCTCCTGACAAAATTTGCGGTTAGATAAGAACGGCATCGTTTTACTTGAACGTGAGTAGATGTACATGCAGAAACGGAGAAATTTCAATTTGATATCCCCCTATAGGAAGAGGCTTCAAACTTTTTGGAATGTGTGATTGAACTCGATGAATTCCACCATGATTCATGGAATATATAATTAGAATTTAAGATTGGGTAAATTTAAGAAATATGTTTAGGGAGAAGCGGGAGAGAGGGATCATTTTAGGTCAGCTAGCTAGGAGTATTTTTTTCAATGGGTCTCAGGAAAAAAAAAAACTCTGCTGAGAACTATTTAATATTCTAATACTCCATATTTAGATATTTTTATTTTAGCATATATGGATCATCTTCACATTGAAAAGGAAAAAGCTATTTGGCTCGCGGTTGGACCGCGAGCCCCCAACTCGCAGTGAGGGGAACAGGAGGGTGGGCCCCACAGCAGTGGGGGCCCG
>NC_033798.1:90348894-90361824 GCF_001876935.1 Asparagus officinalis
AAATACCATGGGGTATTGGGAATTAGATAAAACTAATTTTTGAGATTAAAACAAAGTCCTAGTCCTAATCTAATCCAAGTCTCACGGTCTATCAAACATAGGATTATACTCAAGCCCCCGGACTTCAAATCCTAGTCTTTGTCCTGAGCTGAACCAAATAGTGCCATAATCTCTTTCTCCGCTTCCATGTTATGTTGGAAATAGTTTGCATCTAGCTAGCTAGGGCTTTGATGTCATGAGAAGTGATCTCTTCTAAATTCCTTGGAAATATGTTAAGTAGTTTAATGTTTTTGCTTCAATATTTTTTTTGTTATTGTTAGGTTGTTCTTTGAAAGTATGAAGTCTTGAACACCTCATTTAAGAATAGGGTCCCTGTATAATTTATTGAATTTTTTTAGTAATGCATGCTACTACTAATTCTAAAACGGCTCAATCAACTAATTAAGAACTAATGTCAAAGAAATCTATCTTGAAATCAAATTACGTCTAAGAAATTTTTACCTTTTTTCCTAAACTGAATCGAATCCATATGCTTTAAAATCTGAATTAAAGCCGATATAAATTTAGTCTTGCTACATTCTTGTTCCGTACTATGAAACTCCCATTTTAAAATATTTAAAGTGATTGATTGTCGTGTGTGTAACAAGTTGATCGATTTATGTCCTCTATTCGAAGTTAAAAATTACTCAAATTTTGGGTAATTTTTTTAATTTTTCATACTAAATTCAATAGCAGGATTTTCAACATTATATATGTAAATATTCGAACTCTTACCTTCACAGTATCATTTAGATTACCTCGCTTGATAAGATTATTATTCCAATTTAATGACAGGTTTGGTATGCACTAGAGTAATCCCAAACTCTATTCAGACCCTTCAATTAGTTGTGCGCTTATAAAAAAGGGACATAATCTTCTTGCACTTTTTTTTAAGTTCCCCACTGTAGAAAAACATAATACAAAGCAAAAGAACACCAGACTCCCAAGAACTCCCTTCCCTCCCAAGTTTCATTGATTGAAAATTTTATTGTTACATCTTGTTTTGTGCAATAACTGTCTTGGTTTAAATAATAGAAGAAATGCTAGAAGCAAGTAGCACTAAGAAGGAAATAACAAAGATGTCAATCTCCTAAAGAAAGAAAACAATAACAGCAAAATATTTCCAGCCAATATTCCTATAACAGTAAATATCTTCCGGCCAATATTCCTAATACATCTTGTTTTGTGCAATAACTGTCTTGGTTTAAATAATAGAAGAAATGCTAGAAGCAAGTAGCACTAAGAAGGAAATAACAAAGATGTCAATCTCCTAAAGAAAGAAAACAATAACAGCAAAATATTTCCAGCCAATATTCCTATAACAGTAAATATCTTCCGGCCAATATTCCTAAAATTGCTTGTGACAGCTGTGCAACACTCCCCCTCAAGTTGATCCAAAGAGGTTATCGGAGGTCAACTTGTTCTTCAATGGTTCGAAAATCCCTTTTGTTAACGGTTTGGTGAAGATGTCAGCTATCTGATCAGAGCTTCGGATATATGTAGTTTCAATGACTTTGTTCAAAAAAATTTCTCTCACAAAATGGCAATCTACCTCAATATGTTTAGTCCTCTCATGAAATACTGGATTAGTCGCAATGTGTATTGCAGCTTTGTTGTCACAAAATAGCATTGTAGGTTTGTCATCCGAACTGTGCCCCAATTCATGAAGAAGTAGCCTTAACCATGTGATTTCACTTGCTGCTGCCGCCATGGCTCTATACTCAGCTTCTGCACTTGATCTTGCAACCACTGCTTGTTTCTTACTTTTCCAAACAACCGCATTTCCTCCTACAAACATGCAGAATCCTGTGGTAGATTTTCTGTCAAGAGGACTTCCAGCCCAGTCAGCATCTGTGTAACCCACTATATTGGCATGTCCATTATTTTTCATTAAAATGCCTCTTCATGGCGCAGATTTTAAATACCTTAGTATTTGATTAATCATTTCTAAATGACCCTTCATAGGTTTTTGCATAAACTGGCTCACATAGCTCACCGCATATGATATGTCAGGTCTGGTAATAGTAAGGTATATTAACTTGCCCACAAGTCTTTGAAACATGCCAATGTCGTTAAGGGGTTCATTATCAGTTGTAACCTTTTGACTAAAGTCCATGGGAATATTTGTTGGTTTTGCACCTAGCTTTCCTGTTTCTCGAAGCAAGTCCAGAACATATTTTCTTTGAGAAAGAAACAAACCTTTGTGAGAGCGAGCAATCTCAATACCTAGAAAGTACTTCAGATTTCCCAAGTCTTTAATATCAAATTCCTTGCCAAGATGACGCTTCAGATCTTCAATGCCGCCTTGATCGCTTCCTGTAATGACTAAGTCATCCACATAAATTAATATAACAACAATACCTTTGTTTGAGATCTTGGTAAACATTGAAGAATCTGCTTCACTTCTTTTAAAGCCGGTTTTGACAAGGGCTGCACTCAGTTTTCCGTACCACGCTCTTGGGGATTGTTTCAAGCCGTATATTGCCTTTTTTAACTTGCAAACCAATCCACTTTCTCTTGACACAAGTAGGCCTGGTGGCAAGTCCATGAACACTTCCTCTTCAAGATCCCCATGGAGAAAAGCGTTTCTCACATCCATTTGAAATAGTGGCCAGTCATAATTGGTTGCAACTGACATGAGGGTGCGAATAGTATTCATCTTGGCTACTGGAGCAAAAGTCTCCTTGTAGTCTATGCCATACGTCTGGGTATAACCTTTTGCAACTAACCTTGCCTTATACCGTTCTATCATTCCATCACTCTTGTACTTGATTTTGTATACCCATCGACACCCAACGGTCTTTTTTCCATTTGGTAATTTGACAAGTTCCCATGTATGATTTCGGTTTAAGGCACTAAGTTCATTATTCATGGCATTAACCCAATTATTATCCAAGTTGGCTTCCTCAAAATTATTCGGTTCAGAAATTTTCTCAATCTGAGCTAGAAATGAACAAAATTTTGGTGACACTTTATCATACCTTACATAATCTTGGATTGGATATGTTGTGGTGTGATATGTCACAAAGTCTTGAAACTTTGCTGGAGGTTTAATTGTGCGTGTTGTCCTTCTGACTGGGGCTGTACCAATCTCTCTTTCTTCATGAGCTGGAAAATTGGTATTTGGATTCACAGACCCAGGTGAAAAATCCTCTTCTAGGGTGGGGCTTGATCCATCAAACGGTATAGAGTCATCATGCGGAGCATCTTCATCATGCTCCACAGTGTCTTCGTTGACATCATTCAGCGAGTCTGCAACTGAATTCGGCCCTACTTCAAGATAACTCGGCCCTACTTCAAGATTTACTGGATTTGCAGCAACTTGAAAATCTTTGTAGATATCAGTCTCCCCCTGATTTTCTGTCGCAAAAAACATCTGATTTTCATTAAATGTCACATCTCTAGAGACAAAGACCCGATTTAAACTGGGGTCATAGCACCTGTATCCTTTTTGTGTTGAAGAATATCCCATAAAGATGCATCTTCGTGCACGTGGATCTAATTTTCCTGCATTTTGTGAATGCACATAACAGACGCAACCAAAGATACGCAACTGTGAGAGATTAATTTTTCGGTTGTATAAGATTTCCATTGGACTCTGAAAACCAAGAATTCGACTAGGAAGTCGATTAATCAAATAACACCCTGTGAGTACCGCATCTGCCCAATAGGACTTAGGCAAGCGGGCTGAAAACATTAAGGCTCGGGTTACTTCTAACAGATGTCGGTTTTTTCTTTCAGACACACCGTTTTGTTGAGGGGTACCGACACAGGAGGTTTGGTGTATTATACCCTTGTTACATAAAAAAGTCTGAAACTCATGATTTACATATTCAGTACCGTTATCTGTTCTAAGAATTTTAATGTTTTTGTTGAATTGATTTTCAACCATTTTGCAAAAAATTTGAAATGTCGCACATACTTCCCTTTTAGACTTGAGTAAATACAACCAAGTTGCATGAGATTTATCATCAATAAAGGTAACGAAGTATTTAAAACCTTCTTTGGATTCAACAGGTGCATTCCCCCATACATCAGAATGAACTAAGTCAAACAATTCAGTGGATTTATTCGAATGCTCAGAATAAGGCAATCTATGAGATTTAGCCAATTGGCATGGTTCACAATTATTGAAATCGCAAATTGGAGATAACTTTAAATATCGTAAAAATCTACCAGAAGGGTGACCCAGCCTTTTGTGCCAAAGTTGAGCAGAAGCTTCATTTGTTGCAACAAGTGTCAATTGTTCCGGTTTTATCACATACAATCCATCGACCCGGTGGCCTTCACCAATCGTTCTCCCTGAAATTCTGTCCTGAAAGAGTACTTTCTGAGGAGTAAAAAGAACGTTGCAACCAAGTTGATTAGTACACTTGCTGATGGATAACAGATTAGCTTTTAAATCAGGTACAATAGTAACATCAATGTCTTTAGAAAATATACGGGCTGTTCCAGAACCATTTGTAGGTATTGTCAAACCATTTGCAACAGTAACATGAGAATAGTCATTTTTTGGTTGAAACCTCGTTAGCAAGTCACAAGAGGCAAACATATTATCTGTAGCTCCAGAATCGATAATAATTTTTGAGTAAGAGTTAGAAACGGCAAGAGCTTTACCAGTATGCTGAGCGACATGAGACTCCCCACTCGGACCAGCGTGAGCCGAATCACCAAGCAAGAGCTTTACCAGTATGCTGAGCGACATGAGACTCCCCACTCGGACCAGCGTGAGCCGAATCACCAACAGTGCCACACTTTTTCATCAGAAAATCAAGTTGTTTGGTGATATTTTTGAGTTTGCACTGTAAACCATCTGTTTCTGCGTGAGCGGTCAGGTTTGCTTCACTGATTTTGTTCCGTGCAGCATGGGCAGTCTTGAGATGTGGGTATAACACAAAGCACCTGTCCTTGGAATGTCCACTTCGGTTACAGTGATCACAGAAGAAACGAGATACTTTTTTATCCTTCCCTTTACTCAATTTGTGGTTATCTGTGACCTTAGAAGAAGAAAGGTGAGCAAAATTTTCTAAAGTTTGAGAAGAATTTGTTACCTTGTTTCCCATGACTCTCTTGCGAGTCTCTTCACTTTGGATGATAGCACACACTGTATTGAGAGATGGTAGATCAGCTCGCATCAGAATGTCTCTTCTGACTTCTTCAAAGTCTGCTGTGAGACCAGCCAACAGGTAAAAAATTTGATCTTGCTCTTCTCGCTTGATGTACTCCTTTACTGTGGCAGCTATGGGTCGGTATTGACGAAGCTCTTCCCACTTCTGCTTGAATGCCCCAAAGTGTTCCAAGAAGGATTGACCTTGATCTTGTTTAAGGGATGAGATGCTTTGCTGCAACTCAAAAACTCTAGAAGAATTGTTAGAGTTTCCATACATCTCAAAAATAGAGTCTCACAATTCTTTAGCAGTGTTTGCATAAGCAAAAATACCATAGGTTTTGGGTTCCATGGAGTTTAGGATCCATGACATAACCCGCAAATCATTGACTGCCCATTCAACATCCTTCCCTTCTGTTTCTAAAGTCTCATCTACAGACTTAACTCTGCCAAGAATGTGCTCAAGTTTTGATTCGCCTCCAAGCGCCAATTTAACAATTCGAGCCCATTGCAAATAGTTGTCACCATTCAATAAAAAATTGGTAAGAGATTTGGTAGAATTTTTTTGGTTTTCGGCAGCCATAGATTCAGATGGTAAAAAAACACAAACTAAGGGTGAAAAAAGAAGAAAAAAAGGGAGAAAAAAAATCTGACAACACAGATCTGAATAACGGATTAGGTAATGGAGGGAGGTGAACACTTTGTTAAGCAGCGGAATACCAGAGAAATAGGAATGAACGAGGTATCTAGATCACCTTCGGTATGACCATCAGCAATCAGTACCTCCAAACAATTCCTGCTCTGATACCATGTAGAAAAACATAATACAGAGCAAAAGAACACCAGACTCCCAAGAACTCCCTTCCCTCCCAAGTTTCATTGATTGAAAATTTTATTGTTACATCTTGTTTTGTGCAATAACTGTCTTGGTTTAAATAATAGAAGAAATGCTAGAAGCAAGTAGCACTAAGAAGGAAATAACAAAGATGTCAATCTCCTAAAGAAAGAAAACAATAACAGCAAAATATTTCCAGCCAATATTCCTATAACAGTAAATATCTTCCGGCCAATATTCCTAAAATTGCTTGTGACAGCTGTGCAACACCCACCAAGAAAGATAATTTGCACGAGTAAAGAGTGGTTGTCAATAAATCATTTTATGAAAATATACCATTCTGTTTTCCAGAGAGATGTCTACTAGGGTTAAGTTATAATTATGTCTCTCTGACGATTGATTCTTCAATATATTAACTACTAGTATCTCTAAGAGGACCTTGTTCCTCTATTGAACCTGGTATTACTGTTTCTGGCCATGGCAGCTTGAAACAGTTTCAATGAAAGGAAGATAATGAAGAGTACTAAGAGAATTGAGAGAATTGAACAAGAGAGTAAGAGCAGGATTCATATTCATTCATAACTATTGGTTATTACATCCTCTCCTTTTATACAATTCAGCTACAACTCAGTTCAAGACTTGGTGCACGTGCACAGCACAAACAGAAATAACAGAATGAAACATAATTAACTGTTGTAAATGAATACTCAACTTTTATTACAAGATACGTTCCTGCAGTAAAGTCTTTGCAGATTAGCCCCTCCCTCTGACATTTCTCTTGTGTATCAGTCCTTGTTTTTGTGTATCTGTTCCCAGCTTCACCTGTTTCCAGCCTAGGTCTTCACCTGTTGTCTTCGCCTGTTTTCAGCCTGGGTATCAACTTCAATTCTTGCTCCAGCTCCTGAAAAATTCTCTCCCCTTAATTTGGACTTTGTCTCAAGGTCAAAGGCAGGAAAACGTTTAACTAAATCCCAGTAAGATTCCTAAGTAGAATCCAGTGAAGTGCGATGTTTCCACTTAATGAGAACCTGAGATATCATATGGTTCCCTTTCACAATAGATCTTCTGTCTAAGATCCCTTCCGGCTCATCAATTACCTCTGTAACATAGGTAGGAAAATCAACCTGAAGAGCTACATCAATGCCCATTCTCTTCTTTAACTGAGAAACATGGAAGACATGATGGATTTTAGTTTGTGCAGGAAGAGCAAGTTTGTAAGCAACCTCTCCTATCTTCTCTAAAACCTGATAGGGTCCATAGTATTTGGGAGATAGTTTATGAGGTTTGCAAGAGGAAACACTGATTTGTCTATAAGGTTGGAGCTTGAGAAATACCCAATCACCCACAGCAAAGCTCCTATAGCTCCTGTGTGCATCAGCAAACTTTTTCATTTGTTCAGCTTCACTCTTCAAACTATCTTTCAAGAGTTGTAGAGTTATGTCTCTAGAGAAAATAACTTCATCAACTACTTCAACTTTACAGCTTTAAGGTACATATGAAATTAAGGAGGGAGGATGTCTACCATATATCACTTCAAAAGGAGTAGTGTGTGTGGAGCTTTTCCAAGTAGTGTTATACCAGAATTCAGCAAGAGCTAGCCATTTACTCCATTCTCTGGGTTTGTGGCAACAAAAACACCTCAAATAGCTCTCTAAATTCTTGTTAGTGATTTCAGTTTGCCCATTAGTTTGAGGGTGATAGGCTGAATTAAATTTTAGTTGACTTCCTTGCAATTTAAACAACTCCTAAAAAGGCTAGTAAACGGTGGATCTCTATTACTCACAATTGATTTGGGCATACCATATAACCTGAATATTTCTTCAAAAAACACTTGAGCTACTAACTCAGCTGTGTATGGATAGGAAAGTGCAAAAAAAAAAATAAGCATATTTTGATAACATGTCAACAACAATAAAAATGGCAAACTTGTTCCCACTTTTAGACAGATGTGTAATGAAATCCATGGATATATCCTCTCAATTGAAATCTGGTATAGGCAAAGGTTGTAGGAGTCCTGAGGATGCTACATTCTCCCCTTTAGACCTCTGGAAAGTATCACAAGCTTGCACGTAAGTTTGAACATCTCTTTTCATCCCTTTCCAATAGAAAACTCTCCTTAACCTATGCAAGGTCCTAGTGATTCCAGAATGTCCTGCAACAGGACTATCATGGTGTTCTTTGAGTAAAGAAGTTTTAATATGCTGAGCACTAGGACTAATCAAAAGTTTGCCCTTATAATAATACAGTCCCTCTTTCTTGTAGTTTGTATCAAGTTCTAACTGCCCTTGTGATAACTTGGCATCAAGTTCTGCAAAGAAGTGATCTGTAGGACACATGTGCTTAATCTCTTCCAACCACTCACTATTAAGGGTAGAAATAGCTGATGTTTCAATGAATTGGTCTTGTATCTCCCCCACCTCTTCATGAATTCTGGATAGACCATCTACAACCCTGTTCAACCTTCCAGGTTTATACTCCACGCTGCAGTCATATCCATGTAACTTGGCAAGCCATTTGTTTTGTATACCTGTGTGAATTCTCTGTTTAAGCATATATTTAATGCTTTTGTGATCAGTCCTAATCACAAAATTTCTCCCTAACAAATATTGTTGCCACATTTTTGTAGATAGAATGATTGCCAATAGTTCTTTCTCATAAGTGGAAAGTGTGACATTTCTTCCCTTGAGAGCAAAACTGAAGTAGGCTATAGGTCTTTTCTTTTGCATCAACACAGCTCCAATACCTAAACCAGAGGCATCACATTCTAGCACAAAAGTAAGGTTGAAATCTGACATAGCTAGGACTGGTGGATTGGTCAGTGCAATCTTTAATGCATTGAAGGCTTCCTCAGCACAGGCATGCCAAGTAAAAGCTCCCTTCTTCAAAAGTTGTATTAAGGGCTGACCTATTACTCCAAATCCTTTAATAAACTTCCTGTAATATCCTACCAAGCCCAGGAAACCTCTCAGACTTTTCAGTGTCTTTGGCAATGGCCACTCAACAATAGCAGTAATCTTATTAGGGTCCACACTAACCCCATCTTGTGACACAATATGTCCTAAGTATTCTACTTGTTTTTGCCCAAAGCTACACTTAAACATCTTGGCAACTAACTGATGGTCTTCCATAATCTGGAACACTTGCCTTAGATGTGTCAGGTGGTCCTGCCACTTCTTACTATACACTAGAATATCATCAAAGAAAACTAACACGGATTTCCTCAATAATTTCTTAAAAATAGTGTTCATGAGAGCCTGAAAAGTTGAGGGAGCATTGGTAAGGCCAAATGGCATAACCATGAACTCAAAATGTCCATTGTGTGTCTTGAAAGAAGTCTTAGGTATGTCAGCTTATACATCCTGATTTGATGGTAACCTGATTTCAAATCTAACTTGGTAAAAAATTGAGTTTCATTCAATTCATCTAACAACTCATCTATGATAGGAATAGGGAACTTGTCTTTAATTGTGGATTTGTTGAGAGACATGTAATCTATGCACATCCTCCAACTACCATCATGTTTTTTATCATCACCACTGGAGAGGGAAAAGGACTATTGATGGGCCTAATGATGCCTTTTTGAAGCATTTCTTCTACCTGTTTTTTAATCTCTTCTTTTAGAAAATGAGCATATCTATAAGGTCTAATACAAACTGGTTTAGTCCCTTCTTCTAGTGGAATTTTATGGTCTACATCCCTGTAAGAAGGAAGATGAGGTAATTCCTAAAATACCACTATAAATTCCTGTATCAGTTGGTGCATGTCAGCAGACAGTTCTTCATTGATATGCCTTGTGGTGGATTCCTGCAAATTCACGCTACATAACTGAATCAAGTACCTTTCCTCTTGCTCTCTGAAAGATTTATCAATGGCTTTTCCACTAACCAATTGCAACTCCTCTGACACTACACCCTGCAAGGTTCTTCTCACACCTTCACTCATAAAAGTTACCTGCAGCTTCTTAAAATTCAGAGTGATATCCTCAAGAGTTTTCATCCAATCTACACCTAAAACAATTTGGGTACCTTCCATAGGCATAACCAGCAAATTCACTTGAATTTTTAACCATTGGCAATCCAGCAACACTTCTTGACACACCCCAGCCCCTTTAATTAGCTCTCCACTAGCCACCAATACATTGAAATTGTTAGATTCTGTGACTGTTAATCCCAACTTCTTGACCAATTTAGCATTGATAAAATTGTGAGTTGATCCAGAGTCTACTAAAGTAATAACTGCTTGATTTTTGTAGTAACCCACCACTCTAATGGTGTGAGAGGCATTAATTCCACTCAAAGCTTGTACTGAGATAGAAGAAGCTCCTTTAACAAAGCTCTCAGGTAACTCTATTGTCAAGGAATCTTCTCTATCCTCATTACAGTCATCTTCATCCTTACTCATACCTCCTTCTAAAATCCCTTCTAAAATGAACAAATGCTTCCCTTTGCACTGGTGCCCTCTGTGCCACTTCTCATCACAAGTAAAACATAAATTCTGACTTCTCCTTCTTTGTATCTCATCAGGGGTCATCTTTTTGAATTGAGGAGATGGTCGGTAGTTATCTTTTGATGTAGGATTAGAAGTTGGACTTATTGGAGGACCTCCTGAATTGTAGTTATTCTAATTTCCCTTGGGTTTCCTTTCTTTCTTTTTTTCTTCTTTTTTTTTTTTGCTTATCCTCAAACAATTTAGCTAATGACATTGCTCCTCTCAATGAAGTTGGCCTAGCAGCTACAACTTCATACCTCAATTCATCTTTGAGCCCACCTATAAGCCTTTCAAGAATATGTCTTCTAGATGGTTGTTCACCCAATAGCCCTAATGTTTGTTCAAATCTTCTCAAATATTCTCTAATGGTAGAGGTTTGCCTCATGGTAGAAAAAGTATCATAGGGCCTTGAGAGTTCACTAGGGCCAAATCTTGTGATTAACTCCTCTCTAAAAATATCTCATTGATTATAATTCTCAATATTCCTAGTAAGCCATTTATACCAATGTAAAACTTCATCCCTCAAATAAAATGAGTGAACCTTGACTCATTTAGAACTATTGATATCATAATAGTCAAATATTTGATCCGTTTGTTCTAACCATGCTATCACATTCTCAATTCCAGAAAAAGAAAGAAAATCTAGACGCAAGGATTTCGGTTGAATAAGTTTTTAATTACTGAAGAAAGAGTTCTTTTGGTTTGAAAAATTACCAAAACTGTGAACTGGCCTGAATTCTTCATTGAAATCAGTATTCCCTTGATTTTGAGAGATGTGAGTATCTCATAATCCTTCTTGCTTGATTCTCTAGCTCTTGATCTTGATGTATCCCTATTCTCCCTGGATCCTGAGCTCAAGATTCTCTGCTCATTCCTTGGTCCAGACCCTAAGATTCTTTAATTAGGGTCTTTGGAGTTCTTGGATTCTTGAACTAGGAACTGTAATTGAGAAAAAAGCTCATCCAATCTTGTTGATACCTGTTGATTGAGTGAACTTTGTTGTTGAATGAAGGATTTCTGCTGAAGGACTGCATCTTCCATTCAAGCAAATCTTTCATCTTGAGTCATCTCTTCCGCATAATTTTTCTCTTGATCACCCAAGAAATCTTCAGCTCTGGCCTCAGCTTCTAATTGCTCTGATACCAATTGAGAGGACTTTGTTCCTCTATTGAACCTAGTATTGCTGTTTGTGGCCATGGCAACTTGAAACAGTTTCAATGAAAGGAAGATAATAAAGAGAACTAAGAGAATTGAGAGAATTGAACAAGGTAAGAGCAGGATTCATATTCATTCATAACTATTGGTTATTACATCCTCTCCTTTTATACAATTCAGCTCCATCTCAGTTCAAGACTTGGTGCGTGTGCACAGCACAAACAGAAATAACAGAATGAAACAGAATTAACTGTTGTAACTGAATACTCAACTTTATTACAAGATAAGTTCCTGCAGTAAAGTCTTTGCAGATTAGCCCCTCCCTCTGACATTTCAGATTAGCCCCTCCCTCTGACATTTCTCTTGCGTATCAGTCCTTGTTTTTGTGTATCTGTTCCCATCTTCACCTGTTTCCAGCCTGGGTCTTCACCTGTTGTCTTCACCTGTTTTCAGCCTGGGTATCAACTTCAGTTCTTGCTCCAGCTCCTGACAATCTCATAGCACAAATTTTCCTTAAAAGCAAACGTGGACGTCTGATTCATTGTTTTCTTTCACCAAGTTGTGCATGCAACAAGATAATCTTCTTTGTTCGTGTCGCTGAAACGCATAAAATCACGGTCAACAACACTAATGTAAATACGAGTATACAAGAGAAAACAGTGCGGATCTCCTTAATTTCAAAATAAGTATAATGACGTTGTGTTTTAATTCAAAAAGCAGGCATATTTTATGAGAGAGGGTAGAAATATAGAAATGGATTCACACGCATCAAATAAACAGACAAAATTGCAATTATCTGGATCCAAATCCATTGACAGTCCGAACCAGTTAAGTATTGTCTAATCCTCAAGCAGATGATACTAGCTACTTGAATTAAGCAGGAAAATGCCTAGAAAGAGGGAATAAGCAAAATAATATTTAAGGCCAGAATCGTAAGCTTCATATACTTCATCGAACGAGGCCCGGATCGAGGAGCAAGAGCCCGTCTGGTGAACAATCCGGTCTTAGGCAGGGCCTTTTTCCCCGACTGAATCTTTCGTTCTCTTCCCTGTCCCTTTTGCCTGTCCGGATCGTCGCTCTCAACCAGCTTCGGCTTGAACGCAATGGCCTCTTATTGCAAGCTTAGGAACCCGAGTCTGTCTGGACTTAGTGAAATCATTCTTCTTCAGCCGCTCCCCCGATATAGGAAGACCGATTGTCTTAAACGTTGATTTCGGTTCGATTACGAACAATAGACCAAATGAGCAGGTCATCCCAGCAAGGTTCCGGTCAAAGATCCTCCTCAATCCCAGTCCCCCTTCCGTCG
>NC_033798.1:90361834-90376378 GCF_001876935.1 Asparagus officinalis
CTAGGCAAGCCTCCTCTGGTAAGAGGAGTATTTGTGAACCCTGTAAACCATCAGATATTTGCTATCTTTCTCTTTGAATGAGATCCCAATTCCAGCTACGGTTTCATCAGCTATTTTACAACTAGAATCCCTCTTTTCTCCGATCCGGTTCCTCCACTCCCGCTAACCCTGGTTCGATTCAGGCATGCTATACCTTTTTTTATTGCGAGAACAGCTACTTGTCTCCCGCATTCTCACCTGGAACTCCACTCTCCAACAGGAAACAGAAACCCGACACCAACAACCATTACCATTTCACGTGGTGAAGACTAGAAAGTAGCATGTACGAAGTGTCTGCCATAGGAGTAGGAAGAGCATAGCAGTAGTCCCCGGGACGATTGGATCTTCGTGGTTAGGCTTTCTACTCCCCACCTGTTCTCTCAATCTGATGACACTCATAGTAGTAGGAAGAGCAAAGTAGTAATCGCGGGACGATTGGATCTTCCTGCTTAGGCTTTCTACTCCCGACCTGTTCTCTCAATCTGATATTGAAATCGAAGACGCACATAAGAGAGCCTGAAAGAAGCATTTCCTGGAATCCCCTTCTTTTGGCTATCGACCGTCTTTCTTTTCCCTGTTGGTCGTAATATTTAAGGCCAGATAAATTGTCAGGCATAAGACTAATACACAGCTTTAAATCTTTTAATGCTGTCGGCTACGAAACTAATACACAGCAACCTCGCTAAAAAAGCTTTATAATTAACGACTTCCAATAAAAAAGAAAAAAATCTTCGATCAATTATAGAATGAACAAATGAAACAATATCTATAATTTCGTATATACTATATAAACTCATAGGTATGGGATTACACATCACGGTACATCTCTGCACACGGTTGAAATCTTCTGTTTGTTTCCTCGTACATTGAACACTCTAATGAACAAATAACAGTATTTACGATAGCAAATCAGCACATTGGTGGTCAACAGTTCTATTTGCTTCCCCTTTATCTCTAAACAAATTCTTTAACCTGCAAGATTGTCTGACTATGAGCTTATAAGTGGATGGGTGCTCTCTTGCTACAAGTGAGAACTCATCATGATATCCTTGAACTCCTTCCACCGTTAATTGCCAGATTAAAGCTCCGGCTCCAGCTTTCCATTTCTTAGCCGACTCATACACTTTATCATAAACCGTCTTCAATAAAATATCTCTGTCATATAGTCCATTCTTCTTCATTTCCAGGTGAGAGCCTACCTCTGAGAAGAGCACGGGTTTCTTCAGCAAGTACTCACTGTCGTTCACATGAGAATCAACCCAGTCAGACAGATACTTAACCTTCTCTTCTAAGTTTGCTTTTGGTATCCAGCTATCTGGATATGCATGTACTGAAGCAAAATCGATATGCTCAACAGCTGAATTTTGGATGAAATCTGAACCAAGTGAAGAAGCCCAATTCCCGGGATTGACTCCTAATCTTTCAGCTCTTTCCTTGCCATAAAACCCTTCAAGGCCAATTGTGACGAGATGTTTCTGATCCAAGCTCTTGATATAAGATGCCATCTCAGTAATCCAAGCCTACAATAAAGGAAAAAAACTAAAAGCTCAGGCTTTAAAGGATCTGGGAATTAAGTGCAATCAATTTAATTTAAGCAGATAGACCCTTTGTACTATGGAAATCAATTTAGTTCAAGCTGTAAAAAACTTTTTTTCTAAAAAAATTGTCCAGGGGGTTTACCCGCAATTAGGAAGTAGTACAGGGGGATATGCACAATAGTACTACTGGGGTCTATTTGCAATTGGGTGATAGTACAGGGGGTCTATCCACAATCAACCCTCAGTTTAATTCATAAGTCTTCCCTTAATATAGTCAAACTAAGATTTGTTTCAGTACCTGAAGAAGAGAAGCAGATGAGTTGGACACACAACGAGGTTCATTCATAAGCTCCCATGCAAATATAGCAGGCTCATCAGAATATGTGACACCACTAAATGAATTCTTTCTCGTCAATATTGCCTGCAACTCAGCCCCAGCAATATCATATTAACTTTTGTCTAGACTAACATAGAAGAAAATTATGATGAGACGGAGACTTCTTTAGGGTGGCTATACATTAATATGAGAAAAGTAATTTGCTTAAAACTTACAGATTTACTTAGGGATGACCAACCTTATATTTGGGAACAACTCATAGTTAAATCATAAAACGAATAGCAGGATTATATAGCTAAGCATCCATCGTAATGGAAAGCTAGTAATTTATGCTAATACTTGCTTAAGAGACATGCAAAAGCAATTAATTTCAGCATGTTCACAGAACTTTACATGGAAAGGAAATACAAACCAAAATCCAGATGGATGGAAAAGAGATGAAATTCTACAAGTTTTGCTGTCTTAGGATGTGGCGAAAGGAGTATAGAAATGTATCCACATGTATTAAGCATTCAAATATTACATATGCAAAGTATCTGTGTAACATAGGTTGCAGGAGAGGATATAATCTCAGAAGTAATTGTAATTCCAATAAATAAGGGTGCAAACACATTTTCTGCTCATATGTTTCGGATAAGAATAGGTTTGCTTTAATAATTATTTGTTAAATACAATGGGACATGTATATAGTGTATATGCAATTAAGCCAAAAGAAAGCAGGACACTGATTTGGACGGTATTGGCAGTAAAAGAATAATAGTCATTGATCCTTATTGTTTTTCTTCCATGAGTTAACGGAGTTTTCAAGATATTCTTTCGGAACCCCCTTGCTTGTTTTCCAATGCAATACCCTTATTCCATTCTTTTCCACAAGCTCGATTTTAGTCGTGAGACATGCATCCAAGTGCCTTCTCATGTCTCCACATTCAATACTACAAAATTTTGTAAATGATGGATTGCACAGGTAATGTTGGTTAAATGCCTGCTAAAGGTATTCCTCATGATGCTTATCACCTAAGTTGCAAGCAAACGGGTAAAGGTACCAATACCAGTACGGGTGTGGGTGCAGGTACCGGACACGACAAATTTGTGAAATGTAGGGTACGGGGACACGGCTACATATATATCGAAATTAATAATTTATAGGAGATCATTATTATTTTTCAATTAATGCGCTATTTTAATTTAAATTGCTATCATATGTTTAAATTTTTTTTATTATGTTGATTATTATAAATTGGAAACTGCTTATTTTTTAACTAGACACTCAAACCACCCTTTTAAATCAAAATTTTAAACTTGGATATGGAATGATCAAACCGAACACATGTCTAACAAGTCTCAAGAAATGGATATGAAGTGTAGGATATACATTCAAGAAGTGTATGACAAGTATGTTAAATTAAAACATATATAGCATAATTGAATACATGTCTGAATAAATGTATGCATAAATCCATAGGAGTGTCCATGAAGTTTGGGTACGGGTATGGCTTCATGGTACAATTACCCGGGTAACATAGCTTATCACACAGTGAAGGACCACCACCAGAAGTGCCAAAATACACAAGGCTAATAGCCATTAGAATACATATATTTTGTATGGCATATCTTGTTTCATTCATATTACTCCATGCATGTCCTTTAGTTTGTAAATGAAGTCAGCTAGATATCAGTATCAATTGCCTAGAAGAAACTTTTACAACATCTGTTGTCAGCTTTGCGCTCACCCTATAAGATTCGATTCTAAATTGTTGGGGAAGGAACTTCGTAGACAACAAATAAATGGACAATAAAGAAGTTTCTAACATACAAGATGAACCTTTATTCAGTTTAATCAACATACGAACAACTCTAAACTTGTCCTTGACAATGAGAAAAGAACATTAGAAGAGGTGTTGAGGAAGATAAACTGTTATAGGAAACTGCACAGTGCACACAGACCTCTAAGGCATTAATTAGCGAAAGAACAAACAAATAAGACATTATCAGCTAATTAAGATTCTTGTAGATTAAACTTGTAAGATATCCTATGAATGCACAAAACATGTAGGATTTCTGAAGTTCATAGCACAGTAAACATATTCTTGAAATAAGTATGATAACTGACAAGAATACCAAGTTATTAAGCAAGCATATCACCAACCACCTAGGGTTGCAATTCAGAGAGGAATAAAAGCAGAAATTATATTGAATAAAATACTTGAGATAACTCTACAACTATAAGCATACCTTTACATAATCCTTATAGTATCTCTTTATAGTGGGATGTGAGAAGAAAGAATCCGTCGAGGATGTCACATTGGCTCCAGCTGCTTTAGCCCATTTGACATACTGGGCTTTGCCCCCGAAAGCATTGAGATTATTTACAAGAGAAAGAATCAGCCTTATATTATTCCTCCTGGCTTCATATATTACATAATCCAATCCCTGAAATCAAACAGTTCCCCGAATAAATGAAAATATTGTGCTATATTAAAAATGAACTGTCAATTTAAAATCAAAGCAACTCCAAGCAAATTGAGATTCTATCTAGAATTATAGCTAAAGCCCGTAGTATAACTTTCATTGATATCCCATTTAGAATTTCCTACCCCTTTGACGAAATTCAGAGAAAAGGGAAAAAACACAAAGAATTAATTGAAAAATAAAACAATTCATTGATTAAACCTCATATCTCGTCCTACTCGTCCGTCTACAGTGCACAATTCTCAAAGCAATGAGAACTCCCGACAAATTTTTCAAATTAAATACGAAAAATAGTATCTTTTCAGTAATAAGGTCACCAAACAAATTAAATTACGCAAGAATTCCATTGAAAAAAAAACTAAAATCAGAAGAAATCTGAACACCCCCAAAATGCAGAATTCCAATCGAATTGAAAAACGGCAGTCCTTTCATCCGAAAGAAACCCCCCAAATTCACCAAAAATCTCAACCCAGAAAACCCAACAAATTCACCAAAACCCCCTCACCTGAAAAATTCTCTCGTCGAACACCCCCGGCGAGATCTGAAGCGCATTGGGCCCACCATCATTAAACGCCCAAGTCCTGCACACCGTCATCCCCATAGCCTTTCCTCTCCTCATCATCTCCTTAACCAGCTCCGGCGAACCCGACGAAATCATCCAGTACGAATTCCACCCGTTAACGTAGACCAGCGACCCCGTCTCCGAGTCGACGAATCGGGTTCCGTTGCGGGCGACGAAGGACATCTTTGGTTGCAGCCATGGGATCNGCTGGACCAGTTTAAGTAGCCGACGGCGACGAGCAGGAGGAAACCGAGGACTGTGTAGTGGGGCCCTTCCATCGCTGGTTTCACTGTTGGCCGACTGAGGCCCTGGTCGCTGTTTCCCTCGTTTTGTTAGTTTGGGGAGAATTTCTTGATGGCCCCTCTGCTTTCATTGATTTTCGTATGGATCCTGTAGGAATCTACAATGTTTCATGTTTGATTTACTGGTTTGTTTATAACCCGTTCGCAGTTTTAATCATGTAACTAATTTAAAGGTCAATGATCAAACCATCCCAGATTGCCCTTCCACGCCCCCCCCCCAAAAAAAAAAAAAATCCTCCTCACAAAGTATTGACACACTCTTAATTTCCTCCCTTAAGTTACCTATTTTCCCCCTTAAACTATGTACTATGTGTATGTGCATGTGTATATATAATCATTTTGTGAGCCCATATCAAATATTTAACAAATGAATGATTTGATAGCAGTGGCGGATCTGTTCTTGTTCAAAGTGGTTCATTTGAACCACCTCAGATATGTTAGTTTGTAGTCTAGTGGTATAAGCATTAGCTTACCTTCAAAGAGGTCAAAGGTTCAAAACCTCCTACAGCTCTTTTATGTTTCTAATTTCTCCTATAATCCTTATTTTCTCTTTACATTTCTACTTTCTCCTATTTTCTCTTTATTATTATTTGTTTATTATTTTAATGCTTTCCTTAGTAGTATTTGAAAAAAAAATTAGCGTTAATTTCGAACCACCACACGAGAGGTTGTGGATCCGCCACTGTTTGATAGTATTCTTATTTATTTTTTTTTTGTATTTTATACAATTTTAAAAACTTATTTTTTTCAATTTGAAAAAGGAATAAAGAGTAAAACAATTTTGAAGAAAGTCGTTAAGATTTTTTTTTTTTTTTTTTTTTTTCCGGAAAAAAAAAAAAAAAAAAAATTTTTTTTTTTTTTTTTTTTTGTCCGGAAATAAAGACAAACTAATAAAAATCTATAAAGAAATGGAAAGAAACACCGTCAAATCATTAATCTATTTAGTACTTAACTGTGGACTCATAAACTATCAACATTAAACTCATAAACATAGTTTACGGGGTGAAATAGGTCAATTGGTACTTTAGTGGGGAAGTTTAGAGTCCACTCATATTTTAAGAATGATAACCATTATTTTTAAACCCAATTATATAACAATAATGATCCAAAAAAACACTATTGTTACGGTAAATATAATTTCTCTCTCTTGTGCCTTGTATTTTTTTCACATCTCTATCACTAAACTCGTTAAATTTTCTCTCACATTTCTCTCTTCTATTTTCTCTTTGTTATGCTCTTCATCTTTCCTCCTGTCTAAGAGTGCATCAATCACTTGAACTCTATATCATTTTCCGTGCTCTTTTTAATGAGCGTATATACATTCTTTCTCTTTTCATCTTTAGTGGACTCCCCCATGCTCCTTGTTCTTGCTCTCCAAGTCTTTTCAAAAATCTATTAATAAGACTACTTTATTAGTGTGCAAATTTCAAGATTTGCTGATAATATGAGTTATATATATAGTCTTTAGTGGTAAAAATATTTCTTATGTTTATACTTAGAAAAAATAACTCTAGAGAGGATGAGAAAGATAGATAAGTGTGGGCGAAAGAAAGAAAGAGAGTAACGCTTAGAGAAAGTAAGAGAGAAGACAAAAGGAATCAAGAAAAATGAATGATGTGTGAACACAGCTATGAAATTTTAAGACAGTGGCAACAATTTTGATTAGTCATTTTTATAACAGAAAATGGATGCTAGCTAATAAAGTAGAAATACCATAAGCTATTTTTTCTATCTAAAAAGAAATATCACATTTATTATAACGTGTCTCACCTTAAGAAGACATAAATTCATCTACTTATGTAGAATGTAAACAAGGTATTTTTCTGATAAATTAAAAGCCTTATCATTGAAATTAAGTTTTATTTTAGTAAAACGGTAAGTAACCACCCCCTATGCATCATTAATAAGAGTTTAATAAAACAATCAAAGCATTGAAATTTAAGTATTTTTTAGCCCCAAAGGAGCCAACAAAAGTAAACTCCCAAAGGAGGGAAAATACAACCCAATAGGGTCCAACAAAAAACTCTCTAAGGAGGGAGGGACCTAAAGATAAAAACAACACTAAGGGTGTTGAATACAAAAGTTACCAAAAGAACAGACAAAATAACTCGGGTTCGGCCACAGATTTCACAAAGATTTTGTGTCCTAATGGTTTGCCTCGCTTTGGCATCCAATAATAAATGAATAAAGTGCGAAGTGTCACTTCACATAATGCCTAAGTTCACCTAAATTGTAGTTTTGTGATCAAATCCCTCCACATGTACCGACCTATAACTAGCAACCGACTCTTTAGCGGTCATGAGTTCTTTTTTCTTTACGTCATGGACTCATGTCCTCTCGTGATTTTTGCGTAATTAATTTTTAAAATTATGGATTTGTTTGCACAATTAAGTGTCATTTTAGGTGTAAATATTTTCATATTGAGTTTAGACGCAAGGGGTGACAATTCTGGTCCAAACCCAATAATCCACCTAGATCCATCTAATATGAGACCCATCCAAACCGACCCATCCAAACCAACTCATTTAGCTAAATGGGTCTAATGGGATGGGTAACTATTTCCATAGAGATTAAATGGGTATTAGATGGGCGGGTCTTGACCCAACCATAACCCACCCGACAGATAGAAATCTCCTCTCCCCTCTCTCTGCGATTCTCTCTCCGAAACCCTAAAAATCTCGGCTCTCCTCTCTCTGCGATTCGTCTCTCTGAGCTTTGATTCCTCTCTCCGCCACCGTCGCCGCTCTCTTCTTCCGACACTCTCCCTCCTCAATCTCCAGAACTAGGGTTAGGGCGAGGGTTAGATCGATGGCGAACGAGGCGGTGGTGCCAGCGGTCATCGTCGGCGGCGGGAGAGTCGACTGAGCGCTACAGAGCATGGGAAACGGCCGCGATGTGCTCGTGGGGAGGTGGAATCCGGTTCCCTCCGATTTCGAGGGTTAGGGTGAGGTTTTGAACTCAGAATGATGATCTTGAGGCGGTGCTTGAGTCCACTCCTGCTTCTCGATGGAACAGTAATTGCTGGAACAGTAATTGCCCTAGTTTATTTTGTTTTGTTTTGTTTTGCTTAAAAGCTTAGATTTTTGTTTGTCTTGAGGTAAAAATATTTGATTTTGTTGAGTTTTTTGGTAGAAATTATGATGTTCTGGTATCATTGATACAGTGTTGGCTGTCTTTACTTTGTTAAACTTTCTATAGAAATCGTCTTTTATTTGAAATGCAGCCTAACCTTGCCCATTACATGTCGATTTTTTAAATGGGGAAGTACATTATTCTACCTTTTAATGATGAATTACTAATGACTAATGAAGTTTATAAACCGAGTGTCGTCTTCTAAGATGTATTATCAAAGTGATATTTTCAAGATATCCTCTGTTAGAAGCAAACACAGATCCTTAACTCCATGGTACATGAGATTTCAAACCCTCTACACCTCATATATGGATTACATTTAGCTAGGAGATAATCTGAGGAACAAAATGGACACTACTATGGGTTGAGTTTAGAATAAAAGCATTCTTCTAATTTTAGTTTCTATCTAGGATTGGCTTGTTTGTAGATTGAGCATCGACAGCGAAGAAAAACTTTAAGTTTTAAGGGATAAGTGATTGGAATCTTCTTCTACTTGTCATTAGCTGATTCATGCTTTTATTATGACTATTACCAGGCTAGTCTCTAGAAAGGAGCACCTGAAAGTTTTGATTCTATTAAAACATATATAGTGCACCTTGTTTCTGTTTGGATAGAGATTTTTCTAAGTTTTGCATCACTTATGATACGAGATTGTATGAGGTTATGTTTACATTCTTTATGGATTATACTTATTTTAGGTCTGTAAGGACTTCCTACGTGGTCGATGTTTGAGATCAGCCAGCAACTGCCGTTTTGCTCACCACATGTCGATCGATCATTGTGCTATTGTATGAAATTGTTCTACAGTCTTCCTTTGAATTGCTTTTGACATTTTCCTACCTTTTGGTGGATAAAATCAGAAAAAGTAAAGAGTGTTTCAAATTTTTTTAGACAAGAAATTCTACATTACAGGTTTTCTGCCATCTATATTTGATTTTATTCCAAAAATTTCAACTTCTTATGTGGTGCCTTCTTCTTTGTAACTGTTTCATTTTTCTTTATAACTGAAAGTTTACCAAAAGCCTCCTGCAAGTTTACAAAAAATCCCCTAAAAGTTTACAGAAAACCCCCTACAAGTTTACAGAAAACCCCCTAAAAGTTACAGAAAACGCCCTGAAAGTTTACCAAAAACCCCCTGAAAGTTTACAGAAAACCCCCTAAAAGTTTACAGAAAAACCTCTGAAAGTTTGCAAAAAAGCCCCTGAAAGTTACCAAAACACTCCTGAAAGTTTGCAGAAAACCCCTTGAAAGTTTACAGAAAACTCTCTGCAATTTTGCAAAAAAACCCTAAAAGTTTACAGAAAACCCCCTGAAAGTTTGCAAGTAGATCCTGAAACTTATATATATATAAAAGCATCATAACTAAATGGTTTATTGGGTCACCCATGAACCACTCATTTAGTAAATGGGTGGATGAGAAGTAACTCATTTAGCAAATGCTAAATGGGTCATAAATGGTCAAGTGGTCATAAATGTGCCCACTTATTTATGACTCAACTAAAATCCAACCAAAACCACACATTTGACATCCCTAAACACATATAGAAACCGAGTTACATTGCTGCTTTGACTTTAGCAGTTGAGCACCGTCCAAAATCAGATCTTGGAAACAATTCAAAGGACGCGAGTCCGTTTATCCTTATATGATGATTCTCGATTCAATCTGAACTGATAAGATTGAATTTTGTAAGTTTGGCTATAGAAATTTTACATGACTAGCTATCTTATGCTAAGTTATTTTTTAAGAAATGTTTTGCATAGATATTTCCTTAATTATACTAGAGAACATGCTATCGTAGCTTTCGTTAGTGACAAAACTTCTAACACGTTAAGAAGAAAAGAATCCATTGGAAGGGAGAATGAAAACAGAAAAAGGTCAAGAGGCTAAAAGAAATAAATCGAAATTTGCTTACTATATATACACCCCTCAAGCCCATGGTATAAAATATTTTCAATTTAATTTCAAGTTGCTTAGGATTAAAACACTCTGCACTAAGTTGAAGATGTTCAGTCGTTTACAACAGAAGCACGGGAGAGTACTTTCTCAAAAGGATAGGAAGATGCTACTCTAATCTCGTGAATAATTGCTAGAGAAACGTAAATTAAATCAGACAACTGATAACACCAGCCATAAGTGATATAAATGATTATACTTCTTACAGTGCAAAGTGCATAATCACTTGTTAAAATCCAAAAATGCTAACAGGGTACCACAACAAAAAGCACTCGACATCAAACTTGATGTCATTTCTTTTGCTGCGACAACAAAACAAACCACTCTCCTTCATCATACGCCTACGTCAAAAAGTTGCCAGTCTTTGAGACCATCACAATACTACATTTCTTTTCACAGGAGGGAAAAAAAAATCAAATCACCACATAGCCTTTGTTTTTAATACTTGTACAAGAACCATATTGTCCTTTAGCTGAAAATCTGACCTTAATGTATGTACATGTATGTTTCTATATCAAGCCAATATGAGTGGCAGTGGCAAATGAATCAATTGGAGAAAAAAAATAGTTGTCATTGATGATGAGATAATATTTCCAACTTATCAAAGGATAATACCTTCCTTTCTTAGAGAAATCCCACTTGCATATGACCTATGTAGTGTTGTCAGCTTTGGGATAGTATTCTTCAAGGTTTTTTCACTTGCATCTTTCTGCAAGGTATCATTCGTCTTTAATTCCTTCACCTCTTCAGGACTGAGAGAATTCGTGAGAAATTGTAATCCCTGAAGTTGTGATGAGGTAAAAAACATGGCACAATCTCAGAACGTAGTACAAATTACTGAATTAGTATATATTATTAAACTACTATAGTATAACATACCTGAAGGGGTTCGACCTCAGAAAAGGTGGGTGATGATCGATTAATTTGAAGTTTTGAACTAGCTTCCTGTGATGTTAATAAAGAAGCAACACATTTGCATTAAAAAAACAAGCATTTAAGGAAATCCTATTGCTTTCTTTTACCCTTTCATTCTTCCATTTAAGACTCATTTGAAGAGCATCAACATTAGTATCATCAGAACCATTTAATAGGGCGCATGGTTAAGAACAAGATCCAATGTGGTTCTGAAGAAACAATAGATAGTATTTTTTTAAAGTGTTAACAGTTCTGAATAACATCATAGAAAGATGAAAGTATGCTAAGCGATTGCCAGTTCCTGATAGTTAAATGGAATTATGCTAATATTCACCAGGGTCTTCGCACAATAGAATTGTGCGATAGAGACCCATTTGACAGGAAAACATTTAAATGATCATGATGACAGTAATGTGGACTTGATCTTGCAAGTATTTCCAAATTAATAACAAAAAATAGACTAGTTTGAGCTAAGTTAAACTTGCAAACAAACGACCGGCATAACAAACAATTTAACAAACAAACGTCTTACATCTCACAGGTCTTCCAGAGAACCTTGCACTTTTACTATAGATTTCCCATGTCATCAAAAAATATTTAGTTTTCAAATGGATTTGGCTGGACCAATGTGGGATGCAAATCTCAACAAAATTGAGAAAACACTACTTTCTATATAAGCACATAGAACCAAACAAACAACTGTAAATAATTGTTTCAATAGTCCAATGACTCACATCTCCTCCGAAACTCTACTTAACCGCACTTGAACATTAGGATTCTGAAAACTAAATTTTCAAAATGGTAATTGTTGTGATTCATTACATGTAAGGAAATTGATTTTAGATTTGTTTCTACTAGCTTTCGCCCTGAATAAACAAATAGTACGCTGGTTTAGCTTACTTCATTTTGTTACTATACAAGGCACCTGCCTTTTATTGCACATGTGCATTAAATAATACCTGATATTTAGTAGAAATGAAATTTTTTTAAAAATAAACAAGATATTTGCTCTTAATATTGTCCATCTACATGTTCCCTATTCTCCCCTAATTTAGCCACGTTTGCAACCTCCTACATATGACAGGCTCATGCGGATGAATGTCTGGTTGATTTAGCCACGTTTGCAACCTCCTACATATGACAGGCTCATGCGGATGAATGTCTGGTTGTGTTTATGCATGTCCATCTCCATTCAGGTAGAATACATATGACAGGCTCATGCGGATGAATGTCTGGTTGTGTTTATGCATGTCCATCTCCATTCAGGTAGAATATTTTGTAGGAAAACATCACTATAAAAGGATAGACGAGAAAATATGTGTAACCTGATGTGAGCTTAGTCATCTGAAAGTACAATAATTTCAGACAAGATTTTTAATGCATTAACGGGAAGCATGAAGGGTCATGAAATTCCAACTACAGTCGAGCACAATATATATAATGAAAGAACAAACATATTAAGGCTCTAACCTGAAAAAATTTGGTATTGAATCCATCCTTAATTCCTCCAGCAACTTGGCATAGATAATAAATGCCAGTATTAGTCATTTCCTGTTCAATATAAAGCGAAAACAGTTTCATACAATAAATCACGTGAACATGGTTTGAACATGATAGGGAACCAAGATAGAACCTGTTTACTTTCAAGAAGTCCAATTTTCCCTTCCTGTTCAGAGTGGTAACCACATTTTGTTAGGCATAGGGAGGAACAAATTAAAAGCATGCGAGGACAAGCTGATATTGAATTACTCACCAGGCCAGAAATCATTTTCTGAATTGATTCTACATCAAATCCAATTTGAGAAAGATCTGTTCTAACCTCAGTTACCTAAAAATGAGGTTATCAGTTTTTGTAAGCTCAAATCGAGAAACGGCTAGAAAATGAGGTGTCACTATTCAGAAAAAGGTTCTTGACTTTGATAAACCTCATTCATGATAAGTTTAGATGTCTCCTTTTGTTCATCAAGTTTTCCATCTAAAATTTCAAGCCGTTGAGTAAGGTGTCGTTTTGTAACCTGCATACAATTTAGAGAAAAGGAAGAAATAATTTTACACATGATGAAACTTTTTACAATATTATGCACAAGGATTTTAAAATAGAAGAAAGTGATGAGACTTCAACTTACTGCTAGAGCTGCAGTTACTTGTTCCAATTGTTTGGACATATTGGCAACCGCAGTGGCCATATTACGTTTTGTGACAAACATGACATCGGTGAAGGACCAGCCCTGTATATATAAAACATGAAGCAAAAGCTTACAATTTTGTAAAAGCAATCATGTGTCACTAAAGAAATGCTAACAAAAAAGAAACTGTTACAAGTTTCTGCAAGCCAAATAACATATGAATCCCAGAATCAACTCTGAGTCTCTGACATTTATTTATTTGAAAAAAACAGAAGACATACAATGACGTAATCTAGTTAGTTCATAGCATAACTAGTTTTCTCTCTTTTTCCTCCATTCTACTACCTAACCTGATGAGTTTCGAATCTCCAAGAAGAGATCTTTTTAACTCATCAAAGAAGTTGTTTTCCTGAAGAAACATCAGCACAATCTTGTCTATAGTTGACATCACATTTTTTTTTATCCATTTAGCTCCAATTCTCAATGCATTCCTTTGTCTCTTTGCATTATATCATACCTCTTGCAAGAATGCAATATCCAAAAATCATCATTTTCCCTTGGCTGCAAGAGATTTTCCTACTAAAGATTGCCTTGATGTTTTAATGGCAAGTCCCTCAGTGGCCAGTAGTTCCTCAGCAAGGAACTGGGCACCAGCTTAGTTACGTGGCAGCAGGTTAATGGTAGGTCATAGCAATTTATAAATTATTGCTTGGAAATTTTCTTAATATGCAGAAATGTTCAAGGCCAACCATGTTGTTGGAAAAAAAACTTGAATCTTAATGCGCAACAAATTTTAGTAGCCATTGCCTAATCGACAGATACATATGTATAGAAATAACCATAGCTATCAACAAAATAATTTGTCTTTGTTTAATGAATCCTTCCCCGTCAAAGTTCCAATTCTATTATAATCAGTCAGCCAAGCCAATTAATAAATAATAAATAGTATCACATAGAAAGCTAATCTCGACTCCATGACCCTCTATGCTACAATGCATTTAAGAACTTGCCTTCCACCACATATAGCAGTATCCCATTGCTCCCACCGCAGCAGCAGGCATTATGTATGACGATAAACCCCCTGTATTATAATACATAGAAAGAAACACTGGTAAGGACTTCTAGACAAACAACTAGCAGACGTGTAGAACTAAATCTTCATAAAATAAA
>NC_033798.1:90376388-90377574 GCF_001876935.1 Asparagus officinalis
GAAGTCAAGAACCAAAAATTACACACTCAAAAATATATAAATGCAACTCCACTCTATATGACAATCACCTACCTTCATGAAATACCTGATAAAAAAATCATGACCAAAGTAACAAAAGGTCAAACTTTCTATATGCACATGATCAAAGTGAACGCTGTCATCATTCAGATATAATATTGAAAGGGTATGCTAATGTGAAGCTCCAAATAAAAGGACCAAGAAATAGATTTATATATATATCAGAGCAAAGATGATAATAATAAAAATTAAGAACATTAATTACAGTACTCTGATATTGAAGGGGAACCCCTCACACCGCCATTAACCAAAAATAAAATAAAATAATCAGTTAAATCTTAATAGTTGGATGTAGAAATTAGGCAATAAAAGAAAAGTGTAAGAGAATACCACTAGAAGAGTCCCCATTGAATATATGCACTGGTCTAGATGAAGTCAAATCCCTAACCTCTTGAGCCAAGTTCCGTATCTACAAATTAGCGCAACAAATGAGTAATGATTAATTGAAAAAAAATGGAAGTGTGGATTTTCCTACAATATTGGAAAATTTTTAAATTGTGGCTTGTACTACAAAACTTAATTTCACTTAAATAATTAGGAATATCTTTTATCAGTTATTTTACTCTGTTTTAAATGAGACAAAAAAGTGTAAAAAGAAGAATATGTCAAAGTTCATGCTTTTACAAATTATCAGAATCTAGAAAATGCAAACCAAATTTTAAAACACAGTCACTTCAGGCCTTAAATAAATTAGCAATCTCAAACCAGCCTCCACCATATGATTAATTCTAATGAAGTACGTACAACACTGCTGAGTTGTTTTTCTAGAACAAGTAGTTAAAGCATCATATATTATTAAATTATGAAAACTCCGCGAGGACAAGGTTCAAAAACTAAAATGGAACATTCGAAATAATGCTAACATCAAAATGAAGGAAAGATTCTAAGCAAAAGGTGAGGAATGCATCAAGTTTCCACTTCATAGTGATTGTAAAAATCAGTAATACCTGAGCTGCAAGAAGAGAGGCATCATAATGGTTTGGCAAAATCTCAGCTTGATTAACACCCTTCATTAATTCCTGAAAAATGAAAGCCCATTTAATAGTTCATAATTGGGAGGGTGTTTTTTTCTTTTTCTTCTTTTTGTTTTTGTTTTTTTTTTTTTTTT
>NC_033798.1:90377584-90382379 GCF_001876935.1 Asparagus officinalis
GAAGCCAATAGACTCATCCATCTGAAAACAAATATTAATATGTAGATAAAAAGTGACTAGAGAAGCTTAGAAGATACAAGGTTTTCCATACAAGTAAGCCATTTTAGGACAGTATGAAGCCTCACATTAAACATGTTTAACATATTTAGAAATATGAATAATCCAATAGTGAAATAACCCAATGAGTTGGGGCCTCGCCACCGCGACGTGTTGCATCAATGCCTCCCGATGCAATGATAAGTAAGCAAGGGTGGTTTGCTAGGGCGTTCCCCTGAAGCGACGCATTACATCGATGTCACCCCGGTGTAATGACAAGTAAGCAAGGGTGTTCTAAGAATCAACAATCTTCTAATAGGTTACCAAATAGTATTAGGCATAGACTAGAGCGGTCTAAGAGGGAAAATAGTAGGAGACTTTTACTGGAAAATAAAATTAGGTTAGCTACTTGGAATATATGTGCACTTACCAGAAAGAATATGGAATTAGTAGATGTTATATTTAGAAGAAAGATAAATATAATTTGTTTACAAGAAACTAAATGGATAGGTGAAAAATCTAGAGAAATTGAAATGACCGGAGATAAACTTTGGTCCATGGAAAAAGAGAAGAATATGAATGGAGTGGGAGTTCTTGTAGATAATATAATAAAAGAAAGTGTTGTAGAGGAAAAAAAGAATTGGAGATACTACTAATAAAAATTGTCTTAGGTGTAGAGGTTATTAATATTATTGTACTTACGCACCACAAATAGGCTTGCCTGAGAGTAGTAAAAGAGAATTTTGGGATAGATTGGATGAATTAGTACAATGAATCCTATTTGGAAAGAAATTATTTATAGGAGGGGATCTTAATAGGCATGTTAATAACGATAATAACGGATATGAGAGGATACATGGAGGTTTCAGGTATGGAAACAAGAACAATATAGGTAAATCGATTTTAGAGTTTGCAATATTGTATTATTTGACAATAACAAATATACTTTTTAGAAAAAGAGATGAACACATAATAACCTTTAAAAGTGATTTTAATAATAGTCAAATAGATTTTTGTTCTAGAAGGAAAAATAGGTTAATATGCAAAGATTGTTTAGTTATACCAGGAGAGAGTCTAAGTACACAATATAGACTGATGGTCTTACACATATCTATTAAGAAGTGGAGTAGAAAAACTAACATGAACAAGAAACTAATAACTAAATGGTGGAATTTAAAATAAGAGAATTTAATGCATTTTAAAGATAAGATAATAAAAGAATATATATAGAATATAAATAATGACACTAATATTATATGGAATAGCATGTCTTCCTGTATTAGGAAGGTGGCTAAAGATATACTAGGAGAATTTAAAGGTTGTAGATTAGACGATAAGGCGAGTTAGTGAAATAAGAGTGTGCAAAATGTTATCAGAGAGAAAAAAACTTTATATATATTGTGGCAAAAATGGTGAAGGAGAAAACTTGAAAGATTTTTAAACTAGTAAGGAAGGAAGCAAAAAGAGCGGTTAGTGAAAATAAATACAAGGGTTATTGAAAGATTCTTATACAGAGTTAGATCTTAAGGAAGGATAGAAATATATATTATATATATATTTATATATATTATATATATAGAGAGAGAGAGAGAGAGAAAACTTGTGTCAACTTAGCGGGGGACCATCCACCAAATTTCTACTCCATTGATGATACCTAGAGATCCGCTGCTCATGATGAAAGAGATTGTTCACAAAGGATAAAAACTATTGGTGGTTGGTCCACTTAGTTGACATAAGGTTCTCTCTCTCTCTCCTCTCTCTCTCTCTCTCTCTCTCTCAAATATTTATGATATATATATATATATTATATTATATATATATATATACTATATAATATATATATATATATATATATTAGTATATAATAATAATATATATATAAGCTCGTTAAGATTAGAGAAAGGAAGAGTATAGATCTAGGCAATATTAGGTAAATTAAAAGTGATGATTAAAGGGTTCTAGTGATCGATGGGGAAATAAAAGAGAGGTAGAGGAGTTATTTTTATCGTTTAATGATAACCAAACAAGTGAGAAAAATAGAGATTTTGACCATATAGTAAATGATATGAACTATAGATATTGTCGAAAAATTAGGATTAGCGAGGTTAAAGATGCTCTAAAGAAAATAAAAAGTAAAAGAGTCGTAGGACGACGTTATCCCTATTAAAGTTTGGAAATGTCTTGGAGATATAGGCTTAGGATGGTTAACTAAATTATTTAATAAGATTATCGAGACGAAAAAATGTCGAATAAGTGGAGGATTAGTACTTTGACACCGATATACAAGAATAAAGGAGATATACAAAGTTATTCAAATTATCGAGGTATAAAATCCATGAGTCATACTATAAAACTTTGGGAGAGGGTAATTGAGCAAAGACTAAGAAAGGAGACAAATATATCTGAAAATCAATTTGATCTTATGTCTGAGATGTCAACTATGGAACCTATACATATTTTGAGACGGTTGATGGAGAGATATAGAGAGAAAAAAAGGATCTACATATGATTGTTATCGATCTAGAAAAAGCTTATAATAGAATGCCTAGAGAGGTAATGTGGTGAGTATTAGAAAAGAAACATGTATCTAGTATATATATATTGATGTGATTAAAGATATGTATGATAGAGTAACAACTAGAGTAAGAACTAATAAATGAGAGACTAAATCGTTTTCTATTACTATAGGTTTACACCAAGGATCAGCTTTAAGTCATTATCTTTTTGCATTAGTTATGAACCAACTTACTAAGCACATTCAGGAAGAAATTTCATGATGTATGTTATTTACTGATGATATAGTGTTAGTTAATGAAATTAGAAGAGGCATTACTCTAAAGTACAAAGATGGAGACAAACTCTTGAATCTAAAGATTTTTAGAATTACTAGAACAAAAACAGAATATATTTAGTATATTTTTAATAAAATTAGGAAAGGAAGAGCCTATGATACATATTGATGGCCAAAAATACCTAAAATTAATTATTTTTCTATTTAGGATCAATCATTAGGCATGATGATGAGATAGAGGATGATGTTTTGATCGAATTAAATCGAGATGGTTGAAATGGAGTATTTCGGGAGTCTTATGTGGTCGTAGAAAACCAATGAAACTAATAGAAAAACTCTTTAGGACGGTTATAAGACCAACTATGTTTTATGGGTCAAAATGTTGAGCAATTAAAAAATAATATTTTTAAAAAATGAGTATTGCAGAAATGAGAATATTATGGTCTTGTGAATATATACTAAAAGATAGGATAAGAAATGAGTGCATCCGTAATAAATTAGAAATTGCTCTTTTTGAGATAAAATGAGAAAGAATAGATTAAGATGGTTTCGTCATGTACAACGGAGACCGCTTAGTGCACCGATTAAGAAAAACGATAATATTATAGATAATGAGGATAGAAGATCTAGAGGCAGACCTAAAATGACTTGGTTAGAAGCAATTAAGAAGGATATCATTAGAACTAATTTAACAAAGGAGATGACTCATAACAGAATGGAATGGAAGAACAGGACTCATGTAGCTGATCCCAAACGTTTGGGATAAAGGCTTGGTGATTGTTGTTGAAATAACTCAATGAGTACCTAACTAGAATAGTATCTATCCACTAAACAACTTCAAGTTCCAATATTTTTTGCCTTTGATACTGTATGATGAGAATAAAATATACTTATTTCTTGAAAAGACTGGATAAAGCTCTTAGTCTGAGTAGGAAAATGCAGTAAGGAAGCACCAAGACCATTGTAAAGTTATGCAAACAAATTGAAAATAATAAAATAAATAGCAAAAAAAATTCATTCAATCATCCACTCTGAAGGCAAGATTCTCCCCAACTCACATATAACGAAAAGAACAAGTCAGAATGAATTGACTTCATTCTAAAACACTAGAAATGTCACCCTTCCAATCTCACTTGTAACAAGCTATAAACAAGTAGCTTCAGCTAAGACACTAATAAACAAAACCTCGCCCTATCAAATAAACTTCCATCCGTTAGAAAAATAAAACAAAGTGGCACAGTCCTATAGACAAATCTAACATCCTAATCTAGTTTCCTCTAGAACTCATCTTTAATGGGCTCCCTCAAAAGCTCAGATTGTCGATGCTTTGACAGGTGCCTTGATGAAGACAGTAACACTTGTGGAGAGTATGTCTAGTAACAACTATATCATGATCCTGATTTGGTGCGGCCTCCGTTTCAGGAATGATTACAGTAAGAATGGAACTAACCAAGATTTTTTTTAGCCATGAGGGCATGTTTTCATAAGTTAACTCTTTGCTTGCTTGCTTGCTTTTTTGAGAACCAAACACAGACGTAGAAGCAAAATCTATCATGTTCTTGAAATTACATTTGAAAATTGGGGGTTTTCAACATTAGTCCCTTAAATCTTTAGTATTTTGATATTAGTCCCTCAAATCTTCATATTTTGATCTTAGTCCTCCAAATTACCGTATTGCATTGATATAAGTCCTTCTGTTATGATTACTAATAGAAATCCTAAACCATGGTTTGGTTATCCCTAACAATGATTGGCTAATTACCAAAATACCCTTAATAGTTTAGTTGGTTTTGCGTTCTCCTTGCTCTTCTCGTTTGCATGCAACTTTGCCTTGATGGCCATGGCGATGTTAATTTGGATCAAGATCAGCTGGCTCTTCTTGGTTTGCCGTGGAATGGTGGATTCCTCCTCTCAATCACTATTGATGGAGAGATCATTCTCATCGCCAGCAATCTCGCGGACCTTGCT
>NC_033798.1:90382389-90389471 GCF_001876935.1 Asparagus officinalis
TACTACAATAGGCCTATAATGCCCTCCTCCATTACTCTCCTTCTTCCCTTCACTCTCATCTCCTTCATCATCATAATCAAATGTCAAAGAATCCGACATCGAACCCGAATCCTATTTATCTGCGAGTAGCAAAGCATGCAACCCATACTTATCACAAGGAGCAATCCCAAGCTTCAATTTAGAACTCAACACGATATGATTATAAGACAAATTCTCATCCCCCCCAAAAAAAATTTAAAACAAGTCACGTCTCTTGATGAAAGGCACATTGAAGTGCAACACTCCTTGAAAGTTAATGTTTTCCAAATTCAAGTACTTCAAGCTCTTGATATTCTCAAAGAACATTAGCAACCTCCCATTAAATGAATTGGATTTGGAGCTCAGATCATAGTTACATAGTACGCTATACGTAGCGGGTCATGGTACAAATTTGGGTATGCAATTCGCTACTTAGAAAATTTGGATTCAATGGGAGGTATCTTGCTTCGGTACGCAAGTTCAGTTAGTGGAACGTTGAAAATTCTTTTTGGGTATCCTTAAAATTTTCCAAAGTATATAATAGAAAACTAGCAAATAGAAAGTTAATTATGCATTTTAATATTTTTAAAACACTTAAATACTTTTTAATGGAGCTAGTTTCTTTGTTGTGTTTTTTCTGCATAGTTCGTGTTGGAATCATGATTTCATTTCACGTTTTATTAACATAGGTATTAGTTACAGTAAAGTCATTAGGTCATATATTCTATTTTGCGCATCCTTTCATCCGATCGCACACATTGAGTTGTGTTTTGCGCATGTGCAGTTAAAGGGACCTTGCGCCCCACATACTTGTAAGTGGCACGCTAATTTTGGAGAACAAATGTATTAGGAATCAATTCACAAGAACTATATGACGTTTCGAAAGGGGTCTGGGGAATCGCGCAACTATGGCTCAAATGCAAACAGCCTAGCTCAAACATCGCTTTCATCGACACCAACCCAAATATTGAATTCCCCAAAACTAACATCTCCTCAAGCCTAACAAGATCCCAATAGCCGCAGGAAGCATCCCATTAAGTGCATTAGAGCTCAAATTAAGCTTTCAAAGAGAACCTAAACTCGCAATCAAATTCGCGATTGAAACCTTGTAGCCAATTTGAGCTGAGATGAAGGTGAGTCGAGTTTAGAGATTTCCAACGATAGGGAATTACACTGAAGAGATTGTAGTTGGAAATAGTAGCATTGGTTAAATAGGGCATTTGCGAAAAGAACACAAAAGGGTCACAAGCCTTACTTGGAGTATTGTTAAGTTCGATGGAAGTGAGATGGGAGAGGCAAGAAAGCCAGACACTAAAGATTTAAGAGGAGATTCAAGAGAACGAGCGAAGGTTAGAGGTTAGATGAGAGGGCAGAGGTCGGCGGAGGGAAAGCTAGGGTTAGGGTGCTCTTAATGGGTTAGGGTTTAATTAGTTTGGGTTTGGGTTTATTTGGTACAATATTAACAAACGTTAGTTTCAGGAGAAACTTTTGGCCAGTGTTTTCAAAGGTGTGCGTCTCACTGCGCCTTATATGCTTTGCAATCCAAGGCAATGGTGAAGCGCCCTGTATCTGATGCAACAGCGCCTTTTGCGCCTCACAAGTAACCTATGCTTCGCGTAGGGTGCATGCCAAGCACAGCATCATATAGTTTTGTTCTTTAACATTTCTATCAGGCCTTTATACTCGATGACTCATATCTCAAAAAGCAAAATAAAACTGTTAGGCCTTTATTGTAGTTCATGAGCACCATAAGTTCACTTCAAAATTAGACTTGATTTGACTTTTGATTTTATCAACTTCGCTCTATGTTGGATATGCTAGCATAAGAGATTGAGACCTTATTTTGGGATTTCTTAGTAGATACTATTTATCTTGACATATTTTTATGTGAAAATATAAAAACATGTTCTTTCATGTTTGATAAACCATCTTGAAAAATTATGTTTGAGGTGTGCGTCTCGCTTCACTCAAGCACGCGCGTCATATTGCACCTTGTGCATGTACGTGTGACTAGACTTTGCGCCCCGCATTGCGCTTTGCGCTTTGCGCATTGATAACACTGTGTATCAGTGCTAATAGGCTTGTATATAAAAACTTCTTTTCCCTCAATTTTAATTTATAGTGGCCTTTGTACCTACCTATCTCTCTCACATGGACCGTGATTCATATATAATAGTGTTGTCATCTGTCAAATACATCTCCAGTAAAAGAGATGCTAAGTGAAAAAAGGACAGTTCGCCCAAAGCATATAAATAACACCAATCACCTCGAGACTAAAAGTATTACAATTTTATTTTTACCACATTAACACTATCTGAACTATTATACAATTTTTAGCCTACATTCACTATGATCTTAATATACCATGTGTTAATTATGATAGTCCTGCACTTCATTGTGATCTTGATATGACTTGGAATATGTCTATCCTATATTTTGACCTTGATGGACCATATTTTTTTACTAAATACTCCTACAGTTTGTCATGTGATATTGCTTTGATATAAGATAGATTTAGTAAAGAGATAACTATACTATCATTATTTAATGTACATAACAATAATATCACGAAAGCAAACTAACAAAAGCTTCTCCATAGTCACTAGTTCTTGCATATGAGACCTTACCCGTAACCTTACTTTAAAACAGAACCAACAGCAGTCATGTTGCATTCTCTCGTCAGGTCAAGATTTGAAACATTTTAGATTCAGGCCACCTCAAATGAAAATCATACTTACAAATGAAGCTCATGAACATCAGACTCAATTCTCGGTACATACTCATGTCTTCTGCAATTTCCAAACACATCCTCACCACATGAATACTTCAACTTTTTTCATTAAATGTCAAAATGATGTTCTTTTGTCTCTTCTTCTCCTTTTATCATTCTTTCCTAAGGCTACCTAAGCTGATTCCACTGTGACCACGATCACCATAGCTATGCAAACAATACAAATTTTACCAGTCACAACAAAAACCAACTGATTGAGTAAGCACTGGTTCCAATGGGTAAATCTAACTACTGGTTTCATCGAGTGTAACCAAAGGCTCAAAGAAAAAAAAAATCAATAAAGCTGTAATCAACATAAAAAAACAACTTTGACTTGATTCTCACCTGAAGCTCCGCTAAAACATCGGACAGCCGTCCATTCCTCAAGATAATAGATCCAGTCAGACCTAAACATCAAAAGGGAACTAATCTCAGTAAATGGGCAAACCCAAAACCCCGTAAAAAAAAAAACTTAACTCAAAACCCACGAAATATCAAATCAAAACAATAAACAATCGAATCCTTCGACTCTCTGTGTAGGAATCAGCATGAATATATAAATTGGGGATAAGAGAGAGAGAGGGGAGACCTGCGCCGACGAGGATAAGAACTTTAGAGGAAGCGACTCCAGTTTGCATCGCCATAGCTTTTTTAATCGATGCAGAATTTGCTCGGGGACGATTCAGAGCTTATTATTGAGGAGAAAAGGGGAACGGAAAAAAAAGAGGGAGGAAAAGAAAACGCTGCTTTCAACTAATAAATTGGGAAGTGGTGATTTTAAGCTAGAAGCCTAGAAAATGAACTTCATTTGGGGGTGATTGTGTCATAGGGCTGAGCATGGTTCGGTTCAAATAGAAAAACCCGATCGAACCGAATCAAAAATAACAATTCGGTTCGGTTTTATTTGTAGGACGGTTCGGGTCGGGTTGAAAACTTTTTAATCCGAACCGACCGAACTAACTAATAAGCAATGAGTACCCAATACCCGTTAACCCTCAAACCCGACCCGTCCCTCACATATCAACTACTCAACAAGAATCCTAATGTCCTGTTTGGATGGAGGGTAGAGAGGGGGAGGGGAAGAAAAATGTAGTTTGAAACACTTTGTTTGGAAGTTTTTTTAAGGAGGGTAGAGAGGAGGAAGAAAGGGAAAAGGAGGGTAAAATTGCTTGGTTTTCTTTCCCCCCGATTTGGACGGTAGAGGATGATAAAGGAGGGTAAATGGGTGTAATGATATTTTTACCCCCATCAAAACAAATAAAAGGACTAATGTGTTATTAGTATAGAGTTATTTATGTAAATTTAGGTATATTTACTTTCTTTCCTTGTTTATCTTTCCCTCCCTTCCCTAGCCTCTTGAGTGCGTCACTGAGCTCAAACTTTATACTTTGCAGTGGTCTGCAAGCTAACGCTGCTGCAGCTTTGAAGCAGTAATAGAACGAGAAATTACATAACACAAGACCAACAATAAAAATATTAGAACAATTTTTCAAAACCGACCGATTTTTTTTTTTTTTCAAAATCGACTTTTTTTTTTATTTATCAAAATCGACCCGGTTTTGTGATTAGGCTGCTAATCACTATCCTAAATAGTCGGGGTTGGCAACCCCGACTATTTAGGAGGGTGTTAAACCCTAATTAAAGGGTGATTAGCAGGTTAATCACTATCCTAAATAGTCGGGGTTGCCAACCCCGACTATTTAGGATAGTGATTAGCAGCCTAATCACAAAACCGGGTCGATTTTGATAAATAAAAAAAAAAAAACAGTCGGTTTTAAAAAAAAAAAAAAATCAGTCCGTTTTGAAAAATTGTTCTTTTGGAAATTATTGAGGGGATGATATGTTAATTGCTTCTTATACATTGATTTTAAATAATATTTTATTTGTCAAATCTCATGATATTAGGTTAAACTTTTGTTTGCTTGGCCATTGGGTTTATGATTCTGTACATTTCATCTTGATTTATTCAGGTTTGAATTAATTTGTGTCGTGGTTGTCTTAACTACTAGTATAGAATTTTGTGTATGATTTTTCAGTGGATATAGGCCATAATGTTACATATGCATAATATAGGGATTGTTTTGTACACTGTAATTGGCTGCAATACATTTTACAAGAAATGGTTTATTTTGCAACTGCTATCGCAAAACAAAAAATAACTGTACATAAAAAAAAAATCAATTGTACATCATTCTTCTACATCTCAACTGAGAAATTTCATCACCTATTTGTCCTTCATTTCTTCATTCATAATGGATGTAAATTAACAAGTAAAATACCATTCAAGTATTGAATAGCTTACAAAATTATGTGATATGCATGCACTTTATGTATGCTTATACGTCAGAAAACTCCCAGGTTGCCACATGACATGGGACATCAGCTGTATCTCTTAGTCTTAAACCTCACTGCTTGAAAATTGAAAGTGCGGCTCCTTTCTAAGTTGTGAGTCATCACATATAACATTTACACAATGATACATATAAACAAACCTTGAGTTAATGCACCATGACATGAATTTAGAATGCATCTTGATTAGAACCGAACAAACCGAACCGAACCGCGCCGAACCGACTTGCAAAAGTTTGGTTCGGTTTTGAATAATGGATGGTTCGGTTCAGTTGTTCAAAATTTGATAAAAACCGAACCAAACCGACCGTTTGCACACCCCTACTTTTCTCCGCTCTCCCTCTTCTTCTCGGCTCCGCGGGCGACGAACCCTAGTTTTGTTCAAGTACTTTTTCTTGTCAATTAGTTCGTTGTTTATATGAGAAGTGTTTAGGGCTAAATTTCTGTTTTTTTTTTTTGCATGAACTAGATTTGATTTCTTGCAGCAATGTCGGGATGGCAACGACACGTGCGATCCGTTCTGCGCCACACTTCTACAGCCAGTGTCAACAAGCAAAACCATCCCAATTTTGTAGCTCCATATAGCTCATTGTCATATTCTTCACAAATTCCTGGTAAATTTTGCTTAAAAAAAATAATCACGAGGCCTCCTTAATGTTTATTGCAATGTATTTTCGTTAAATATATTGTTCTTTTGTAGGTGGCCAATTGGCATGTTTAAGGAGGGCATCTGATCTTTCTACCCGTTAAATATATTGTTCTTTTGTAGGTGGCCAATTGGCATGTTTAAGGAGGGCATCTGATCTTTCTACCCGAAGAATGTTCGGGCCTTTGTATCAGTGTCTACAATACTGTGTATGATGGATTTTGTTACTTACAGCTTGAATTTGCAATGCTTGTAATGATTACATGAAGAAGACCCCATGTTCCATATGTTCCGTAAAGAACTAGACAGCTTTAAGCCCGTATGGTTTTTAGATCTTATGTCAGCATAATGTTTGCTCTTACATAAAATGATAGTGCTCATATTCTTTGCCTTCGATCATAATTGTCTTGTTGCGAGTTCCATCAAAGAGATACATCTTCCTTTTATTAATAACTGCCCGCTTATTGCTTTTACCCGCTTAAACCATCTTTGGCACATAAAAAATTTTAGGAACTTAAAAGATGTGTGCGTTTATGTTATTTCAGGGATTTTTCAGTTCACGGAGATTGTCAGCAGAAGATGTTTCTAATGTGGAGCCTGTTTCGTCTCCTTTGACGCCACTTTTGGGTGACGGTAAAACTACAACCAAGGATGCAGTCTGTAGAAAGACAACTGTTCAAGCTATAAAAAAGGGCATAAAACAGGTTTGCAAATAGTTGCATTCAACTCTGTGGCCACTCCTGGAATTTTCTTATATCTTACTAAAGTATAAAATAGTGAGGCTTAAATTATAGCAATTGCATGTCTAAGTGTAATATTTTGTGAAACTTGAAAATAGGTAATTTTATCATGTCTATCTTATCAAGGGTCAATATGAACTATATATAGAAGTGTACTTTAAACTTTCCACTGCCATGGATGAAGCTTTGCTTTAATGAACACCTGTTTCTAGTTATGTTGAGCACTAGTGTTTCAGTAATAAGCATTTAAAGTCTGGTAGCAGGATTTTCTAGTATTATCGGCTTTTGTTTACTTTTCCTAAATTGCTACATGGTTTCAATTTGATAAATGTGTTACTTTGATTTGTCCTTTTTTCCAAGATATCTTAAATTAATAGTTGAATAGCTGAATTATGTGGTCTCTGCTGAAGGGGCTGTTATCATAAGTTATGTATGTGACTTTATGATTGTGTATGAATCATCACGATAAAGGTTTGTTAGTGTTGTACATGCTTTATTGCCTGCTGCTAGCCGTAGTTGGGGTCTGGACTGAAGTGGTTAGAAAATAATCCTTTCTGAG
>NC_033798.1:90389488-90399467 GCF_001876935.1 Asparagus officinalis
TGACCCCCCCCCCCCCCCCCCCCAAAAAAAAAAAAAACAAAACAAAAAACAAAAAAAGGGAAAAAAAGAAAAAAACCTACCCCCAAAGTAATACAGATCGTAAAAAAACTTAGTTATTAGGTCCTTGCATTGCCTGTTTCTTTGTTCCGTTGAGTAATTGCATCCTTGTAGACTTCCTTAAATACAGCATTACAACTATTTGTATGCTCTTGAAATGTATGAGTATATATTGAGAAAAGCTTGTAGGCAAGAGGGAGGGAGGCATGCCTGAAGAAAGAAGAGGGAAGCCCCCAAAGGTGGATGTAAGTTTCCTTGTCTAAAGAAGACCACCCTAAAATGGAGACTGTTGCCTTTGTAATCCGAATGAATCCTCCCGCTACACATGCGGATCACACTGCATACATGGGATCATAAAATTCACCATGAACAACTGTACGCCTCTGTGCACCGTGAATTGAATTTTATAATAGCTTGCAATAGTGTGCCTCTACTGTTTAAATTTGAAACTCTTAACCACTACAATTGGGAAATTTGCATCCATAATCTCACATTATGAAGGAAATATATATACCGTCAATCCTAACCTTACTTGGTCTTGAAATATAGAACCTCGTATCTAATTTTGACACATGACGGGAAGGTTATCAAACTTTGTGCAAAATTGCAAGTTCAATCCTGTAAGTAGGCAAGGTCTTCCGGTGATATTCATTGATTAACTTTCGAAATAGATCATTTCCCCATTTGCTCTAGATACAAGAGTGGGGGTTTCTTGCTTCAAGTACCTTTTTTTTTGTGCCGGGCATTCTATATATGTGTTGGAGAATAATTTGGGTATCATATGTCTGAATATATTAATGTCTTCACTATCAACAATTTGGAAATCAATGAACCTAAGAACTTAAAAATAAAATGAGAGACGCTGGACTGTATGGAGGTTTTATAGCCAATCAGACTAGAGTTACATGATAATTTATAAAGGGACACTTGTTTGAACTTTAAGACGTAGTGTATTACTCTTAGAAACCTTTCAATTAAATATCTTCAATGATAGAATGGTTTCGTAGAAGTATGGTTTGGGTTCTCGTTACAATGAAAAGGACTAGTGGCTGAAAATTCGTGAATTGACATGCACAATTCTTCTGTTGTTGTGGACTTTAAGCGTTCTTTACATCCCTGTGTACAAGTCATGCTCGGAACTGAACAGGATCCTAATGCAGTGGAGAAAAGGATCTCATGAATGTTATAGCTCAGAAGATTTGTCCTTTGATTCTTTTTCTTTGTCATAGAGAATGTTTGTTCAGGGAACTTCCTAGTCTCCTCAGAGTTAACTTCTTTGTAGGTGCATCCTGCATGTGGTGGTTATGCAGTTGATCCGTCTTCCTGGTTTATAGCACTTTTTATTGGAAACAATTGATTTAATTAGTTACTATTTGCATTCTTCGTATATATTTAAGTTACAGGTTCTGTGTATAAGGATTCTTGAGACTTGTCTTATGACACAGTAATAATATTACCTAATAGAGATGTAATTACCAAAAAAATGGATTTTTTTGGGACATACAACTGAATAATGTTGGGAATCTTCTTTGATATAATGTATTCGTCAGGGACTGTCCAGCTAATGGCCAAGGCATGTGTCCTAGTCAAGGAGTATTTCTAGGCTCCCAACTCCAGTTTTCTTAGACGTGCATTGGCAAACAAGGAAACTTAACCTCTAAGCAGAGTCTTCTTTGTTACCAAAAGATATAGTCTACATTGCATTTATCAGATTAATGTGCGAAATTGAATGGTAACGGGTTTACTGTCCTTACTGATACAGTAGCACTGGCTCTGGAAATGTAATAGCACAAAGAGTTGGTTTTGGTTTTTGACATCTTGTTGATGATTATACTAAGCTAGGATTACATTTGAACGCAGAGCTTCGTAGCCTTGAAAATTAGTGAGACATCACTCCTCTTAGTCTCAATGTTAGAATAAACTATTTTATAGATATTGTTACTTTAATGAGTAATACATTTTACTCCTCGTGGTAGCTTTGTGAATATCAACCTGAAGCGATAAGTTGTACACATAGAAATATAGAATCAACTTATTATATAGATGAAAAATTGTTAGCTTTTGCATAAATTAACGCAATACACATCTTTAATTTGACTCTTTTATGGATAATGGTGCTAGAGTCCCAAGAAGGTCAATTTGGTGGCTAAACTGGTTAGGGGAATGCGTGTTGAAGACGCTCTCTTGCAGCTGCAAGTAACAGTGAAAAGAGCTGCCAAAACAGTGTATCAGGTAAGATACTCTCAACAGGTTCATACATGTGTATATTTATACACACTCTTCATGTATCACGTTTAATGCAAGTTTCATTTAAAAAAAAAAACTTGATGGTCTGATTGCAGGTTATCCACTCTGCTCGAGCCAATGCAGCCCATAATCATGGGTTGGATCCAGATAAACTCCTTGTCGGTAAGCTGAAGTTTTAAGTTGTGCATAGTGTATAAGCAACACCTGACCTGCCTCATTCCCTATATTTATGAATCTGTTTAGGAGATTTGACTTTATCTGGATCTAAACCAAAAGCAAGTAATCGTTGGATATGGATCGTGTATGAATCACAGAAACTACCACTGTAACCTGAATTTGTGAATTTCTTCACCAGTGATCTATCTAATATAATGTTAACCTCTCTCTGTACAGAATGTTGGAGAGTAATCAGGCCCAACCTAGAGTTAATGGGCCTTAAATAGAGGTTAGGAACCAATTCCTCGGTAGTGGTCCTAACTTCTATTTAAACCCGTGACTCTTTCTTATCTTTTTCCATTGTGGGACTATACTCATACATGGATATTCAAAACAAAATGTATTGTTGGTTTTTGTCTACAAGGAGTCAAACTTTTATTGGTAAACCCCTATAATTGTTTTAAGATGTCATGTGATGGCTCGAATCTTTGTTGCAAAGGGAATTGTCTTTGATTGCTTGTCTTGTCTTTTTAATGTAACAACAATATGTGCCTTAGCCATTGCTTGGCAAATTTCTTTGCATAGAGACTCATCGTTTTTATTTGGCTAGAATATGTAGAAATAACTTACTGTGGTCTCTTGAAGTCGCAAATAAACTGAAGCTTTAGTTATAAAACCTTTTTCCCCTTGTGTTTCCACAGCCTAAGCCTTTGTTGGAAAAGGGTTATATCTGAAGCGACTCTCATACCACGCCAAAGGAAGGAGTGGGATCATGGTGAGACCCAGATGTCGGTTGACGGTAGTGGTTCGCGAGACCACACCAGAGGAAGAGGCAAAGATAGCCAAGCTGAGAGTCAGCAACTACAAGAAACTTTCGAGGAAGGAGAAGCAGTTAGTCCCTCATCAGCTAATCGAGACCACACCGAGGTGGGGCCGAAAAAGGAAGGAGTCTGTTGTTGCCTCAAGTTAATGCATAACGCGAAAATAGTACTCTCCTTCTAATGTTACCAATGGATAATGCAAGTGAGGCTGACGCTGCAGTTTTGTAGGCAACTGTCTTGTAGAAACTAGGTATCTTGTTATTCTCATGAGTACTTGTTTGTAATAAAATATCGCGCGCAGACCGTATGAATTTTGTGGATCTGTACTAAGATCTTGCTGGAACGGTTGAGGTTTGATAGCATTCCTTGACATGCTATTAGAATCCAAAGTTTAGAATGTAATTAGACGATAATCTACACTGTTTAAGCTTTTGAAAGGTTATAACTGATAGCACAAACTTTGTACATCTCCAGCTTTGATGTCATCCCAATACCCGCAGGGCAAGATTCTGTGACATTATCAGGCAACTGTTTGATACTACTGTATACCAAAATGACGAGTTAGTAATTTTTATCCAACGTAGTTGTAGAATTTATGCTCTTCAAACTTTATCATACTATTCTGATGCCATCTTAACTAGAGATTTTATGCACATATTCTCATATCATCCTTTATCTATTATCCTGAGGCTTCAGCCCCTACTTGCCTTCCGAATTTGTCTCCCGAACTCTTTAATTTGTCCCCCGAACTCTTTAATTTGTCCCTTCATACTTTCTAAACAATTTTAGTCTCATCTTACTGCCCTTACTGCCGTAAAATATTAGATTCGTCTCTTTGTACCTTTTAAAGTAATTTGTTATCATATCCTGAACTAGCAGGTGTACAAGTTATTATTTCTCCTTCACTAATTTATGGGTATTTTAAATACGAGTATTTCAAATAGATAAAGATGATAACTCAGGAGGTAAAGCTGGACTAGAATGATCGTTCAGGGGATAGTGTGAGATTGAAAATAGTTTGGGACGTACACAAGGATGAATCGTTCAGGGGATAGTGTGAGACCGAAAATAGTTTGGGACGTACACAAGGACGAATTGGTTAGTTCAAGGGGCAAGCTGAGACTAAAGGGGTAGGAGAAGTATGCAGGCACAAAAATGAATAGCTCAGGGGGAAAAACACTAGGGGTTGAGAATTTGAAAGATTGAACCATATTACTGAACCATGTCATTTCAGTGTACATTTTTTGCACTTTATTTAGAATTGTAACTGAGACACTAATGTCTTCTTCCCTTTGTCAGCCTTTCATAATTGGAAGAGGGGAATTCCAGTACATAGAACTAGCCCATACAGCGTTACTATATTACAAAACTAATTAAGCGTTGGACTCAAAATCGAAAACTCTTGATCTAATCATTCCTCTCATAAGCACTACCCTTATTTTCTCTCCCCGTCCCAACTGTACTCTTCGCTACATCCGTGGCGCTCTTCACTTGCTTGCCAGCCTACAAAAAATAAAGAAATATAAATAAAAAACATACAGTTCTATCAAATTTCAATAAAATTATCAAATCCTGCTACGTACAGACTGAAAGAAGCTTCATGCCTTCTCCTTGACAACTTGAGCAGCATCACGGGCGCTCTGCGCCGCATGTGAAGCCCCCTGCTTGACGACTTCTACTTTGTCCGGTGTCGGTGTGGCTTCTTTAATGTACGTACAAGAAGGGAGCAGAAGTAGTCACTTTTGCTTAGTATTGAGAATGTAGTTCAAATTTTGGAGCAAAATGCACACAAGAACATTAATGAGTTACATCAGTTATGCCCCAGGCTTGAGCAGCATTATAGCGAGCTTGACCTTGTGATGCCATCTATTTTAACTTCTTCACAAATTAAACTCTTTGTACTGTGATATGAAATTATGAGCTGCTCGGTGCTTGATGGGATTTTACAAGCTGCATTGACGAGGGTGGGAATTGTTGGCGCGTGTTGTGCATTGAGCTTCAACACGTAGCAAAACACGCGTTGCGCTGAAATGTCTTGACTGGGTTCGCACCACTTGGGCCCAATTGTAAAACGCTAAAAGTTATTAGGGGTTTATTGCAAAATGCTAAAAGTTCATCGGTGTTTACTGTGATTTACCCTTAAAAATATTATCAACAGCTAATAGGTGTATATGGTACAGAAACATATTTTTTTTTTTTTCTAAGAGCATTCTTAGGTCACTTCTAAAGCATCACCTTAAAACTAAAAGCAATTTCAATAAGTATTAAAAAATTATCAAACATCATTATTAATTGCTTTTGAAAAAATAAATAGGAGTACCCCAAATATTAGGAATTTGGTTCTTGTCTCTTAAGTTTTCAAATGATAAATGAACTCATGGTGTCTTTCCGCAGTACGGGTTCTCTCAGAACACCTGCACTATGCGGGGCATTCTGAACCGCACATAGGTGGAGAAGGGCGATAGTGATGATATTTCACTACCCCCGATCCTATCAAAACATGGGGTATTCTGATAGGATTTACACTCCTCTTTCCATTTGTGTTTAAAATTTACTCATATTTTTTCATAAAAAGTATCTCATTCTTTGTCATCTAAGCAGTTTAGAAATTATCTTATATTTTTGTCATCTGGCTAGTCCAAAAAAAGGCACAGATTGTCGTTCACTTAATCTGTTGAAATTGATATTGACGAGGGCCTTTAATTAAGGCTAAAATCTAATTGCATGTTTAATTAGTTTCTTTAGTTTTTATGACTGTGGTTCTTTAAATGAATGGTTATTTTATTGTATAATAAGTGATGTTTTTATTTTTACTAGGTTTTGTACACATGCAATGCACGTGGTTAAATATCATGATTAAGTATTTTTGGCTTATTTTCTAACTAAAATTTGTTACTCAATTCCATTTTAATAGTTTATGCTCACTTTTGTCTCCAAACTTTAATATTGCGATTAATTTTTTTTTGATGTTTTTTTAAATGGGCTACACCCAATTTAAATTTTCATGTTAATATTTGAATTGATAGAAAACAAATATAATTTGAAGCTAATTTGAATTTTTTTATTATTTTGGCTGACATGAAACCAAACTTTACTTGAGAAAGTACAGTGTTGCAAAAGTAAAAAATATTGAAACAATGTTATACAAGGAAGGTGAATAATAAGGCAAAATAATTGCTTAAAAGTATGCTATAATGATACAAAAGAGAATATAAAGTTTGTTCCTAATTGTTGATAGACTTCATAAGAAATTATAAATTAAAGATTAATGCTAATTCTAGTATACTTTCATATGATAAAAACATATGCACAAGCATATAAAAGTACTAAAAAAACTTATGAAACTCCATTCTAAAGATTTCTAAATTTACTCAAAATAATTAAATTATTCTATAAAATATTCAGAAAATATTATCTTTTATTCCTTCTGTTTTATTTTTTTTACTGAGCTAATATCAATCCTTCCCCACCTTTATCTTTTTCTCGGGCAATTCTAGAGTAGTATCTTCATCATCTACTCGATTATGATATTAGGCTAGAGTTGTACTTTTTGTGTTGTTATCGTTTCTGGGCTCGTTAATCTTTTATCTTGTTGTTTAACTTCACAAAGAAGTTAAATGTATTTCCGATGTTCAACACATACTTCTTAAAATATTAATTTATTACTTAAATAAGATTAGGAGCTACCTCTTTTTTTTCTATAATGAATTCTTCTGATGTACATCCAATTAGAATTTTTGTTACGTCAATAATATTACATTTGCTCTATCCCTGTTATTTTTCATAAATATCTAAACTAAATACATGTATTTTTTATTACCAATTTTTCTTAGATTATAATATTAATATCTAATTTCTTTAGTATTTGAAGAACAAAGTATGAAATTTATGAATGCTTACTAATTTTTATTACATCTTTCATGAAGAATTCTTCTCTGACTGGGATAAAATTATTAAATTATTTTTTAATGTAACACAGTTGGTGCTTCTTTAATAGACATGCCTTAGGTTAATGCCAATTCAAATGGTTCATGGACATTTTTTGAATTTTAGATTTATTTCAGTCATTTTCCCATTTACAATGGAAATAGCTTGATTCTTTTAAATGATATCTCTGAACATTCTGATATTTTCTCCATACATAATTCATTGTATTCTTTTACTCTATAAATATTATTAACATCATATATTAATATTTCTAAATTATAATTAATTAATACTAAACTATTATATTATAGTCTTTTATTATTTTTATGGATTTAAACATCTATAAATTAATGTTACTAATGTGTTTTGCTGCTCTAACTTATTAGTAAAATTTTATGCAATTGCTTTAATTTATATGGTGACAATAATTTTTAAGCTATAATATTTTTTAAATTTTTATTTCTTAACCGGATATTTTTAATCAATTCTTATTATGAATGCGTATGCATCCCCCTGAAAAGTCTCACTGCAAGGGTTTTTTTGCAAATATTCCAGCGATTTTGGCGCATTTATCTTCCTCTCTCTCTCTCTCCATCTCTCAAAACAAATTTCCCAACTCAAAGCCCCATCACAACCCTCAGCCTCTCAAAACGAAATTCCCCAAACCCTCACCCTCCTCTCCCCAAAGCTCAGCCTCTCCACAAAGAACCCCAGCCGCAACTCCGCCACGACTCCGACACCGCCGCCACGAGATCCCTCCCTCCCTTCCTCCTCCACAACCAATCGCCGCCCGCCTCTCCGCCACGAACCCCAGCCGCAACTCCGCCCCCTCCTCCTCTGCCATTAAGCACTCCTCCCCTCCCTTAAATCCTCAGATTTCGACAAATGGGAACTCACTTCTGGATATAGGGTTTGCGGTCCTTCTTTAACTCAAATTCGAGCTCCTTGGTTCTAGATTTAGCCTTAGGTGCCCTCCTTCGACGGGATTTCGTCAATCCCTCTCTGAACTCAGGTAAGGATCACGCCCCAATTTTCTGTTTTCTCATTAATTTGCGTGGTTCAACTTGAATTCAAATGCGTACCGACTTTGTTTAATATCGAGGATTGATTTTGATTCTAACAGAGCTTGTACTGATTCATGAGGAAGAATCCATATTATAAAATATTTTGTTCTAGTTCCTGATTTTATCAAATTATGATTCTTATTAGAAATTGTTGCTGACCTTGGATTGCAAATACAGGAAGCAGCAGAGGTTCTGCTAGCCCAACTGACCAAACTCCGAGCCGAAGCAAAAGGGATGAAGATCAAAAGAAAGCAAGAGAAGGCCGCAATGAAGGCTGCAAAGATGGCGGCGAAGATGGAAAATCGAAGGCTGGCAAGGGTCCACTGTGCATTGGGCTGGAGGATGTTGGTTCCATAGTGGCTGATTTCTTCGGAGAGAGGAAAGAAGGTTTAGGATTCGTTGCTGCCTAGTGATTTAGTCATGATTTTTGAGTTGTTCAATTTTTTAGAGCATGCTATATGTGAGTTTATACGTAGTTACTTTAATTGAGTTTGGGTCTATGATTTCTTGCTGTGTAATGTTCTTACAACTGTAAATAGTTAAGTGTGTTTACATGTTGCTTTGTATGTAGCTTAGGTTAATAAAACTATACTTTCAGTTGAATTACCTTCTCAATGTAAGATTGTCAATGGTTTGTGAATTGAGTTTCTATGTTTGGTTTAGGTTAATAAAACTACAATTTCAGTTGCAACTACGTGATTAATCAGGGAAGAGAGAAATCGAGTAGTATCTCGCAGTTCTCTTCAGCCTCCAGTTGGACGAGTAGTATCCAGAAGTGAGTTCCCATTTGTCGAAATCTGAGGATTTAAGGGAGGGGAGGAGTGCTTAATGGCAGAGGAGGAGGGGGCGGAGTTGCGGCTGGGGTTCGTGGCGGAGAGGCGGGCGGCGATTGGTTGTGGAGGAGGAAGGGAGGGAGGGATCTCGTGGCGGCGGTGTCGGAGTCGTGGCGGAGTTGCGGCTGGGGTTCTTTGTGGAGAGGCTGAGCTTTGGGGAGAGGAGGGTGAGGGTTTGGGGAATTTCGTTTTGAGAGGCTGAGGGTTGTGATGGGGCTTTGAGTTGGGAAATTTGTTTTGAGAGAGAGAGAGAGAGAGAGGAAGATAAATGCGTCAAAATCGCTGGAATATTTGCAAAAAAACCCTTGCAGTGAGACTTTTCAGGGGGATGCATACGCATTCACAAAATCGCTGGAATATTTGCAAAAAAACCCTTGCAGTGAGACTTTTCAGGGGGATGCATACGCATTCATCCGTATGAGAAATGGACTCTATATATATATATGAGATTAATGGGTATCCTTGTCATAGGAGGGGATTTCCTCCTTGACGCCTCTAAAATCACATGATTGAGCGATATTATGGATGATCCGCTCCGTTGAACTTGATCTACATATTCTAAAACCCCAACACACCAAGTTTGGGGTGAACCCGTCGTCCGTTTGACCCTCCATCGAGCCATGTGAAAAGTTCTATTCATTCAAAACCGTTAAAATTGATACGAGTGGATGAAGGGTCAAACGACGACGGGTTCACCCCAAACTTGGTGTGTTGGGGTTTTAGAATATGTAAATCAAGTTTAACGGAGCGGATCATCCACAATGTCGCTCAATCATGTGATTTTAGAGGCGTCATAGGAGGAAATCCCCTCCTATGACAAGGATACCCATTAATCTCTATATATATATATATATAGAGGGATACGACTCGAGTA
>NC_033798.1:90399472-90408241 GCF_001876935.1 Asparagus officinalis
ATATATATATATATATATGGAAAAGTGATTCTAAGCTGACACCTTAGATTCTCACCTAAGGATGCGGCCTAAAATCACATTATTCCCTAAAAAATTTTCAATCCGCTCCGTTGAACTTGATCTACAAGTTCTTAAACACAAAGACATCAATTTTGAGGTGAACCCGTCGTGTTTTGACCCATTATTGAGCCGTGCAAAAAGTTCTATTAATTCGAAATCGTTAAAATTACAGCGAGTGGATGAAATATCAGAACACGACGGGTTCACCTCAAAATTGGTGTGTTTGGGTTTAAGAACGTGTAGATCAAGTTCAACGGAGCGGATCAAAAAAAAATTAGGGAATGATGTGATTTTAGGTCGGGTCCTTAGGTGGGAATCTAAGTTTGGGATGAACCTGTTGTCATTTGACCCTCCGTCGAGATATGTGAAAAGTTCTATTCATTCGAAACCGTTAAAATTGATACGAGTGTATGAAGTGTCAAACGACGACGGGTTCACCCCAAACTTGGTGTGTTCGGTTTTTAGAATATGTAGATCAAGTTCAACAGAGCAGATCATCCACAATGTAGCTCAATCATATGATTTTAGGCCGCGTCCTTAGATGATTATCTAATGCGTCACCTTAGGAACACTTTTTCCTATAATATATATATATATAGTCAATATGATTATATATATATATATTATTATAGTAATATATGAAGAAGAGAGATGAGAGAGGAGAGAGAAATTTATGTCAACTTTTAAAGTTGGTACGTCCACTCTTAAGTTCTAGTCAATTGATAGGATTTACTTATGAGCTATCATTTTGTTGGAGAATTCGCTCGTTGTAAGCTTGATTCTATTCATTATTCGTAAAACCCCAATATCAGCCAAAAACTTTTTTGAGGTATAACCTATCGTGGGTGACCCTCTGTCGAGCCGATGTAAAAAGTTCTATTCATTTGAACCCGTTAAAAATTGATATGAGTGGATGAAGGGTCAAACCACGACGGGTTTCACCCCAAATTTGGTTGTGTTGTGGGTTTTAAAAATATGTAGATCAAGTTCAACGGAACGGATTCATCCACAATGTAGCTCAATCAAGTAATCATCATGACTAAGAAATTTAATGGACGTCCACTTAAGTTGACATAAGTTTTCTCTCTCTCTCTCTGTCTTCTCTCTTCCTCTCTCTCTCTAATATATATATATATATATATATATATATATATATTATATCATATCATAATATATATATAATATAATTGTGACGAATGTCCTAAAGGTGACGCGCTTAGAATAATCATCTGTAAGATCAGCGGCCTAAAATCACATGATGTAGCTATTAGCATGTGTGGATGATCGCGCTCCGTTGAATACTGTATCTACATATTTCTAAAACCGCTAACGCAGCCAAAGTTTGGGGTGAAGCCTCGTCGTCGTTTACACTTCCGTCGAGCATGCGATAAAGTACTATTCATGTCGAAACCGTTAAAAATTGATACGATGGATGAAGGGTCAAACGACACGAGTGGGTTCACCAACAAACTTGGTGTGTTTGTGTGTTTTAGAAGTATGTAGATCGAGTTTAACGGAGGTTCGATCATCCACAATGTAGCTCAATCATGGTGATTTTAAAGATCTGCGTCTTTAGATGATAGTTAATCTAAGGCGTCACCTTAGAACACTTCTCATAATATATATATTATATATATATATATAGTTATATATATATATAATATAATATTATAATATATATTATATATATATATATATAATATATATATACTATACGGAAAAGTGTTCGCTAAAGATGATCGCCTTAGATATCATCTAAGGACGCGACCTAAAATTAGCATGAATTGATGCTATATTGTGGATGACCGCTTGTTGAACTGCGATCTACATATGTCTAGAACTCCAACACACCAAGTTGGAGTGAACTTCGTAGTCGGTTTAATCCCTCCGTCGAGACCATTGTGTGAAAAGTTTTATTTCCGTTCGAAACGTGTTGAAATTGATATGAGTGGCATGAAGGGTCAAAACGCACGACGGTTCACACCCAACAATTGTTGTGTTCGGGGTTGTTAGAATATGTAGTCAAAGTTAATGTAAGCGATCATCACAAAATGTAAGCTCAATCATGGTGCATTTTAGGTCGCGTCTTTAGAAGAATTATCTAAGGGTGCATCTTAGAACTACTCTTAAACCCAAACACAAGCCAAATATGTAAAAAATATAAATTATGATACGCTCCATTGAACTTGATCTACACGTTCTTAAACCCAAACACACGAACGAGACCAATTTGGGGTGAATCCCGTTGTGTTTGACTATCGTTGAGGCCGTGCAAACAAGTTCTATTCGATTCAAAACCGTTAAGAATTGGCAGGCGAGTGGATAAAGGGTCAAAACACGAACGTTCATCGCAAAATAGTGTGTTTTGGGTTTAAGAACGTGCTAGATCAAGTTCCAACGGAGCGATCGCAAAAAAAGAAATGATGTGATTTAGGACCGCGTCCTTTAGGTGGGAGGCCTAGGGTGTCACCTTAGATTCACTTTCCTATATATATATATATATAATATATATATATATTATATAAGTATATATAGTAGTATATATATATATTATCATATAGATATATATCATATATATATTAGTTGGGTGTGTGGGTGTGTGTGTGTGGAAAACTGTGTGCAAGCTTAAGTGGATAGGGAATATGTCCACCAAAAGTTTGCTTCAACTAACAACATATTGGCGCCTAGGGATCCTTATATTATATTAAAAAGGTGTTTTTATATTAATAACATTGTGCTACAAACTTTGGTGGATAAACTTAAGTTTGATAGATCTTTGCTCTCTCTCTCTGCCGTCTCATTCTCGCTAGCTCTAATATATTATTATATATATATATCAGAGAGAAAGAGCAACGACTCCTTATCAACTTAAGTGGATTAGGGAATAGTGTGTCGCATCCAAACTTTATTATCTCACTCCATTAACAACATAAAAAAGTCCACTCAATATTTCATGGCAAGGATCCCATAGGATAACATCCAAGTGGTACAAAAAAGTTTTGGTTGGATGTCCACGTTAAGTGGACAGCAAGTTTTGCTTCTAAACATATCACTACTATTATTATATATATAGTATTATATAATATATCATATAGTATATATATATATTATATATATAAATTATAGTCTACAAGTCGTTTAGTCAAATGAGGCTTAAATTAGCAGTATATGCTACAAGTCGTTTAGTCAAATGAGGCTTAAATTAGCAGGCAATGATTGCTTGGAGTTAAGAAATAGTACGATATTTTTAAAAATTAAATATGGAAGATATTTCTACTTTTAGGGGAGAACTGGTGTAACTAATGTTAGCTTATTAGAGCTGTTAGCGAGTGACATGACAAATGGGACAAAAATCATGTAACACCATGCGATCACATGCATCTCTCCTATGCCCTGGTAGATATTCCCACCTACGGACCAACCAATTTATAGTTATTTTGGGCAATGTGAGTTAGGTTGCGGTTACAGCTGACTCCTGCCAAATACACTGAACTTGTTGGCAGTGGATATACAAGATAATAAGATCCTAGTTTTATTTAAGAATATATAAAATACTGCCTTTCAGATGAAATTAGTTTACCTTTTAAATTTGACAGTCTCATCCAAACTAATTGCAAAGATTATCAACATCCGAAGGACTTGCACCTGAAAAAGTTACAGAATGATATAACAAACGATATGAAGTGGTGGCAACAACAACTGATACTTCAACATGGTAGTGACGAGATTCATTTCTCAAGTGTCTACAGACTAAATAAAGAACAGTTAAAACAAGATATCAATCCCCTCTTAACTACTCAAGAATAAAATTATATAACGGGAAAAAAAATTCCATGCAAGAAATTTCAATTAGAAGATTCATGCATATTGCAGAAAACTGTTGCCCTCTTCACAGTCGAACACTAGATGATTTCTTTCAGACAGAACTTGTTGAACCGTCGCTGCACCCACACTGGCACTAGCTCCTGGCTCTCACTCTTCCATACTATACCCCCATTTCCTCCACCATGAAGTTGCTCAGAGGGAGGGTTTGTTTATCTAAAAGCAGAAACAGAAAGCATCAAAGAATAGAAATAAATATATAGGATTAATTAAAATCCAGTACCTTGAGGTATGATGTCACTAACACAGTTGACCCTGGAGTTTGTGTATCTACATGGATAGCATTGATGTTACTGATTGTAATAACACGGGTAACCCTGAGAGTTGTTTTTCATCTGGGCTCTAGGGTCACCCGTGTAACAACATTGGTAATCTTAGTATTTACTCGGGTAGATTCACAAACTCCTGGGTTACCTGCATAATAGCACCAGACCTAAGGGAACTGGAATGTAATTAATCCAATATAATAATAATAGAGGCAAAAGTTTGTTATGAGGAAATATTTAGGCTCGGAGTCGGAGATGGAAACTCAGAATTTAGGATAATGCAGAAAAATCTGGATAGGGTCATACAGACTTGACGAGGAGTTTAGAATGGTGTGATGTTAAAAGTAAAAAATAAGTGGAAGTATTTTAATTTCATGAACTCCACATGCAAAACACACAAAAGAAGTAGCAACATTAACCAAAACCCTCGCGAAGGAGCCCCCCACTAAAACCACCGATTTGAAAAAGAGATTTATAATAAATAGAGAGAGTACTAAAAATAGATAAAGAAGAACTTGGTTGGAAGCAATTAAAACGGCCATGAAGTGGTTACTTTGTGGAGATGATAAGAGCTTAACAGAGCTGAATGGAAGAATATGATATGCATAGCAATTCCCAAAATTGGAATAAAAGCTTTGTTGTTGTTGTAATTAGCCAAACCATTACAAGTTTCTTTTATTAGGATCGGAAACTAGATGTCAGATTCTCAGCCAGGAAATCTTACAACAGAATATATAAAGTTGTTATAGTTCGATAAATGATAATTATACTCCACTGCTAGTCCCAAATAAGACAGATGAAATGGAAATTGACTTCTTAAACTTGACATTTGGGTATTAACTTTGCACTTCGTAGGTTAAAAAAAATTTCAAAAGTGGTATTTTCCTTCTAAAATAACATATTGTTGTAATATGCGCAAACATACCTAAAATTTTTCAGTTAATATATAAGATGGCATGTGTTTATGCTGGTTCGCCTTGCATCTCAGCAGCTGTCCTTTTTGACTTGTGCTTTGATTTCTTCTCTCGTTTCTTGCTTCTGTTGATAGAAACAAAGGCAAACATATACGCAACACATTAAGGAAACTCATATGGTAAAGAAGAAAAAAAATTAAAGGGACTAAAAGTACGTACTCATCTTTTGAGCTAGGATCCCAGCAGCTCTTTAATTTTCGATCAATATGCCTCATATCCTTAGCAGTTGGAATTTTTAGTTTTCCCAGCTGTAGCATAAGCAAAATGTGGATACAATGCTTGTAAAGGTTGCTTCAGAGAACATGGGATATATAGGTGCATTTAAGTCAATGAAGAGGTCCAAAAAAGAGAATACCATAGAACTAAAATATTCTGCTCAAAATCATGAAGTTCCATGTGAAAAAAATGCGTATACAAAACCAAACTTATGGACAAAGCTAGCAATGTTAGGTAAGTGTGTCAACCAAATACTAGGATTCAACCAATTTTAGTTAGTATAAAAGACTAGTGAATAACTATGTACACAGAACCAGACTTGTGGACATAGCTAGAAAGGTAGGTAGGGTGTGTCAACCAAATCATAGGATTCAGCCCACTTTCATTACTATGTAACATAGATATAGTAATGACAAATGGCTATGCACAGGTCATCAAGAGTTACCAAAAGCTCAATGGATGACATGGTTTGAGCAAGTTCTGTTGTGGTGTGAACTCCCTGACGAGATAGCATACTCTCCAAGTATCTGCAGAGGTTTCAAACATAAAGAAAACAGAGGGTCAATACATAAAAGGTAAGGTGACTAGATTCCAAAACGAACAGGGGTTGTTTTGTTTTGTTTTTGTGTTTTTGTGTGTGTTGTTGTTGTTGTTGTTGTGCACTTGGGGAGGGGGGGGGGAGGCGGGGGGTTAAAGAGGCTGAGGTGGAGAATGTATAAATAGGAAGTTAGGAACCTTTCAAAATTGAGAGCTCCGAGTACTTCATTTGACCTGTGCAAAGCAGCCAATGCCAACTGCACGGAGTAAGAGATGGTGGCCCTCATTATAAATATGCATAGGATGTAATAAAAGAAGCATAGTAGTCAACATATAGAAATAAAAAAGCCTTCCTAAACTATACTGAAACACCAGTGAGTATTGAAATGCTAGAAATATTTTCTCATCTATTTAAACTGTCAAGAAGATGGTTTATTATTTTCACTGATACACTTTGCTTGTGATTGATCTATAAAACAATGGTACGATGAAGTGAAACTAAATGTTCACTTCAGGAAGAACCAAAAAACCATAACAAGCTGATTTAAGAGGGGGAAAAAAAGAAAATAAACTAATGACACTAGCAGACAATGAGATTTAGAATCTACAGAAATGGTTGGTAATACATATTCCATGCATATTCAGATGATTGATAAAGTTATACTCTTTCGTGTTTTATGTCACTTGCGACCATAATGGTTTATCACTTCTCCACTTTTCCCGAACTATAAGCCTAAAGGAAGCAGAGACATGATGCATATATATATACGTGCATTACACACACACACAACCATGCAATGTGCCTATGTTTCTATGTGTGCATTTGTGCCCCAATGTCTATGTTCATGTGCATGTGCGTGCACACATCAGTGCACACCTACAAATGTATATGTGAATGTGTGGTTGCACAAGGAGAGAAAGAAAAAACTAATGGTATAAGATGGTCATAAAGTGAGATTAATATTAAGATAAAGGATAATGTTCGTGAGGTCTTCCCACATTTTCATCGGCTTGACTAATAAGGTAGTCATGTATCTTTTCCTTCTCACATCTCATGTTTTTTTATCCGCCTTCTCGCACCTCATGTTAATCCCTTATCCCATCTCATTGTGTTCTTTTCTCATTATGTTTAAGGAGAAAATTGCCAGAAAGATAGATATGAAGATTCGATATAGATAATTGTATTCTATTATAAGCCATAGATAAAGCCAAGAGCCAAAAGACATATATTTCCACTTCTTAAATATCTGAAATTTGAACTCGAATCTACTTCAAGTTTGAAAATTCATGTGATGTTGCAGTGATCAGAATCTAGACGAGCTGCTAGATGATGAAGCATGTTCCTGTGCCCGATATTTGCTACACTTAAAGAGCATATAAATATACAAGTAAGTTATTCAGGTTTGCCGACAGGCGTATTTCTTATAGAAGGAAATTACCTGCCCAGGGGGGAAGAGAAGAGGTGCATCCGTCAGCATCATCCTATCAACCTCTATAGAAGGAAATTACCTGCCCAGGGGGGAAGAGAAGAGGTGCATCCGTCAGCATCATCCTATCAACCTCTGATTTGGCAGCTTCTTGCAACTCCTGGGAAGAGAAGAGGTGCATCCGTCAGCATCATCCTATCAACCTCTGATTTGGCAGCTTCTTGCAACTCCTGCAAAGATAATTGAATAATTTTAAGGCAGAAAATGTTTCAATTACTGGCAAATACACATCAGTTATGGGGGAAGAGAATTTCCTCAGACACTTAAAAGTTTTTAGGTTTTTTAATGGGTCAGACACTTCTTGGGACACTCCAGTGATGCTTTCCGAATCATAAAAATGTTGCCTGGACCATTTCATTTTCAGAATAGAAGCTTTTATATAAAGGCTCTTTGGTTCTTTCCGTTCTCCAATGAAAATTAATCCACTGTGTCAAGTTTCATATAAATGTCCAACTTTTGTTTAAGTGATGCAACAAACCAATAGGTAAGTTAATTTTATACATAGACATAAACTCTTCTACATACACATATTTAAAACATAGGCAATTCCCATAGTCGGTTCTTGGAACTTCCACAACCATTAATTCCTAAGTTTCGAATGATAAGATGGTTGATACACTGTCCAGAGAATTCATGAGTATATCTATTTAAAATGGTTGAGTTTTGATGTTTTTCCTCCTTTTCCCCTATCCCTTCCCTTGATTGCTTTTCTCCTGCCTAAGCTTCTCCTTTTTATATCTTAACTTTGTGAACACTCCTGTGATATTATCAGATCTGACTTTTATTAAAGTTCGCGCACTAGAAGGTATATAATCAATGATTATCAATTAATCAAAAACCTTGATAACAACTAGGTAAATATAATATTTGCTGGAATTGACAATAAATGACTACAAAGATTATATCAAGAAAAATATCTACAATTACCTTTAATTTTTCTTGCTCATTGTCCCTTGCTTGGCAGAACTCCTTAAAAACAGAAAAAGAAAATTAGTCAGTCAAAAAAATATACATAATATGAAAGCCAATAGATGTTGCACTAATATGAAATACTACAGAATACAGGGAGAGGGGCATGAACTATATGTAGCAGTAGCACCTGAGGAATTGTCAAATATTGTATAATTTTGCATATCAGAAACAAAAAACATGAAATTTCTTACCTGCATATCCTCAACAAAGCCTTCAATTGACCGGTATGGTGCATAAACAATAAGATCAAATCCCAAATTCTGCAGATATTACAAAACTAATATAACCTGGAATTAAGTGACAGATGAAAATAACATAGAAACATGTCAATACCTGGAGAACAATCATCTCATTATTAAGAATTATTTGATGATC
>NC_033798.1:90408251-90480206 GCF_001876935.1 Asparagus officinalis
CCCTTACCAAGTTCCTCAGCAGAAACATGATTTTCTTCTACCTTGCAGGAAGAATATATGCAAGTTAGCCTGCACACATGAAAAACATCTATTCAATTACACTTTTAAGTTTGGTTTCCCTCTACTTAGAATCAAGGTTATAGAAAGCGCTAGGCGGCCTAGGCGTTGGATCCGATGCGTAGAGCCTAGGCGTTTTCCTATTTTCTTAGTTTTAAATTATAATTACTGATAGTAAATGCCAATGTTATAGAAAGCTTACGCGTTGGACTGACACCTAGGTAGATTTATTAAGTGGTGGAGGATGTTCCGTTGAAGGTCAGGAGAGGTAGAGGCGATGTTCATAGTTGAAGTTTGGAGGTTAAAGGATGTGTAGGCCGCAATGGAGGAAATCATGATTAATGCCTAAAGGGTGCAGTTCATGTAAGCAGACCACGCTCCCTTAGACGCTCCCAAAACCTAGGTGGGAAGCCTAGGTACTACCTAGGCACTAGAGGCTAGGCAAGTGGCCATGGTACCTAGGCGCAAGCCTAGACGGGTTAGGCGGAGGCTTTTTAAAACATTGCTTAGAATTAATGTAGAAAGTTTGAGGATATGTCACTGTCACGTTATAGCCTTCAAAGTGTTCCTTTGAACTTTTATTTCCTTCAGAAAAACTGAAGGTGGGGAAATGTTTTCACTTATTAGTTATTACTTATCCTTCTTTTTGCCATTAGACCAAAAAGAAACAATAAGTCACCAATATATTATCAAAATACTCACAAATTAAATTTTATGAGTCCACAATTACAAATTCCAAACTGAAAATAAGCTATACTACAGAAAATCAGTGTCCACTGCTCTCCCAAATTTATTTTGCACAGTTACCCCTATCAACACACATCTAGCATGTACAAAATTTAGTTTTGCAAATATAACCTCATACACATCTATTAGAACTTTCTTTGCTAACAGATTGGAAACGGAACAGAATAAAAACTGCAGCATACTTTTCTCCTATATACCTATTGTTTTGCACCCTTATCCACATCAAAGATTAGGAAATATGCCTTTTCAGCATACACGTGGATAAAAATTCTTTTGCTTTAATATCTTATGAATATAAGGTTTATAATATCATACTTTAAATTGCACATATCACCACTCCAAAACCTAGAAAGATAAGGAAAAGGTAGGATATAGATTAACTTTTGGTGTGAACATTTTTGTCTTAAAAAATGGTGTAAAATTTCAAGCTAAAGCATCAAACAAGGAATCTAAAGAATATCAAGTATTTAATGATTGCATATAAATTATATGAGATGTCTAAAGCATCAAACAAGGAATCTAAAGAATATCAAGTATTTAATGATTGCATATAAATTATATGAGATGTAGAGTGAGGCAGGTTCCCACATAAGGAGTCATCAAGTATTTAATGATTGCATATAAATTATATGAGATGTAGAGTGAGGCAGGTTCCCACATAAGGAGTAATCTATTTGACCAACCATGAACATCTAGCTTTAGTAGTTGAATAAGACAATAACTGAAGCCCTCTATGTTTTGCTTCCTTCCATGAACAAGATAGAAAAATAGCAGTTACATGAAATAATTAATAACATTGCAGAAGGTTTTAAGTTTTAACACATAAGCAACATATCCATCTAGTGAGAGAACCAAAAATAAGATAGAACCTATCCTAGCATCAAAACTCAGACAATCTTTCCAGTGGTCATAATATTTTACACATTTGTTGAGTATTATAACATGAAGAGATTACCTAGGGCTAAAAGTAAAATTGCAGAAGAAATTCAAAATAGATAAACATTTTAAATCAGCAACAACCACCAAGTGTTGTAACTTACATTATGTGTTTTGGTTGATGCTCCATGACGGAACATTGCAAATAAAACCTTTTGAAGTATATTATGGCTGTTGCCTGCAATATAAGAACGTATATTATAAGGGCTTACATCGCAGCTAGACGCATATGCACCACATACATGAAGAGATCCATATCTACCTGAATTTTATGAGGGAATCTAAATGCTCCACAAACTTCTTGAATTTTCTGTTCATAAAATACCCGCATGAATTGCTCCTCTTCACAATTAAGAGGTTTCGGAAGAGAGTGTCGTTCAGCTTAATGCCCAGAGATAATAAAACAACTCAGTTTGTAAAGAACATTAGGTGAAGTGGAAGATGGACTTACACCAGACTGAGAGAAAATGAAATGAAAAATACAAATATATGCATGAATAACATCTACCGTTGCCCTGTAAAGGCTTAGGATATGACAGTGAACCATCAACATCCACCTCCACACGCGTGGAACCATACTGCAAAATAGGTAAACAGAAGATAATTTTCCATCAAGAAAACCTGATTGAAAATGTTTCAGCTGTTACAGACTTGAACGTACAAATCATTTACCACAGAGAAAGGTAATTGATACGGTAAACCTCTGAAAGGGGAAAGGATACTCGAACGCGAAATTTATCCATTGAAGTCAGCAGTATAGTTAACTGACTTGGCTATGCTATGTTAAAGAATACAGCTACAGAAAACCTCCATATAATGTACTAAATATAATAAATTGAATGCGGTAACTCTTTTCATGAAAGAACTAATACTGAACCCATGGTAGACAATTAATAATAATGCCAGCGTAGGAACTCCTGAGAAATCTCATACATTGAAATAACATAACCACAACTTAATACACTTTTTGACAAAATGGGTCTTCAAAATAAATAAATAAAATCTTAGAATCAACTATACCTGCTCCAGCAATTTTATAGCTCTTTGATTTGCAGCTTCACGCTTCTCCATCTACAGCAACAAATACATAATGAAATTGAAAATAAATCCAATCCCTCGTAATAAAAATAATAACATGAAAACCTTATTCGAAAAGAACACATGTTTCTCCTTATTTTACACTTTTTATTGCAAGTAAATTGACATGGAAACCTCTTTAGAAACAAGAAATTAGTAGAAAGTACTAAAAAAAAGGAGAAACCCCCAATTTCGTCTAAAATAGACATTTTCTTCTTGTTCAGGAATTATGGGGATGAAATTGGAGAATAGATGTGATCACCAGTTCCTGAGGGGTGAAAATCCACTTTGCACGATGAGTAGAGGTCTGGAAATCCGCCATTGCTGACCTCAGCCTACAACTTCAGTATCCAATTTGTTGTTAGTCGTAATAGAATTCTGCTACTCAATTTAAAAGGATTTTAACTCCAAAGAGGATGCTGAGATCTCCTTGATATTGATCCCTGCAAGGGTTTAACAGCTTTAACAATTAAGTAATTTTTTCCCCTTTTCATCTGAAAATTTCATACAAGGTGTCACATATAAAATAAATGACATAAAAGCACAATGTTACCTAGAAAATCCCAGGTGCAAGCCACTGGACATGAACGACAAGACAACAAAGGATAATTTACTGAAAATTTCCAGAAAAGTTATGGTCATTTTCTGTAATATAGAGTAGTCGAGTAGCTTAACAGGGGAAAAAGACCATTGTAATTTTCTTTTAATTTACCGAACCTAAAAACAAGAATTATTGGGTTCTTCAAGATAATCTAGTACGAACTAAAAAACCTTCTTAAATTTTTCTATGTCTCTGCAAAGCGAAACACAACTAGAACAATACAGTTCCATATAACCTAACAATGTATTATCAGGCGCAAAAAATGTATAATTAAGGAAAAAAATAGTAAAATATCGGGCAAAGAGACACTAACGGTGAAATTATGTGGGAGCGAGCTCTATCTTTCGCTGGCATCGCCTCGAACGAGACTCCTTTGCTTTGCTCTGCCCAGGGGTGGCAAACGGGTCGACCCGACCCGACCCATATAAAATTTGACCCGACCCGTATAAGTGTGACCCGACCCGACCCATTTAATAAATGGGTCAATGCGATCCGACCCGTTTATTAAACGGGTTACCCGACCCGACCCATATATAACCCAAATGGTAGAGAATACTAAACATTTAGTGTGGTTGTAGTAGAAACCTGCATATTCTATTGTACTCTTTTAAGTGACTTATGCACACAAAAACCAAGTTACTATTTCTGATATGTTTATAAAGGTTCACTGGAAATTTCCACATTTGGAGATAAACAAAATAATAAACAAACCATCATCAAAAAATAAAACAGAAACAAAACCAGTCATAGATATTGTACTCTTTTAAGTGAAATTCTTTCAAAATATTGAATGGCTACAATGTCATTCTACATACATACGCATCAAAAAAAAAAAAAAAAATTGGAGCAAGATTACCCCCATTAGAATGTTAAACAGGTTCACAAACAAGTTCATTTCAAGCTCTCTACAACAAATCCAATTTCACAAACAGGTTCATTTCAAGCTCTCTGCATATTCTATTGCTTTCTTCTTGACCTGCACGTTACAAAAGTTTTAGCGGTACGTGAAGCTGAAGGAACTTTAAAAACAAGGAAAAATCTTCTAAGAGCCCAAGGAATAATATTAGCAAAGACATTAGGAACACCATCTTCATGAGTAAATCTAGTAATTGCCAGCCATATCTCACTACTTAATCTGCAAGTAAAGAATAAATGGTCCGTTGTCTCCTCCTGATTTTTACACAAAGGGCAGATAGTATCAATTAATACTCCTCTATCTCCTCCTCAAATGTTCATCCCTAGTTAGAAGTTCACCAAGGCAAACTAGCCACATTATGAAAGAGCGTCTGGGTAAGTTCAGTCCACTCCAAAACAAGTTTTCCTGGTCAGTCAAGCATTGTGAATGTCAATAACCACTAATTGTTGCAGCTAACCTATATAATACTCAACATCCTCAAATGAAAAAGTTAGGCATATGAAAGCAAAACTCCATTATTTATGCTAACAGACAAAAAAAGTAAATCGAAAGTTCTTCAGTAAAATTTATAATGGATCTACGAGTTGTCATCCCTATGTGTAAAAAGGACATTAAGAATATCACATTTTCCTGATCAGTGACCATTCATCCACAAACCAAGCTATGACTCCTAAATGCATGCAAGATGTGGGCTCAGTATACATTACCCACAATCTTTTAATCTTCAAAAGATAAAACGAACTTAGATAAGCCTATTCGTATCTTAACTTGCCAATCTTGGAGCTATCTAAACTAATTGTACACTCTTTATACCAAGTAAGCCTATTCGTATCTTAACTTGCCAATCTTGGAGCTATCTAAACTAATTGTACACTCTTTATACCAAAGGGGGGGGGACATAATTACTTAATTTGACAGGTAAGTAACACTAAGCCCATGATCTATCGTGATCCAAAACTACCAACCACAGTTATTAAAACAAAAGCTATAGGTAAACAAAAAAAAATCTTTGTTTTATTCCGCTGATGGCTTACAGTGGTCTAACCAGAGAATGAATTGGATAATGGATATAATAACATTCACTCATCAAATGTCCTTTAATGAACAGATCTATGATACAAGGGGTTTAATTGTCTAAGGCTCAAAATACCAAATATTCATGGATTGCATGGAGAAAAGAACCAGTTAAGTTTCTAAATTGGAAACACAAAAGTCTGGACATCCAGTTACATCATCAATAATCACTATTGAAAACTGTCAACCAAAGATATCTGAAATTGCACAGAAGCAATAATTTCATGAGAAAGAGATTAAAAAGGGCAGCTAAATTAAGAGAATAATTGCGACACGCAACTATAATCATTATACTTGCCTTTTATCCTTGTACAATGAAAAGAAAATTTTTCTGCGGTATATATATCAACTTTTGCGGGGGAAGGTTTTCACAAATTATAACTTGGAAAGTTGCTTCGTTGTTGTATGTTTTCTGGTGCTTGCTTATAGCTATACTAATATGAGTTAAACTAGCTTCCGTTAACTTTAGATGTCTGATATCAGCAACGTCTCTGTTTTTGTTCTACTTTTCTTGTACTCTTTGCATTATGGATGATAACAAGGTGAACTAAGTTTCATACATCTTGAACATCTAAATTTTTTTCAGGTCCAAGCTCTGGTAGGTTTTGAAAAGACCATCAAACATCTAGACGAGCATCCGGTTGAAATTGGCACAAAGGTTAGTAATTCCTTTCTGCTCATCTTACGGCAATTCTTCATCAATCTCAACCATAACTCCAAATCAACCGATGAATCTTTGTCACGTACAGGGAGTCACTAAACCGAAAGAGGTGAGAAAAATACAAAGGAGAAGGAATGCCTTTACATTTGAGCAATACGAAGGGAGATTTATACGTAACATTCGAGGTTCAATTCCCCAAGTCATTAACAGAAGACCAGAAGAAGAAAATCAAGCAGATTCTTTCTTGAGGGGTTTTCTTTTCTATTTCTGTAAAACCCCGTAATATATTGGAAGGTGTACAGAGCAGGGGTGCACTCCGCAAATGTATTTCCTGTCATCTTCTTTGGCGATGAGGTATATAGCTTTAGTTGTGTATGAACAAGAGTTTATTATTATTACACATAGAAGTGGTAATTTTGAGTTCTTGCAGGGGTTATTAGAGAATTCTATTGATTTACTTTCAACAAGTGTTCTAGTTTACATGTGTGTATCTGATAGTAATCACATAACCATATTTTATCCAGTATAAATATAGATTTTCCATTAACACTTCAAACTAAATTCATCAAGAAAATTTAACCATCCATCAAACTGTGAACAAGAGGAATAACCTTGTGTGCTAGTTCTAGGGACAAAGCAACAGCCTCTTTCAAATATTGAGCCAGGCCTAACTCCAGACACAAACCAAACACCAAAAGAATTTAAGTAGGATACGTAAATTGAGAATTCAATCTACATAACTCCAGACACAAACCAAACACCAAAAGAATTTAAGTAGGATACGTAAATTGAGAATTCAATCTACAGGAATATGAAATGTAGTACAAATTGAAACTTTTCAAATTAAACCAAAATTTCAGCAAAATTTATCAATACTAATATGATCTCAAGACTAAAACATACTATAAAGCTCTTCAATTCATAACATTAACGCCCATAAAAATAAAGACTCAAGAAAATCCCAAAATTGAAAGAAGACAGGATGAAAAAACCCCAAAATTGATAGAAGGCAAGATCAAAAAGCCCTAGTTAAGAGTGTACCTCAAAATCCAGTGATTAGCTCGATTGAAGACCTGAATGTTGAAATTGCTCGATCGAAGGTCTAAACCTGAACAGGAGAGACGCTCGGACAAATTGAAGAGGAAATGGGCTCGATCGGAGAGAGGGAGGAGGAACTATGGCTCGATGGAGAGATGAGAACTCGAGCGCTCGAGAGGAGAGAGAGAGAGGAACTATGGTTCGAGGATCGCTGTCGCTCGCTGCCGCTCGCCGACGCTCGATGAACTATGGACAGAGGAGAAATCTAGGGCTTCTTTTATGAGAGACGAAGGGAGTCAAGGGACGACGGGTCGGTGTTATTCGGGTCAGCTTGTTTGTGTTATACGGGTCAGGCGGGTCAACCCTAATGATGAGGACAAGAATATCAGTTTCTTTATTTAGTTATTTTCTATTTTTGATAGGATTTTAAAATTTGAAAATTTTGAATTTTGAATTTTGATTTTATTTGGTAGTTAATCAACTAATTGATTGTATTTGATTATGAGAGAGATTTGAGGGATCTGAGTGATTATGAGAGATTTGTATTTTCTCTTTTATTTAAGAACTCTTGTAATCAAATGAAATTTGATGATCACTGATGAATGAAATTGATTTGCTAAATTATGGTGTGAAACCCTAGCTTATTAATTTCTGGTGATCAGCCGTCATCCTCTTCCTCACAAAAAAAGAAAACAAAAGAAAAAAATCAAAAAAAATCAAAAAAATCGCTACTGTTCATCTTCTCCTCCAAGCAAACTCCCAAACCCACAAACGAAATCCACCAGGCCGACGGCCTTTCCCCTCGACCGCAAGCCATCCACCGCCACCTCATCAAGCAAGCCGCCCCCTCCCACCAGCAGCCGCCCCATCAGCAACGCCGCAACATCAATCCACTGATCTCCTCACCGCTACACTGCCATACCTCGACCCAAATCCCTTACCTTCGGCAACCGCCGAGCACGCCCACCTTCCGCCTCTGTTCCCCTGGCCAGTTGCCGCTTCCTGCCACCGCACCCAACCCGACCGCCCTCTGCTACCAAAAGCCTTTCAGCCGCTCGCCCAACCCCACTTCTCCGTCCCCCTCGCGAACCCCTTGCTTTTCGTCAAAACCCCATCACCACCGCCTTTCCCTCCCTGCCTCCTATGTTCACTTCCCTCCCTCAGATCGGAAGTCACAGGAGTTTTTCTTTCCCTCTGATAGAAGACAACAGGAGTTCACTTGTCTTTAGTTTTGGTCAACTTGGACTTGCGTCGGAGGCTTCTTTTCTTTTCCTGAGATCAAAGAAGAACACAGGAGAAATCAGAAAATATTGATGAAATATGTGGCCTTGTTGATATGATGGATCTTGGCTTTCACTGAAAGAAATTCTTCTAATGGGCTTTTTGGATTTCTCTCAGCATTTTGGATAGTAATCCCTCAACTCAGTAATTTTTGTTAATCTCATAATTATCAGTTAATTGCATGTGTATTCAATCTCTAAACTATTATCATATATTCACTGCTTAATTTATTTTGTGAGTTGAGAGAACTGAACATGTGACTGATTAATTTTGATATTGAATATAGAACTTGCAAAATGATGATTAATATTGCGATTAAAATATTTGAGATTGGAACTGTTCATGAGTATTGTTGCAAATTCTTATTAAAATCCATCTGTCACATTAACTGCTTTAATTAATTTCCTACCGAATATCATGTGTTTTGGCGAAACGTTGCGTTGTTCGAATTAAATCGCTGATTCTGATAGACCCACTCCTCCTGTTTCGCATCACCTAACTTACCCATCTAATAAACGGGTTAGTTCGGGTTGACCCGTTTATGACCCAACCCATATAACTTGATCCATACCCATAATAAACGGATCGGGTTGGGTCGGGTTGATGGGTCGGGTCATAAATTGCCACCCCTACACACATAGCGAACGAAGCTAAAATTATAATCAACCACACTATTAATTTGTGCCTTGAATCTAATTAAGAGCAATAAATTCCTATAACCAACAAAACAAGTATATTTGGCTGAAGTGGTAAATACAAGTACATGTAAATAAGCACATAACCTATCCACCCCAAAAATTAAATGATCAAATTATGCTACTCCGAAAGTTATGCAAAAGCAACGATAAAGCAAAATAGTAACTTTGCAATTTCTGCAGAATGAAGATCATTATAGTCTAGCATGTCAAGAAATCAAAGGGCTTATTGAGAAGCAAAAACAAGCAAACTACCAGTTCCAATATTGGCAGACAACTGCGAAAGTAAATTGGCATGAATTCTCTGGTATCAATCAAGCTCTTTTCAACTCATACACAACGTTCTCTCACATATATGCTATCAACTACCCAAAAAAAGGGCCAGATTTCATGAGTAACCGAAGCGGCATTAAATCTCTTCTCACTAGTTCATCAAAAAGCCATCTCTAATTGCAGCAAAATTAGATAGCTATAATCAGATATTTGGCCGATTGAATCATAACTGAATATTTATGCAAACAGATTCAATTTTTACCCATCTCGAAACCATATGAAAAATCAGCAGATCATCCTATTTATAATCCATTTTTATCATCTCATGCCACATGAAAAATCAAACTTCGGGAGTTACGAAATTTGCCCATCAAAAATAAAAAATCACAGTTATTCCAGCAATGTCCCATCAAAACCATCGAAAACCTTAAGACATATTACCATCATAAATCCATAAATTCCCAAAAATTTACCAACCTAATCTCCATTTTTATCAGATACGTATTACCATAAAAGTTAAAAAAACTGCACAAATCATTCCTCAAATTGTCGACTTTGCCCAAATCAAGCAACAACCAGAAGAAATTCCCTAAGAAAGGTGCTACCTTTTTTTTAAGATCCAGCAAAAATTTGAAGAAATCAGCAGAGATCCAAGGCAGGCTGAAGGCGGAAAACCGCAAGCCACGATATATTGTAGATCTGAGGCGCGAAGAGAGAAATGGCGGGACTTGGCGGTAACCCTAGCCAACTGAGTGATTTCCCCAAAAATTATTTTAGATCTGACAAAAGGACACAAGAGAAGGGTTTTAGGGGTTTTTCCGCTCGGTTTTGGAGGAAATTGCGGTGAGCGATTTCACTGAGGTGGAGATGTTTTCCGCTGCTGTAAACCCTAATTTTCTTCCCAAACCAAACCCACAAAATAAAACAAAGGGAAAGAAAAAGTCTAAGGGCTTGTTTGGATTGAGGGGAATAAGGGTGAAGGGAAGTTAGGGGAGCCATTCATCTTGTTTGGGAACATTTAGGAGGTGAAGTTATTCACCCTAGTTCCCCTTGGTTCACCCCCTAATAGTATAAAATTTGTTACCCCCAAATTGGGGTGTAACCAAGGGGAAGGGAACTCATTTCCCTTCCCTTCCATTCTCTCACCTAGTTTCTCTTAACTTCCCTTAATCCCATTGAAATCCAAACACACCCTAAGGTGGACAAGAGAAGGAAATAGATTTCGAGTCTCATTTTTTAGCAAACCAAACACCACCCCAGATAATTCCCTTATGGGGGGTTATTCATTGGTGTAATTTGGGGTAAATTGGGGTAAATTGTTCCAATGGGGTAATTTCACCCAATGGGATAATTTGAGTAGGATAAAGTGAGGTAAAATGGGATAATGAGACAATTTGAGTGGGACAATTGGTATGACATCTTTTTATAATATTATATTTATAGCTCAATTAAGTTCAAGTTTAACTTGATATAACATTAAATGATTAAATAAATAATAGTTATAATATACAATAATATTATTTTTTAAGATTATTTTAATATAAAATATTAAAAATAATATAATAATATTAATAATATTAATATTAATCAATTTTTAAATATTTTGATATTTATTTTAACTAGTATGCTATATTATTTAGTCATTCATACATCTATTACAATGATGATGATAAAGTCTCAATTATTACAAATAAAGTCTCAATCGGTAACTTAAATCTTAATTATTACAAATATAATCTACCGTCATAGTTTGAGATTCCGAAGTAAAATTCATCCTACAACGCAAGAGGAATCACTTATAACAAACAACTTTAGCACTTATAACAACATTTATGTTCATGATAACAAACAACGTTCAGACTGTAACAATCATGCAAAACATCATGATAACAAACAAATATAACATCATGTTCATCCATTTATAACCTATATTCAGAATATTTGAACTAAGAGGATTAAACTACGACGAGCCGATCCTGGTGCATGTTGGCTTGAGCCTGATGTCTGATCTTCCTAGTTTAAGATTTTAACTAGTATCAAAGGCCAATTTCTACTGAAGGAGAGAAATGGTTTAATTTCCAAAACTAAAAATGGCTTTGATAGTATATTAATTAGTAAGGAGTGAATCTCATGATATGATCTGGGCTTACATAGTGTACGCTGGTGCACATGCTGCTCTACCTGATTTTTGTGGGATCAGAATGAGGATGAAATAGATCCTAGAGACCAAGGAACTTGATGGACGGTTGAGTTGATAACATATTCAGGATATATATTTACTTTTACATATAAAAATCACTCTACTTGCTAAGAAAGAATCATGATTGCCTATTAATTTGTCTCCTTCTAGCTGCTGGTATATAGTAGTTTTTACATATAAAAAATCACTCTTCATGCTAAGAAAGAATTCTGAGAGCCTGTTAATTCGTCTCCTTGTAGCTGCATGTATAAGTATTAACATATTCACACAACAATCCTCTGCAGCTCTACCTTTGCATGAATACATTAATTGATGAAGCAATAGTCACACTCCTGACAAAACTAATAAAGAGATTATGTATCTAGCTGCTGTTTATTAATGAACTCACTAGATAATGAACTCACCCAATAAAGTGCAGCTGCTGTTTATATATCAGAATCATCAAGCTGGAGATGTATTGACTTAAATTTCTCAAACTTTGTGGTGATTTTTTCATCCACAGAGACAAATATTGAAGGCAAATTGACTAAAGATGCAAATTTAAAAGTCACCTTGAGATCGCCGGAGAGGAAAACGAGAAACCCTTGAGATCGCCGGACAGGAAAACGAGAAACCCTAGCTAGGGTTCGGCGATTGGGGGAAAACGAGAAAGGGCGACGGAGCTCGAGAACGGCGACAGAGCGGGCCCACGACCTCCAGAACGGCGACGGAGCAAGGGAAAGGACCTCGAGAACGGCGACGGCCACGACCTCCAGAACGGCTGAAAACTCTTTATATACTTGGGGTAATTTGGGAGAAAGTGGGTATTTGTCCCACAATTACCCCAACAAACCAATAACACTACAAAGTTGGCTCCAGTTCCAATTACACCAATGAATAACACCAAAAAGTGGTGTTCCAAAAATTATCTCATTATCCCAATATTTACACCAATGAATAACCCCCCTAGATAATTGAAGGGTTGGTTCAGATGAGAATTCATTCTGGTGATTGAATGATTGAAGAGTGCCAAGTTGAAATACTTATTTTGTCCTTTTCATAAAAAATTATATTATACTCCCTTTAAAAGTACGAGCTCGGGAAAATCTTTTCATGGTCAGCATTACCCTTAACTTTTTTAAGTATTACATTGTTATCCTAATATATTATATTTATCTTATCTTCTTTGAATTAGTAACTAAATGATTTATCATATTTAAAATGAGACTTAACATGTTATTGGATAAAGAAAATATGTTTGATATAAGGGAAAAATGTGTCCAAGCCCCAAAAATGGGAACTTCGTGTGACTAGCCCCCTTGTACTTTGCCCCATGTGGAATAGCCCCAAAAAATGAGCTTTAATATTTTAAGCCCCCTCCACGTCAGCTTTATACTAAAAGCAGAACGTATTTTGGAAAAAAGTCGAAACTGCCCTTCTCTTTCTTCCCCAGACGAGTCCTGGTCCCGAACAACAGAAGTCACTTCTCATTAATGTGATATGATGGGGAAAATGGAGGGAAATTTCCCCCTTTTTTTACTCCATCATGAGCAATAACTAGTTAGTTCTCCATTACTCCTCCTCAGACCAAAATTCTCTCCATTACTCTCTCCATTACTCTTACTATCCCTTTAAAATGGCTGAAAAGGACATCATCTGCATTGTCTCTTCGCGGTATAAAGCGGTATTCTTGAAGATTAATTCTTCAACCACCATCTTGGATCTCAGTTTGATGTGGCAGAGAGGTTAGATCTTCCATATGAGTCATTAATTTTGGCATACGAAGATGAAACAGTTGGAAGCTTAAATTTTCTCATTGAGAACGATGGTGATCTGACGTCTATGGTGGAGCATTGCCACAATCTTGGACTGAAAGAGGTTCACGTGCAAGCTTTTAAAGAAGGAGATGATTCTTCGAATAAACAAGAAAACAAGCAAGTCCGACAAGACATGTAGGTTAACTGTAAAATCAATTAACTTTAGTTCTAATCGGTTTCTTGTTAGGTCTATGCTAGGTTTAAATGGACTTCAGTTCTAATTCGATCGTATGTTAGTTGTAATCTTGGTTCTGTTAGATCTAATTTGATCGTATCTTATGTTAGTTGTAATCTTTGTAATCTTATCGTTAAGCAGTTCTTTGTTATGCTCCATACTAGAGTTCTAATGTTTTATTTGTCAGTTCTAATCGCTATTTTGTTAGTTCTACTAGATTTATTGCTAGTTCCACTATAGTTCCCATATGCTGCAAGTGCTGCAAAGGTTGTTAGTTCTGATCTATGTCTTGTTAGTCCTAATGGTTATATTGTTAGTCCTAATTGTTATATTGTTAGTACTAATGGCTATATTGTTAGTTCTAATCTATGTCTTGTTAGTCCTAATGGCTATATTGTTAGTTCTAATGGCTATATTGTTAGTTCTAATGGCTATATTGTTTATTCTAATAGCTATTATGTCAGTTCTAATCAATGCACTGTTAGCTCTAATGGTTATATTGTTAGTTCTTTCTAGTTCTAATTGATTCTAACAGCAATCAATTGTCGTTTTTGCTTTTTAGCTTTTGCTATTATCTGTTGACACTTCTACTATTTGTGTAGTTTATGATTAATTTTTTGATGTTCTTAATATTTGTAGCGCTTCCAGCAGTTTGAACTCAAAAAGTGTAGACTGTGGCCCGTCAGCGTTGTGGACCACAAGTGTTCCAGATAAGAATCCCAATGACAATCCTTCCGGAGATAATGTCATGACGATTGATGACATGATTAGCAGATCAGAGAGGATTCCTGCTTGGTGGCACACAGCTTTAACCGGTGAGGGACAACGATTTGAAAGTGCGAAGGAGTTAAGATTGGCCTTGCTATACTACTCCATGGCAAAAAAATTCGAATACGAGTTTGGGAAGAATGAACCGAAGCATATTCGAGTGTTTTGTCGGTTTAAGGAAGCCAAAAATTGTCCGTGGATGTTGTTTGCCTCTCCACCGATAAATGATAATAGACTTGAAATCAAAAGGTTTGTGGACAATCACAGTTGTGGGCAGCATGGCAATAATGCTGGTCAATCTAGAGCCTCTAGGCGATTCATTGCTACCCAATTACAACCTACATTAAAGGTTCGACCGGATATACGGCCTATTGACGTTCAAAAGGAGTTTCTAAGCTCGTATGGGATTAGGGTCGATTATAGTAAGATTTGGTGGGGTAAAAAAAGAGCACAAGAGAAATTATATGGTGATGCCCATGAGTCCTACGATCAATTGCGATGGTAAATAGAAGATGATATCTAACAAAAGACAAACTAATTTCCTTTATGTGACGTTGATTATACTAATTTTTCAATGTTGGCACTAACGCTTAATCTTCAATTTTCTAGGTATGTAGAAGAGGTCAAGAAGACAAACCCAGGTAGCTATATTCATGTTGAACAATATGAGGGGAGGTTTACAAGGTTATTCATATGCTACGCCGCCTGCATAAATGGTTTTTTATACGGATGTAGACCACTCATATTTTTGGATGGTACCTTTCTTAAAGATCGATTCAAAGGCATACTCCTAAGCGCCGTAGCATATGATGGAAATCAGGGGATATTTCCATTGGCGTATTGTATATGCGATCAGGAAAATAACGTTAACTGGAAGTGGTTCTTACAAGGTTAATTCTATCCCTAGCCATGTTAGTTCTATTGCAGCTTATGACAATTCTAGCTCATTCATTGCTAACTCTAATTTGTGTATGGTAACCACAACTCTTTGTAGGTTTGTGGTCTATTATCTATGAAAGGCCAGATCCATACAACCCTCCACACAAGCTAGTGATAATTTCAGATGCGGATAAGGGGATCAGAGAAGCTGTTAGAGAATTTTTTCCAGATTCTATACACTCTCGATGTGTGTTGCATCTAGTTGAGAACTTCAGGACAAAGTTGAAGGATTTGGGATTCAAATCAAAAGATACTCAGATATTGGGTAATCTATTGCAATCTGCCTGTTACAAATATACTAGAGCAGAATGAAACGATTATATGGACGACATTAGACTGGTTGACGAAAGAGCTTACAATATTGTGATGAACTACACTTCAGAAAACTGGGCCAATGCGTTTTTCCCTGGAGTTAGGTAAGTTATAAGCTATTTCATTACATGACTATTATAAGCCGCTTGACGAATTCCCTATTATGTTTCAGATATGGTCACGTTACATCAAATGTTGCAGAGTCATTCAACAAATGGATACATGAGGCTAGGCTACTACGGATACTTCAACGGGTAGAGCACATACGTAAACAGATTATGGTTCGTATGAATGAGCGACGAGTCTTGGCTGAAAGTTGGAATCAATTTCTTTGCCCCAAAGCTGAACTTGCTCTCAAAGAGAACATGGAAAATGGTCGTCCATTGGAGGTTCGTCAGTCCCACACAGGATTATTTGAAGTACAATCCCATAGATCTTGTCAAGTGGATCTAGACAATAAAACATGCACTTGCCGTGGGTGAGATGTAACCCGTGTCCCTTGCAAACATGCATGCGCATCCATTATGTTTATGAAAAGGGATGTCTACCAGTTCTGTGACTGGTTTATGACGGTTGAAGCCTTTAAAAAAAGCTACGAACCAATCCTCTACCCTATCCCTGACTATGAGAAGCGCATCGTGCCAAGGGATGAGATATAGATACTACCTCCACTTACAAAAAAAAGGAAAGGGAGAAATAAAACCAGGCGTATCAACAACAGAACTGTTTACACGCGGCCAGTAAAATGTTCTCGATGTCATATGGAAGGTCATAACCGTAAAACATGTAATGAATCTATAGCTGACTAAGTGTTTGATATGTTGAAGTGTTTTCGTCCCAGTATGCAACAAATATTTCGTTTTTTGCCGATTGAATGTTTATTCTTGTTAATCGGGAACTAACATCAGCTTACACTAGATAAAAAGTGGTAAGTAACAAAACAACTATCATATTAGGCCTAACACGCACAAAGAATAGAACTAACATCTCAGTTATTCGAGGCGCTGGAGGGGCTAGGAGTAACAAGCCAAAGAATAGAACTAACTTAGTATCAGATAGTACTAACATGTAATAAAGCAGAACTAACTTGGTATCAGAACACGTTACAGAATAGAACTAACGTTGTGAACATTAGAACTAACACTCTACAGAATAGAACTAACACTGTGTAGATTAGAACTAACACGATACAGAATAGAACTAACACTGTGCAGATTAGAACTAACACGCTACAGAATAGAACTAACACTGTGTAGATTAGAACTAACACGCTACAGAATAGAACTAACACGGTGTAGATTAGAACTAACACGCTACAGAATAGAACTAACACGGTGTAGATTAGAACTAACACGCTACAGAATAGAACTAACACGGTGTAGATTAGAACTAACACGCTATGGTATAAAATAGAACTAACAAGCCATCAGTTATAACTGAAACTAACACGCTACAGAATAGAACTAACACTGCAGATTAGAACTAACACGCTACACAACACTGTGCAGATTAGAACTAACACGCTACAAAATAGAACTAACACTGTGCAGATTAGAACTAACACGCTATAAAATAGAACTAACATTGTGCAGATTAGAACTAACACGCTACAGAATAGAACTAACACTGTGCAGATTAGAACTAACACGCTACAGAATAGAACTAACACTGTGTAGATTAGAAATAACACGCTACAGAATAGAACTAACATGTTATAATTTAGAAATAGCTTGTTGTAAAATAGAACTAACTTGGTATAAATTAGAACTAACTTGGTATAAATGAGATATAAAGTGGTATAAATTAGGTTTATAACGTTGTCAAAAAAGAACTAACTTAGTATAAATTAGATCTAACGTGGTATAAATTAGATATAACGTGGTATAAATTAGATACAACGTGGTATAAAATAGAACTAACTTGGTATAAATTAGAACTAACTTGGTATAAATGAGATATAACGTGGTATAAATTAGGTTTATAACGTTGTAAAAAATAGAACTAACGTTGTAAAAAATAGAACTAACTTGGTATAAATTAGATCTAACATGGAATAAATTAGACATAACGTGGTATAAATTAGATATAACGTGGTATAAAATAGAACTAACAAGCCATCAGTTAGAACTGAAACTAACACGCTATAGAATAGAACTAACACTGTGCAGATTAGAACTAACACGCTACATAATAGAACTAACACTGTGCAGATTAGAACTAACACGCTACAGAATAGAACTAACATGTTATAATTTAGAAATAGCTTGTTATAAAATAGAAATAACTTGGTATAAATTAGAACTAACTTGGTATAAATGAGATATAAAGTGGTATAAATTAGGTTTATAACGTTGTGAAAAAAAGAACTAACTTAGTATAAATTAGATCTAACGTGGTATAAATTAGATATAACGTGGTATAAATTAGATATAACATGGTATAAAATAGAACTAACTTGGTATAAATTAGAGCTAACTTGGTATAAATGAGATATAACGTGGTATAAATTAGGTTTATAACGTTGTAAAAAATAGAACTAAAAATGAGATATAACGTGGTATAAATTAGGTTTATAACGTTGTAAAAAATAGAACTAACGTTGTAAAAAAAAGAACTAACTTGGTATAAATTAGATCTAGTTTATAACGTTGTAAAAAATAGAACTAACGTTGTAAAAAAAAGAACTAACTTGGTATAAATTAGATCTCACGTGGAATAAATTAGATATAATGTGGTATAAATTAGATATAACGTGGTATAAAATAGAACTAACAAGCCATCAGTTAGAACTGAAACTAACACGCTACAGAATAGAACTAACACTGTGCAGATTAGAACTAACACGCTACAGAATAGAACTAACATTGTGCAGATTAGAACTAACACGCTACAGAATAGAACTAACATGTTATAATTTAGAAATAGCTTGTTATAAAATAGAAATAACTTCGTTAAATTAGAACTAACATTGTAATAAATTAGAACTAATGTGGTTAAAATTAGAACAAACTTTGTTTAAATTAGAACTAACTTGGTATAAATTAGATCTAACGTTGTATAAAATAGAACTAACTTGGTATAAATTAGAACTAACTTTGTATAAATAAGATATAAAGTGGTATAAATTAGGTTTATAATGTTGTAAAAAATAGAACTAACGTTGTATAAAAAAGAACTAACTTGGTATAAATTAGATCTAACGTGGTATAAATTAAATATAACATAGTATAAAATAGATATAACGTGGTATAAATTAGGTTTATAACGTGGTATAAAATAGAACTAACATAAATTAGATATAACGTAGTATAAATTTGATATAACGTGGTATAAAATAGAACTAACAAGCCATCAGTTATAACTGAAACTAACACGCTACAGAATAGAACTAACACTGTGCAGATTAGAACTAACACGCTACACAACACTGTGCAGATTAGAACTAACACGTTACAGAATAGAACTAACACTGTGCAGATTAGAACTAACACGCTACAGAATAGAACTAACACTGTGCAGATTAGAACTAACACGCTACAGAATAGAATTAACACTGTGCAGATTAGAACTAACACGCTACAGAATAGAACTAACACTATGTAAATTAGAAATAACACGCTACAGAATAGAACTAACATGTTATAATTTAGAAATAGCTTGTTGTAAAATAGAACTAACTTGGTATAAATTAGAACTAACTTGGTATAAATGAGATATAACGTGGTATAAATTAGGTTTATAACGTTTAAAAAATAGAACTAACGTTGTAAAAAAAAGAACTAACTTGGTATAAATTAGATCTAAAGTGAAATAAATTAGATATAACGTGGTATAAATTAGATATAACGTGGTATAAAATAGAACTAACACGCCATTAGTTAGAACTGAAACTAACACGCTACAGAATAGAACTAACACTGTGCAGATTAGAACTAACACGCTACAGAATAGAACTAACACTGTGCAGATTAGAACTAACACGCTACAGATTAGAACTAACACTGTGTAGATTAGAAATAACACGCTACAGAATAGAACTAACATGTTATAATTTAGAAATAGCTTGTTGTAAAATAGAAATAACTTCGTTAAATTAGAACTAACCTTGGAATAAATTAGAACTAATGTGGTTAAAATTAGAACTGTGGGAGACGACGGGGTGTAAAGGGAGAGGAACATTGCCGGTAGGGAGAGACCTCGGAGAATTAGCACCCCCGACCCCTTGGTTATGGAGAAACAGCTGCCATTGGTCTCTCTCGACCGTCATGTGTTTGCCACCCCAACTAACCTCAATTAACTCGGGGTCGGTCCTAAAGGGCTGCGCACGCTGGGGCCCTAAGTTGAGTCGTGTGGATCCCTGAGCCCTCTCCAAATTCCCCCCGTATTGGACCTGCGTGATGGCGTATCCTTCCTTGGCGTTACCGTCCACCGGCGAGATGTAACGGAACCCAAGCCTCTTAGGGATTTTAGATAAATCCCTAACCTTGAGTAGAACTCTACAGTCTTCGAAGTTAGAATGTGTTATGACGTTCCTGGAGCACATAACACATTCACCGATACCAATGAGCAGAGATTGAAGAAATTCAAAATTCTAGAGGTGGTATGGGAGATTGAATAGGCGAATCCATACCAGAAAGGGTTGAGGCAACGTTGTTAGCCTCAGATCCTCTTTCCAACGGCGAAATCTGCCCTTAAATGTGCCCATATCTATCAAACCGAGTTCAATAGCTTGGGCAAGAACTTCATCGGATGGAAACTGTACCATGAAGCTGTTCCCTGCCGCCTCCTTGATTTGATGGGGCCATGACCTAAGATTGAAGCGGTAGGCCAGCATCTCTCGGAGCTCCTGCACAGATGGACGGCCTCTATCAAGATTGAAGATGCCGTAAGAAGAAAGATGCCGTATGGTGCTGGAGGTGTTGGCCGGGACGGTAAGCATCCTCGAAGGGGCACGAGCGGTAATTCCATGATAACAATCTCTAGAGCTATGTCCTGTCCCATGGTAGTGTACACAAAAAGGATCCCCAGCCATTTGTGAGAGTATACGATGAAAATAGATGATGTTGGGTTGCGGTTTTTAGTAGGGGGAGGGGTTTGCAGAGGCGCCTACGCTGGGGCCAGTAGAAGAATGGTGGTGACCGTACTATCGATGGAAGTTCGTATTAGGTTATTTAAGTTAATTAATTTATTTAACTGACTTGGGAACACACGAATATATGATGTGATATGTTAGTGTGATGGAAGATATCGTTCGGAGGATTAACCAGCAATGTTGATCGTCCTTCAATTATGGATTTTACAAAGAGGTAGACGAACACACCACAGTCAAAGCTGCAACATAGAGTGAGTTCATTAGACATTTTCGGTCCGTTCGAATACTATAACACAAATTAACACAATATAGACATCGGAACTAACCGTCCTCTTTGTTGCTCGCATTTGATGGCTTGATATCTAAATATTTTGCGCACATTTTGCTCAATAAAATCAGCATGATGGGCATCAAAGAAGTTTATGATTTTATTAAAAGGCTTCATCCAAGCTTCGTTCCCAGCGGAACTGTAATGCTTGACGACTTTATCTTTAAAATCAACTTCTACAAGATGCCAATGATCGTGCCTGACCAAAGGGATCAAGAGATGCTCCATACTGTATGCGGTATATTTTTCAATGAATGACAAATATAGCTCGTAATTGTTCTGCGGTATATTTGTCAATGAAGTTCAGATAATGCTCGTAATTGTTCACCTCAAAGCCATAGAGTGAGTGCTGCAAACACATCATGTTTGAGTTGAAATTAAAACAAACATGAGCTGCGAAGGCTAACTAACACCGTATTAATTAGAACTAACACGCTACAAAATAGAACTAACACTGTGTAGATTAGAACTAACACGCTACAAAATAAAACAAACACTGTGTAGATTAGAACTAACACGCTACAGAATAGAACTAACACTGTGTAGATTAGAACTAACACGCTACAGAATAGAACTAACACTATATCAATTAGAATTAACACGCTACAGAATAGAACTAACATGGTACAAAATAGAACTAACATTGTATAGATTAGAACTAACACGGTGTAAAATAGAACTAACATGAACTGCGATAGAACTAACATGACTTATGGTAAGTCTAAATTGATGCTAACTAGAACTAACGTGACTCATGGTATAACTAGCATGGATTACACAAGATCTAACATGAATTTTAATCAAAACTAACATGGTAAAATTAGGAATAGCATGTTCTTACAAGAAAGAACACTGATACCACTCCATATCCTTTGTCATATGCCTCTTGGTTAAGCGTGTCCAAAATTTCTTCTTCTACCTGTAATTGTTATGAAACATTAAAATTCAATTTAAACAATATAATTTAAATTATTAAGCAAGTATATGTTAACCTTGTCGTCAAGGCGGCCACCACGAAGCAAATATAACAACTCTTCCCTGTTAATACTGTTGTTGGATGTTACTATAACATTATATCTCCTGGTATAAATTAGAACTAACATGAATTAGAACTAATATGTGGAGAATTAGCATATAAATAGTCAACTGAAACTTACCTGTGAATCTTCTGAGAACAAAATTTGGTTAGGCTCTCAATTTGAGCTTTGTCGAGTCTGTCTGCTACTGGAGATGGTATCTTTAAATTATGTACAAAAGCACCCATGCTATCTATTATGCGTAAGTTAAACAATGTAGGGTCTGAAAGCTCATTATTCAGCTCTCCCAATAGAGCTACCTCTTCATCTGTCATTGGCTTCAAACTCAACGCATCCCAAGTGGGGATTTGATTACCGGGGTAAAAATGAGTAACTTTGTCAATTGGTTTTACTTTTGGTTCAGGACTTTCAAGTATATCTATACATTCTTTTTCCTTTTTCTTTCTTTTGCCTTCAGTATATGGGGTCCTCTTCCATTTAGATCTCTTGCTTACCCTTCTTGGCTGTGGTCTACGCTTTGCTTCCACATTGCTCGTTAGAACTTCTATAAGTTTGTCCACATCATGTTTAATATTCACAAGATCCTCTTCCTCCTGTACTTCCAACTTATCTACATTCTCCTTCTCTTTATTTACAATATCTTCCTCCTTATCTACACCATCAACAGGATCCTCATCAAAACCTTTGTTATCTACAATAAAATTTTCATTTTCCATATGCTCATCTTCCTTATCTACCATATGCTCCTCTTCCTTATCTATAATATCTTCCATATGCTCCTCTTCCTTATTTACACTATCCTCAACCTTAGTATCTACAGTCTGGTCAACTTTACTATATACCCCCTCCCCTGGAGAAGTAACATGCTCCTCTTCTATTGCCTCATCGTCAGCAGGATGCTTCACATCCTCTTCAACAATCTTATGTACATGTTCTTGCATGGTGGACTCTTCCTTATATACACTGCTTGTTTTGGACTTCTGTTCCTCTTGAGCTTCCCGTCGCTTCTTTCTAATTTCATTTGCAATTTTCTGTTTGATATTTGACTTAAGCACCACCGGGTCTATAACCTCATCATGTCTTCCACATTTTTCAATTATCCTGTTAAGCCTGTTGATCTCAATCATGAATTCTTTACAATATTTGCTCTTGGTCTGCTTTGTAGCAACAAGAAGTCGCTTGAGAAATTTAGCAGAATTTCTCCAAAATGTGAGTTGCTGCTCAATGGGAAGAACATTGATCTCCTCTTCATCGTCAAAAGCAACGTCAATATGCTTTGCCATGATCTATTATTGATATAAGATTATAATTTTAAGTAGGACTAAACATAATTAGGATATTCTTTGCAGTTAGTGTGAAATGAGTACGACTTAACATAACAGGATACTTACGTAACCTATTGAGAAGTTCTTAGTAGTTTCTTCCTGCAAAGCCTTCCTCTTTGCCTGACGCTTTTGCTGAAGAACTTCATCCCTCTGTTCAGCGGGAAGTGAATGAACATGACCAGGAGAAGCGACCTCCGCAATAGGCCTATGGACAAATGTTATTGACGCTGACTTAGCCTTTGAAATAATTGTCGGCATCCTCATAGATGCGATTCTCTCCTCCCCTGATGCCCAATTTGTCATTGGAGGTCTGGAGGTGTCTAAGAGGGCATATTTCTTTATGCCTGTCATCTCGTAGTACCAAAGCTGTACCAAATAATATATTTACCATTAACATTTAATACTAGACTAGACTAAAGAGAAAAAAATATGGCTGCATCTAGAACTAACATGGTGTAAATTAGTACGTGGTACGACATGAATTATGATAGAACTAACATGAGTGCAGATAGAACTAACATGGTATATCTTAAAACTAACAAGGTGCAGATTAGAACTCACACGAAACAAATTAGAACTAACAAAATCTGCAATAGAACTAACATGGTGTAGATTAGAATTAACATGATATACATCAGAATTAACATAGAATAAGTTAGAACTAACAATGCATATGTACGAACTAGAATGAAACAAGATCAGTAAAATATGTAACATAGAATAAGTTAGAACTAACAATGCATATGTACGAACTAGAATGAAACAAGATCAGTAAAATATGGAACTTACACACAATAGTGTCATGCAACCCATATGTACGAACTAGAATGAAACAAGATCAGTAAAATATGGAACTTACACACAATAGTGTCATGCAACTTGGGACATATGCGACCCTTTGCTTCTTCTTTCCCTCCAAAGCAACTCTAATGCCCCTGATAATTTTATTATAAAAGAACTTGGCCCATGCAACAGAATTGACCCTCTGAATGCTATCCAGGTACCCGAGTAAGGGTCTAGGGATACCTTCCCCTGCTATGGGACTCCATATCATAGAGCATTGGTACAGAATTTGTAGCAGAAAAAAATCCTCGATATCCCGCTTTTTTGTAGATTCAACTAGCCGTTCAAGTAGCCCTTCAAGATGTTTACGTTGGGTGATTTCTGCTTTTTTTAACTTCTTACCCTCTTCAGAAATGAAAAGATTAGCGAAGTATTCCACCCATATTCTGCTTCTTGAGTCCCTATTGTTACTTATGACTTCCCCATAAATTGGGAAATGAGTATGGTTATGGACCCATTGCAAATCAAATCTAACATTTTTCATACACCCACTTTTTGAATCAGGTATACAAAAGGTGTTATTATCTCTGTCAAAAAAGCTCAGCAGCAGTTCAAGGGTGGGCCGATCAGGCGCAGGAGCCCCAAATAAAATATAGTGCTGAAATATAGAACCGCAGTATGCATCCTTATGCCACTGACGGATCTTCGGAGTAATGCGCTTCATGAATCCCCAATAAGCCCCGATATTGGCCGTTAACCTTAGTGTTTCTGCTGAGCCTGTTAGAGCAACTTTTTCCCTGCAAAAAGTTTTCGAATTTGTAAGTTCAATAAGACATATGAACTCATATTAGACCTAGTACTAACGGGAACAAAATAGAGCTAACACGTAGTGTTATAGAACTAACATTGGACTCAAACTAGAACTAACATTGGACTCAAACTGAACTAACATTGGACTCAAACTAGACTAACATTGGACTTAAACTAGAACTAACATTGGTCTCAGACTAGAACTAACATTTGACTCAAACTAGAACTAACATTGGACTCAGCCTAGAACTAACAATATTGGGGTAATCTGCATTGTCTCTTCGCGGTATAAACCCGTATTCTTGAAGATTAAACCTAGCCATTGCCGTTGCCGAATACTGAATAACATAACACTTACTGTTTTTTTGAGGGGGGTTTGTTGGTACGACCAGCCATTGCCGTCCTCCTTTTCTGGGCTCGCCATTGTACTGCCTCCTTTTGCATTTCGATTAGGGTTTGTGTAGCTTCCGTAGCTTCCTCCGCGCTGCCACCCGCAGATGAAGCGCCTTTTCCTTCCAACTCGGCTCGACGAACGACCTCGTAGTCGTTACTGGATCCTTCCATAGACGACATTTTCCTGGCGAAAACCCTAGAAACGTTGAAATCCGTACAGAAATTAGGAAGATGAAGAGTTTTTTAGGGTGCTAGGTGGAAGAGAGAGAAAGAGAGGGAGAGTACTTGTAAAGGTATGGGGCGCATTAACCCAGCTCAGTCCCATCAGAGGGCAAGATCGTAACTTCTTCTGGGTTTTTTCTAAAAAAAGTTAATTCAGGGCCTCGTCGCAAATACTATGCGTATTTGGGGCTATTCCACATGGGGCAAAGTACAAGGGGGCTAGTCACACGAAGTTCACACTTTTGGGGCCTGGACACATTTTTCCCTTGATATAATTCAAATCCTTTACTTATTTCAGATCACAAAGAAATCTAAAAAACATATGCTAGCCAGCACCTAAAATTTTTGGACTTTGTAAAAAATATCCTCCAAGTTTTTTAAATTATAAAAACACCCCTACAAATTTAAAATTTTATTAAAACATCTTGAAATTTATAAATTTTACTTATTTTAATTCAGTAAGAAATCTAAAAAACATATGCTAGCTAGAAATTAAAAGTTTTTTGACTTTGGAGAAAATATCTTGTAAGTTTTAAAAATTACAAAAATACCACTAAAAATTCAAAATTTATAAAAAACACCTTTAAAATTTCAAACTTATAAACACACTAAAAACCTACAAATAACACAAACAACCACCAAATTTATGGAATTTACAATAAACACTCTGAACTTTTTACAAATTACAAAATAAAACCCTCAGAATTGTAAATTTATAAAAATTCTGAATAAACACTCTGAACTTTTTACAAATTACAAAATAAAACCCTCAGAATTGTAAATTTATAAAAATTCTGATAATTTCTAACCTAATAGTACATTGAAATTTATAAAAATTCTGATAATTTCTAACCTAATAGTACATTGAAAATATAGGAATTATAAATATCTCGTACATAATTTATAATTTAAAGACCATAGTCTGGATTTATAATTTAAAGACCATAGGAATTATAAATATAAGAATATTCTCTTCTACATAAAAAGTGTTGATATAATTTTCTTAAAAAATATATATACATAGTAGCAAAAGTATGTACTTCAGTTCAACTCAAATATTGGCTTGAAGCCATTTAGAGTGAGGTCCTTTCTACTCTAAAATGGTGATATAGTGATTACAGATTCTAAAAGTCAAAGAAGAAATTTGTACAAAGAAAAAATAATTTAATGTGTCAAATTAAGAAGTAATTTGTAAATTATACATGGGCAGTGTAGATAGCTATAAAAAGTAATGTATATATATTCATAAAAACTTCATAGTGAGCGACCAACTATAATCATCCTAATTTAAGCATAATTAATTATTATTTTAGTTACTAATTTGATACACTTAACTATGAAATAAATCTCCAACAAAAATAAAAATTAAGATTGTATTATGCTATAGGTAAATAAATAAATGTTATTAGAGCTCCTCTTTATATTAAATTTAAAAGTAATAATTTAAATTATTAAGTACCAGATATTAGCTCATGTGAGAAAGTAAAGTAATCTATGATCTATACACGTTTATAGTCAATCAATCAAACGTATTAAATTTATGATGACCATAGTCAAAATTATATGGTGGGTTCATATTAAATATAATTTATAAAAAAATAGTACATTAAATCAAAAACTTTTTAACCACTATATATATTATCTGAAATTTTTTACATATATAAACTATATTGCCTAGGAATAGTGATGTGCGTACTTAACTATGGCCTAATAATCTTATCGTTATTGTTTCTTTCAATCCAGACTGGTCTATTATTTATTTACCTACATCATAATACAATCTCAATTTTTATTTTTGTTGAAGATTTATTTTCATAGTTAAGTGTATCAAATTAGTAACTAAAATAATAATTAATTATGCTTAAATTAGGATGATTATATTTGGTCACTCACTATAAAGTTTTTATGAATATATATACATTACTTTTTATAGCTATCTGCACTGTCCATGTATAATTTACAAATTACTTCTTAATTTGACACATTAAATTACTTTTTCTTTGTACAAATTTATTCTTTGACTTTTAGACTCTGTAATCACTATATCACCATTTTAGAGTAGAAAGAACTTCACTCTAAATGGCTTCAAGCCAATATTTGAGTTGAACTGAAGTACATACTTTTGCTACTATACGTATATATTTTTTAAGAAAATTATATCAACACTTTTTAAATAGAAGAGAATATTCTACCCTCTGATATTATAAAAACTAAATATAACCAATTGAGTGATTAGCAAAAGAGAACTTACATCAAAAAAGTGTGAATAATAAGATAAAAAAGAAAGGTAATAACATTACAACAATACTACAAATAGTAAATTACAATGTAAAGTTAACATATTTTGTGGAGCCTAACTACTCACTATAAACATTGAGTTTTCTATATATACTTTATAATTTATTTAAAAATGTCATATATAGTAATATCGTTGTAATAATATCGTTATTAGAAAAATTTCTTCATGAATCAATATGTTCGTTACGATATATAAGCTATGCACTCCAAATTCTTGTGTCTTTTATAGAGTCAAAAAGTTTGAATATGAGCCTCTAACATGTTGCTCTCACAACAACAAAATCCACTTAGCAGATGTGGATATTCCAGTTTGAATATGAGCCTCTAACATGTTGCTCTCACAACAACAAAATCCACTTAGCAGATGTGGATATTCTATATGAGTTATGTATCCTATATACAATACAATTACCTTAGGCAAGTGAGTTATAATAGTATTTTTTATTCACATCGTTTAGGATAAGATTTGATAGAGACCTTGTATCAAAGAAAAAAAAATATATTTAGAGCACATAGTGAAATATATCATAATCTTGTTGTTTTAATTTTGTAAGAAAATAATTCTTCATACTTTCAATTTTACTTCTATGATATAGAGAATGAGCTATAAAATTGAATGAGAATATTAGATAATATAAATATGAGTGAAACAATAACTAAAAGTTAATGTGAATATGAGTCAAACCACAACTAAAAGTTTAATGGACATATTACAAGTAAATTCATATGCAAAATTCTTTTTACGAATTGAATGATCACTCATCTTTTGAAGACTTCAAGATACTAATAAATAGAGGTTTTGTATTAGATTAATGTGTTTATAACTCACAAATAGTAGATCACGTGGCCACATAACTCACAAATAGTAGATCACGTGGCCACCGTCTGAGTTGAAAGAAATAATGATAATATTTTATTTAAGAGAGAGATGATTGAGTTGATCAATCCCACAAAAAAATTTTATTTTCTTTTTTAATTTTTACTCTATTGTTATCAATTTAAATAATCATGATATTCAATCAATGCACGTGCATCTCAACTAGTAATTAAAAATCTATTTTCGGAGCGCACAAGCAACCCTCATAATCAACATCATCCAAACTCACGCAAGCAAGGTGAAACAGTAATAGCTGAAGAAGGCATCCCCTTCTCTACGGAATATCCGACCATAAGATTCACATTTTCACAATCAAAGGTACAAACAGTTTCATTGATGAAAGGATGAAGCAACTCCAAGTGAGTACTCGACAATAATGGCAACAGAGCACGAAACCATACGAAAACTTTCCTCTGTCCCGTTGTTGCCTTCCCTTCCCTTGAAGAAACATACCCTCTTTCTCTGCCTCTTCTCAAAAGTCCTTCCCTTTCTCAATTTCCTTTTGGTTTTCCTGTCTAAAACCGATTGCCCATCCAAATAAGGGTTTTTGCTCAATCTGGGTTTCATTCAAAATCGACTTTTTCGCGTCCGCAGCCCTTTCATGAGCTCTTAATTTCATCTGGGTCTTCTAAAACCCACTTCCCACATGGGTTTTCTTTCAAAATTGAATGTTTCTAGCCCAAGTGGGGCTTGTTTTCCATCTGGGTTTCTTCTCGTCAAAAGGAATTTAAGCAGAATCTGATTAGTTTCTTCCTAATTTTCCCGTCAATTTTTTGAATTATAAACTCTTCCTAAGCCATGAAAGCCTTTTTCTTCTTAATTTTCCTGTCAATTTTCTCTTGTCCCGTTGCTGCCCAATCCCAATCCGCTGATTCTGGGTCCATCTCTGCTATAATCTCTGAAAAGGGTCTCAATTTCGTGAAGGACTTGCTAATAGAACAGGAGCTTAGAGCTCTTGTTCCTCTTAAACTCAAGGACGTTGAGAAATCAATAAGGATTCCACTCATTGGGAGCGTTTACGTTTCCCTTGCCAATATTACTGTATTAGAAGTTAGTGTCTCGTCGTCGACGGTTCATCCTGGGGATACAGGCGTTGTGATTGTTGCTTCAGGTGCTACTGCTAATTTGAGCATGGATTGGAGATACTCATATAGAACTTGGCTTACCCCTGTTGAGATTTCTGATAAAGGCAGTGCTTTGGTTCAGGTAAAATTGGGTGAATGAATTTGTGTGTATTTGGTTTGAAACTTCAAGGTTTGCTTAGGTATTCAGTTAATGAACTTATGTTTCTTAGTTTAATTTTGCTTGAGATTTGAAATTGAGAACTTTTAAGTGGTCTCATTTGGTTCAGATAGATTTAATGTCTCTGTGAACCAGGTTCGGTTGGTTTGTGACTCTTAATATATCCGAATACAACATCAAATGCACGTTTTTGATAGGTCACATATTAATTTTAGGCAGCTGTTGCTTTGGTACTTTATATTTCTATCTCATAATCATATAATAATTTGTAATGCCATATATTATCTCTACTTACGGGCTTGCATGTTTTGTTGCTCCGTTAGGGATATGATTCCTTATTAGAGTTAGGGATACAATTTATGCTAGCTCTTTGTTTACAGTCACCTTCATGTAAAAAAAAAGAACTATTTGAGATCATTATTTTTGTAAATTATCTGAGCAGAATATATCTACATTTTTACATGCATGCATCAACAATCATTACACACTTATATTCTGTAAAGACATTTGAAAGCACAAAAATGTTCGGGTGCAAATATAACTTGCTTATGTTTCTTGAAACTATGTATTAATTAACAATAAATTAGTTTGATTCATAGGTTTTGAAGACCTCCACCTTTATCTATTATCTATGCTGCATAGAAAAGCAATAGCTGCAATCTGCTAAAAATACTCTGCGTCTCAATTTTGTCCAAAATGGAATTTTAGATTAGAGATGAGATTAGTACATGGGTGTCGTACTCTTCTCTACTTGAAAGGAGAACCCAAGAAACACTGTTCATGATACAGTAAATTACTGTAGCTGTAGCATAAAACAGTAAACTAAATCTGCCCTCTACATTTGAATTAGTGTTCACGCTACAGTAAAACCGTAGCATAATATAAAATATTTTTGCTACAGTACTAATATTTAGATCATTCTTTAAATATAGATACAATTTCTAAATCAAATGTATTAAAAGTTGGATCATTTTTTAAGTATAAAGGCGTAAGTATGAATTCTACATCAAATGTATTAAAACTTACATCCTTTTTTAAGTATAGATGAGTAGATATAATTTCTAATTTTAAGCATACAGTAATCAAATCAAATGCATTAAAACTTAGAGGGAAACGAGTTCAAAATGCAGTGTTTAAAAAAATAGGGGGCCGTAATTTGCACGGGGTGCACACTAGTTTTAATAATAGCACAAAATATTCATTCTAATGTGAATGCTATTTTTTTGGACAAAAACTAAATTAGTATCATTTATTGTGCTTTAGTAAAAGGGTTGATTGCACATTGACCCAATTATAATATTGCATTGTGCCAGTTATTACCCCTTATGTTTAAAATTGGTAGATAGTGAAAGTACCCTAGAGGGGGGTGAATAGGCTACTTGCTAATCTAATCCGATTTTGATGCCAAATTAAAACCTATAAAGCAATAATATCCTAGCTATATGATATACAAGGAGATATGCAAGGATAAACAATGATACAATAGGCGATAAACAATGAGATAATAGGAGATATAAAAAATGCACAAGATGTAAAGAATAATAATGCGCCAAAAACAATGGCAAACACAAGCTATGATCACGGAGTTCAGTCAACTCACGACCTACGTCTCTGCTCCTCACCTCGAGGAGATCTCCACTTTATCTCGAAAACTACATAATTACGGTTTCCAAAGATCACCGATAACTTTTACAATACACACGATGTCAATCACACAAGCCACACTCCTCTAAGTGTTGGATTACCCGTGTTAACTTCCTCAAGTGTTTGGATTTACAACATATCCCTAGGCTTTACAACTAACCTACTCCTCTTGGAATTAATCCCGGTCTCTCCCAACCACTCCTCTAAGTGTTATTGTGTATTGCAACGTGTTTAACGATAAGTGCGAATAAGAGTTTTGTTCTCTAAATAGATGAGAATGAAAATATAATCACTCTCAAAGAATCACTTTCACAACCCAATTATACTAAATGTGAAATACTAAAGCTTAAGAGGTTGTGTGTGTAAAATGAATATAAACGCAAGTAAATCTGATATATATATGAGAATCAAAATATAAATTAGCTAAAGGAAGGATTTGGAAAACTTCTCCTAAGAAAGGAGAGAGAGAGATTTGAGCACCTCAAAAACGAGATCGAGATCCTTCTCTTTGTGAAACTCTTTTCACATAAATAAACACACTTGATCTTTTAAAAACTTAGAAATAAACTGGTGAAACTTCTCTTGTTTTTCTTAGCTGAAAAATAAGTCTTGAGGGCTATTTATAGCCTCTCAAAACAGATCAAACAAAACCTAGCCATTACAGAAAAAATGCATGATCAATCGACTGGTTGAATATATCGGTCGACTGATAAACTAACCGTTACTATAAAGAAAACAGACATTTATGACTCGATCGACTGAAAACCAAGATCAGTCAACTGAAAGCACTATTCGGTCGACTGACTCTATTGGTCGATCAATTGGTCGACTGATAAAACTAATGCTGTAAAAACTGTTGCTGGCAAGTCGACCGAAAAGTAGGTCGGTCGACTGAAATGACTGTTCGGTCGACCGATCCTTGTCGACTAAAAAATTGATACACAGATACTGAATTTTGTTGAAAAGTTAATCTTCTAAATTCGATTTAAAATAGCAAAACAATTCAAAAAATAGTAAAACTTGGCGAAACGTTTATACATATGAAAATGAATATGTTAGAAGAGGAATTTCTAAAATAGCATTTCTCATTTGTGAAAACTCATTATTTTGCAAAACGGTCAAAAATACAAGCTTGTTAAACACTTGATTTTGATGAAACTATTTTAAACAAGTTTTGAGATGCTTTTAAATGGATTAATAGACTTTAGAAAAGTTGTAAAACAATATCATTAAGTCAATAATCCAATAACATTATATATTCCCAAATAGATATATAATACGATAAATTGAAATAACGTGTACGTGTATGGTTTGAGCTTTAAGTATAAACACATAAAGTAAAAACCTAAAACATTATACCAAGCTTAGAAATCTTCGTGAAGCTCGATCTTGGTAGCAGAGATGAAGCGATAATGTGTCCTTGACTTGAATGACATCGCGCTTCATTCCGATTTCCTCTAACCTCCATGAATTTCATCGTTAAAGCTCAAGTCCATCCAACCTCCAACTTGAGGATGCTTGTCCAGAATACCTAGCAAGCAAACACAAATACTAGGTGGCGGTATTAAGAATTGTTTGTTAATCATCAAAACTAGATTAGACAATAGGGTCATAAACATAAGACCTAACAGATAGACCCCATTTACCATCACACTCTGCCTCCCGTCCTCACTGTGTGGACAACAACTCTAAGCTATTTGGTGTTATGCCTTTGTAGACACTAATTTCTCAGTGTTCCTTGCAAAACAATATTTCTCTGATCAAATATTGTGAAAATAGATCTTCTTCATGATGCCCTGGTCCCATTGTTCAACTTCAACAAAGAGGCCATCAGAGGTCAAGGGAGAGAATGTATGGTTATGTAGAAAAATCAGATATCCTTGTGGATAAAAGAGTAGATGATATTTCTTTCTAGGTCAAGCTATAAGCCAAGACCCTCTAACAATATTTTCTGCAAATTGTATCCCTCACAAGATAAACATGTCCACATATCATTGACATAGCTTTATGGCCTTTCTTGTATAAGCAGGTCATTTGATATAAATGATACTTTGGATAAAATAGTTCCCATTGAATTTTTAATTTGGATCTCTATGCTGTGATCAATCTCGTTGAGTAGGAAAGGTACCTTATATATAGGTTATTAAGAAACATGGTTATGTGCACATGGAGTTACTTCTTTCTTCAAGCATGTTTCTCTCTTTGTATTTACCATCACAAAAACATATTCTATTACATAATTTCCACTTTCTTTTCATTATAACTGCATCCTTACCTGTATGTGCACCCAATTAAGGTAAATTTATGACTATTGCTTCTTGATAAGGTTGAAGGCATGCAAGTTGGTCTCACCATAAGTATGAAGACACGGAATGGAACTTTACAACTGACAGTTTTGGAGTGTGGTTGTTCTATGAAAGATTTATCAATAACCTTGGAAGGAGGAGCATCTTGGTTTTATCAAGGGTATGTCGTTATACATTATATGTTCCAATATGCTCCATTCGATAATCAAGATTCATTTTCGAATATTTCATTTACACCCTTGTTTAATGTAATTTTCTTTATTCATCTTAATTTGATTGTGTCAATGATTGCATGAGAGATACGGTCAATTTCTGTTTTCTGTTAACTTTCGACACACCACAAAAGATTTTAAGAAATGTGTGATGCATTTGCAGCAGCGTCTATGGATTTGTGTAGCCAACCCAAAAGTGTGTATAATGTTTGTTGTACTAGTATTGTTTTGGTTGTAGAATTTGTGTACCTTCTGCCTTCTGGAAATATTCAAGATAGATGTATTGACATATTGATGCACTAGTTTTGGAGAAGATAAACATGGCCATACAAGGACAACTTTTAAAAATGAATAACTTGCTGAATATAATTTCTTACTGGAGAAGTTTGACCAACCCTTCATTTCTTAAAATGACACCATCAACAAGTCAAGGATTTTGTTTGTTTGTTCATGAGCTTCCAGTAGTTTTTTAAAAAAAGTCTTGAGTTCAAAGAGAAAATAAAGACCATCAGATACCTGATCTAGCATAGCAGGATTGTGTATATCACCAACTATCTGCAGACAAATTTTTGTTTATGTTTTTAACTTCTGATATACTAATTATGATCGATTTCATTTGGTGCTATTGTTAAATCGGTAGTACAAAGGCCACTGAAAATAAAGAGCATGCTGAAGCGGGGAAAACAACATGTGTCTATGTTCCAAGTTAGTTTGCATAATTGATCCAGCTGCCTTGTGAAGTTATCGGTATCTTCACGTGTTTGATGTTATAATTTTCACCTTGCCTAAGTCCAAAAAATAATGCTATTTTTCAGATTGTTCTTTTTAAATGGCTTCCTGCCAATAGTGTGATGGTAATATTCTTCTTTAGTAACTAGGAAGACATCTAGTTAATGGTAACTGTATTCATCTAATGCAACTTAAAAGTGTGTTTTCCTTCAACATCCTTCTTATGTGAGGCACGTAGATAAGGAATTGAAAGTCCTAACGTTTTTCATATTTCTTTCATACCTTTAGGTTCGTAATTGCTTTCGAGGATCAGATCAGATCTGCCATGGAAAGTGCTATTACTAAAAAGATTACTGAAGGGACCTCAAAGCTTGACTTGTTCTTGCGAAGTCTTCCAAAGGAAATCAATGTGGACAACAATGTTGCATTAAATGTGACTTTTATGAATGACCCTATTCTTGGGGACTCATCTGTCGAATTTGATATCAATGGATTATTCATTCCATCAGATAAAGTTGCACTTCCGAGGAATTCATATGAAAGTTCACAGACTTCAATTTCTTGTTTGGGGGCACCGAGGATGCTTGGAATTTCACTAGATGAAACTGTGTTTACTTCAGCTGCAGCAGTGTATTTCCAGGTAACTTCATCTAATGCTCCCAGACTGTAATTATCTAATTCTCATGTTGTTTGCAGTCACTTACTGAAGTTTTACTTTCCAGGTATTAAATTTTAAACCCTTTATCCAAAAAGATTGTAAATATTGGATATACCTTGAATTTTCAAGACCACTGAAAAATAATATCATAAATTGGCAATAATGGCCTTATTACAATATCTCATTGTCAATTAAGTATAGTTCTTGTATATGAAATGTATAATTGGGATATATAAAAATTTATCTTCACTTGTAGTAGATGATTTCTGCAGGCAGGATCAATGCATTGGCTTGTTGACAAGGTACCAGATCAGTCTCTACTGAATACTGCTAGCTGGAAATTCATTATCCCTCAATTGTACTGGAAGTACCCAAATGATGATATGGAACTAAACATTACATTAATCTCTCCTCCTGTGATGAGGATTAAGCCTGAAGGAATTGGAGCTACCATAACTGCAGAGATGACAGCAAATGTCTTGCATAAGAGTGAAAGCATTCCTGTTGCTTGCATAATGGTGGTATGTTATATGGCTCCCAGGCATTTATTTGTTGCTTCTATTATTCTAAAGTATGGCTGTGTTTCTGGTGCCAATGAAATCCTATTAGATGCATCTGTATGAACTTTTTCTATATTGGTCCCTTAAATCTTTAATATTTTGAATTGGTCCCTCAAATCATTGAAATTGCTATTTAGTCCCCCAAATCCTACTAGTTATTTCAGATTAGTCCCTCTGTTTCCTCCATCTAAATTTCTGACTTAGGTTGAGCTAGTTTGTTAACCACACATGTTGAGTTATATTTCTACCCTCAATTAGTGGTTTCCCCCTCAAAAATGCCAATAAAATTAAAGAAATAACGTCAAAGAAAAGGGTTTACACAGGTCTAGGAACTCAAAATCTGGGATTTAAATAGGTTTAAAGAGACAAATATGGGCTTGGAGTAAATCGAACAGAGGTGTATAACTAAATACATGGCAAAAAAAAAGTTAAATAGGATATTATTCCCAAATCAAACAGTTGCTGACTATAGGGACTAGTTTGAAATAACAAGTAGGATTTGAGATACTTAAGGGACTAATTTCAAAGTATTAAATATTTAATGGATCAATATTGAAAAAGAACCCCACAATTTTAATCTCATGAAACTTGCCCTTACTAATCTACTGAGTTTGGAACCTTGTTTAAATATCCTTTTACAGATCTAGTGAAGAATCTCATAATTTTAATTTAACCTGAACAATAGCTAAAATTACTTTACAGGTAGTTTCAGTTTCTGGTGTAGTGGAGATTTCAGGGAATAATTTAGCTGGTAAAGCTGAATTAAATGACTTCACCTTGAGTTTGAAGTGGAGTAAAGTCGGCAATTTTCACATGTATTTGATTCAGGTAATATACAGATGCTGTCATTTATTATTATTATTTCTCGCCTTCTTTACTATTTGTTGAATTCTTAGAGAATAGGGTGTCATGTATAGTCATACAACTGTATCATTTTTTGTATGTGCTTATGTATGAAACCCAATTCTGAAAAGAAGTAATTCTTCTTGGGTCACAGTGATGGCATGATTTATTTAGAGTGTTTGATATCACATTAGGGTAGTAGCAATGCCTTGACATTGTGAAAAATGCTAAGCTGTGAAACTAAGATGATTATATTTATAGGAGCAGTTGAACAAGAAATTCCTAAAAATTTTGTCTGCATAACAATTTGGTTCTGATGATTGATGTACGATTCTCAACCTTGAGAACCTCAAAATGAGATTTTGTTGTCATGATTACTCATGAAAGCAAATAAACACACGAGAATTTGTAGGTAATGTCGCTCATGGTAACCATGTCATTTGTGAGGTCTAAGAGTTTATCTTACAGATTTATAGTATTCGTTATTATTGATATTATACTGCCATTATATGGTTTAGAACGAAGTGTGGTAGAAAATGAGGATGCTGTTAGAAAACTCTTCATCACGTAATCTTCTCAATCTACGCAGGGGGTAATGAAGGTATTTCTCAACACTGTATTTATACCGCTTGTAAATTCTCACCTCAAGCAAGGATTTCCTCTTCCAATCATTCACGGATTCACTCTTCAAGATGCAGAAATACTTACTTCCAGCTCGAAGATAGTCGTATGTTCTGATGTAGTGTTTACAAATTCCAATTCTTTGATGCGTTTCCTGTTGCAAAACTATTCTTCAATGCTGCGCTTGAGAAATCAATGGAAGTAAGGATGCTGTTTGCAAACGTAATATTTGTAATGATGTATTGCCTAGATTACAGTTGAGAAATACTCTTCTTTCAGGATACATACGCTCTGTATAGCAATAAATTTGTGCACATATATGTATATTTGGACTTTAGAGTCATGCACTGAGTTTTAAGTTTTTCCTTTTGGTGTCTGCCTGCTTAGTATTATCAATGTCGCGTATCTTTTTTAGTTTCATAATGAACTCTCCACACCTTTTCTATTGAGCAACTATATATTTGTAGCATTTTTATTGTAAATCATGGAAGATTTCACAAGTTAGGTGGTAATGACCTAAACACAAACAAAACTCACTTGGTGTTTCATTTTCAATAGGTGTTCTTTTGGTCTTATTGTAAAGAATGAAATGTGGATTACAAATTTGTTGAAGGCAAACATGACGCTTCTCTAATCGAGCTGTATTTCTTCTTTGGCCAAACTTGGTTACATTTATGTTCATTTGATTATGCTGGAGTGTAAAATCTATTCGCAGAGTACAGAATAGGTTCATAACTAGATTATACACATATTTGTACAGAATAAGTTTATAACTAGACTATACATATATAATAACTAAATGATATTATATTTTATATTACTAAAAATTATAATCATCTATTATCTACTACTACTACTACTTTTTAAAGAAAGAAAGCTCGTCTTTTGGAACTTTTTATCTACTACTACTACTACTTCTATATAATTTCTTTTTAGTTGCGGCTTCCCCATCTCAATTATTCCATACTAAATAAAATTCAATGATAATCAAAGGGAGAACTTGAGATTCCAATCACATTAAATTCGATTGAATAATAACATATTTTTTACGCACAAGTATGTACTGTGACACACGCGCATTACGTGAATTGGAAAACTCGTGAGTTATTTATTCATATTTGATAAAATAGAATTATAAAAGTATCGTCTTATTTATTCATTAATTGTTATCGTATTGTTTTCTATATTTTAGCGGAGTAGGTGTAGTTACAAATTCGAATTGGATAATTTGCATCTCTTGTATCATTAATCCACATTCGACATGTTATATTATAGAGATCTTTCATCATCTTTTGAGAAAAAAGAAGTGAGACGACAAAATAAAAAAGAGTGCAACCGAGAAGTATATAAACGTATAATCTTTAATTACTTGTTATGTATTTTATTTAACAACATTGATTTAACATTTTGATCTCATCTCTCTCTCATCATCATTCTAATTAACGGACCACTGCTGTCGTGGTTGTCTGCGAAAAGCAAAAAAGTTTTTAATCCTATTGTTGCAAAGAGAAAATGAGATATTAGTCAAAATCACAATTAAATAATAAAAAAGTACTTAAATTGCGCAAGTTTTCTAAGCATTAATCAATTATACTCCTTCCATCAAGCATGTGCACTTTCAAAATTTTTTTAAAAAAAATGGAAACTCTATATCTCTTATAAGCTCGATAAGATATTTATCGAATAATATTTTTCGATATCGGTCACTTAAATCATAGCGAATTTGATATTAGTCCCTCAAAACTTCATATTTTGATATTAGTCCCTCAAATACACTTTAAACTTTGTGGGATGCAGCTAGAGCATACACCATTGAGGAGTACAACACGCACATCGAGGCCATTAGATCAAGTTTCATATGCAGCTTACAAAGACTGTCTTTAATCAACACTTTATGTGGTCTAGATCTAAATTCAATATTGTTACAGTGAATCACTATATTGTCAACATCTTGTTTGACGTCTACTAATTCATGATTATTAGATGCTACATTCCTTCCTGCAAGTTGATCTGTTGATAAATCAGATGTAAAATGATAGAAAGGTTCAATAAAAGGAGAGAAGCAAACAGCCAAAATGGAAGGGCAAGTTAGGTTCCTTATGCCGATAGGTATTGCAAAGATTTGAGCAAAAAGTTAAGGGGGATATCAAGTTAGGATATACTAATGATGGTGAAAGCTGAAGTGGAGAATGAGTTTGAAAGGAGAGTGGTTAATCTTGAATATGCGTACATGCAGTATAGAAAATGGTATATCACTAGTTGCCATGCATTCATGTTCTGATTTGATTGGAACAATAAGGAATGCAGATTGGTCCACAAGTTCCATAACCATTATTAGCAGTGTGGAATATGTATTGCAGTTTATTCATGTTAACTTACTTTCATAATTTTTTAATTTCATATTCATGTTGCTAACACTTATGTGATTTTATATGTAATGCAGTATAAATTAGCATATAAAGAGCCTATAGGGGTTTTACCACAAAGGACTAGTAGAAAATATATGTGAAAGATTTTACAATAACCCCTCCATATACAAAGAGACCAAGAGGAAGGCCAAAGAAGAAGAGGATAAGAGGGAGAGGCGAAGATGATCTTGGTAAAGAGAGACATCACAAGCGGAGCAAGAGGATTCACAGATGTAGTAGATGCAAGACCTTGGACATCACAAGACCAAATGTAGCAACCTATAAATGATAGTGATGGAGTACTCAACATGACACAAAATCAGGCACAAGGACCAGTGCACCACTGTATTATTACTTACTTTTTAATTGTCATTTACCTCTTAATATACTAATGTCAATTATGTAATTGCAGACATAGTGGATCAAACTAACATAACGAAATTAGATTGGCACAAGACCAAACAAGTCAAGTAGATAGGACCAAGATGATGACACAATTGTTTTTCAAAATTATTTTAGCTTAGATGTTTGTTATGGTGTTCACTCACCCAAGATACAGATATTTTGCAAAACTGATATAATAAGGGTCCTAGCAATAACAAACTCAATCCTTTAGCCAACTCCCATAGTTATCTCCTCGAACTTAGGGAAGAAAGCCGCTAGTTAACTCTCAAGAGTTCTAGGCATTCGTACTCCTCAGTCAACATTTCAAGCCCTTGTACATTTTTAAGGTAAACCCAAGGCACAACGACTCCTCAGTCAAATTTCAAGGCCCTCCGCTCTTTTCAAGGTAAGCCCAAGGCAATAATATATGGTTGAATCCTCCAGTTAGGGGTGCTAAACCATATCTGTATCGAGAAAATATCCGTAACCGTATCCGTTAGGATACGAAATATGGTTACTCAAATCTATAACCGAAGGATATGGTACGGATATGGTTTTGTAGTGAAATATCCGTATCCGTATCAAAATATCTAAATACATACTTAGTCATGACTCTTACAATAGTTTCGATTCTTAGATTATGGATTAGTGGTTAATTTTGATGATCAATATGTCTAATCTTAACTTTTCAATTATAATGGATATTATTAACAAACTCCTTTTGTACATGAACTATGTCCTTTCTCAATACTATCTTAGTTTTCTCATATCCGTTTTGTATCTGCATGCATATCTGCTTATATATCCGAATGGTATATCCGTAACCGTATCCAATTTTAGCGGATATGGTTTATATTTTTCTTACCGAGGTATATCCGTATCCAAGATGGGTAAGCGATATGGATATGATAAGCATCATATCCGATCCATATCAGGAGGACGCGAATGCACCCTACAATGCAACTTGACCATCATGGCTAATTAACAAGACCATGGTACCTTATTAGGGATAAAACCCAAGGCACAATCCAGAGCCTCGGTCCCTACCACATCATCAAGAGCCGATCTCTCTGGTGCGACACACAAAGGCAATATTGGTTGGCACGAGAGATCCTGACCTCTCATCAAGTCGACACCTTTTATAATGCGACTCCGAGAGACGAATTGTTAGCTAAGACGAGACGAACATTCAATCAGCAGCACAAGCCAAAATTCCTAAGTCGAACGGCGAAAACGGTAATCGCTCGAAACCCCTCATCATCAATGACCAACCCTACTTAGGACACCTCGACCACCTCACTGGCAATGTCTCAGAGGCGCAACTAGAAGGGACATTTCGTGGCTCACCCAATTAAGTTAGAATTCGGCCCACCGTCCTAAGCTGCTACCAGAGTATAGTGCGACATCTTTAGTCCACGCTCGGACAAGTTTTATCCTAGAGTTGTGGCCCGTGAGCTGTCAGCTCAATCACGTTTCTGAAAAAATGTCGGAGAATACCGCTGCTCCCATGCCGAAGTGGACTTCTCCTCCAGTCGTCTGCCGACAGGCCCTGTAAAGCGAGGGGATGATTCGTATGCTGTGTGCCTTCTGCCACGCGTAAATTAAATCACTTCCCGGGAAGATCGGCGGAAATACACCTCATTGCCGTGACGCATGCGTGACTTCCCTCCAGCGCCAGTATACGTGTAGAGCAAACGATTGATTCACCGTCCAGCCTCGCACTTTGTCCACCTGGCTAATTTGCATGAACCAAAGGTGACCAATCTATCATGAGCCAATCCTCGGTATATATACACATGATAGTCGCAATAAAAGGAGGGAGGTTTCGGCAATCTGAAAACTCGCTTCTCCTGAACCTAAATCTCCAGAATCATCATCTGCTAATGCCATATAGCATAAGAAAACATAAGTTGCCTATTACTCTACTCAAGCTCCAAGTTCATTCACCTGACTTGATTCGCGGAGGTACACAGGGCAGAGGTTTAAAACGTCGGTTATCGGGACGATTTATCGGTACGGAATCAAAATCGCTTAATCGATAGCGAAAATCAGGGATAGTATCGGGGTAAGTAGTACTTTGTCGAGTATTACACTAAATAATAAACAAACATAAGCTGAAAAGTTAAAGTTAGTCAAATGGCGAATAATAAACAAGCAAATAAATAAGATAACTCAAGAATGAAGAACCATTCTTATGCATCTACAATAATTTTATGTTAAGTCATAAGATTCATAAACTAACTTCTAAGTTGATATTTAGTTGAGCGCTAAATCAATACATAAAACAAACATTAGCTAAATTAACCATCAACAAGTTCCCAAGACACAAATAGCTCATAATTTGTAAAAGAGGCAAATTTAAAAAAAATCAAAAGCCCCCAAGTTACCTATTTATCGGGCCGGAATAAGCCAGATATTTAGAGCTTTACTTATGCGGGGCCGATAAGTGCCTTTATCCGCCGATAACTCGCGCGGATAAACCTCAAAAAACGATAAACTGAGACTTTAAAAATTCTACCTTATCCTATGGCGAAGACGCCCAAATGCAGATAACTCGGCGATAATATCGGATTACGGCCGATATTTAAAACCGATGACTACAGGGGAAACCGTCCTCAACTCCTCCCCTCATGGTTTCTTCTTGTCCTGTGCAGCCATCGGACCATCCAAGCCTCGTTCAACGAACAAGCATAAAGTCGAAGAATAGAGCAGGACCCTTTCCAATCATCCTTATCATGCATCGTAACATGCATCTTCTGGATTATTCTGTTTTATTGAGCATCAAAAATGTAATAAGTATCTGTTTCTTTTAGATTATACGAACAAGGGGAGCAAAAGAAAGATGTCTGTTGTTAGAGGAGGAAGGGGTAAAAGGCATATTACTGAATAATGTGCTAAAACAATCAGCAAACAACCCTTTCAACATCATAGGGAACAACGCGTCGGCAGGCAGCAACCAAATTAACAACTCCACCGAATGCTATCAGTTGCGCCCGGAGAATCATCCAGCAACATAGGCGCAATAGGCTACACATCCAAGCAATCGGTTGCTAATATTTTTTGTTTGCCAAGTTAACTTTGTGTATATGCTCAAGTATGGGGCCAGTTTGTCTTTGAATACAAGGCATTTTTGAAAAGCTTGTCACATGGTACTTTTGGGTATAGGCTCTAACTATTTCAATGGTGTACCTGATATTTTGTCATGTTAGGATCAATGTACAGCTAAGACATTATATACATTGTAAAGTCAACGTTAAGTTATGAGACATGGCCAATTTTGTTAAAAATTGGGTTTATATTAGTCCATGTTATGTATATATGGAAACAGATCAATGGCAATAACATGTTTGTAGATGACATGATTTTTTGGTGTATATTGGCCATGTAAAATATTGCCAAGTCAATATGAACTTGTTTTACTCTCATTGTCCTTAATGTAATTATGATTTATGTATGTGTGTCTATAATGTTAACCAGTTCTCTATAATTGAATTAGGCAGTATAATATGAACAAAATCAATGCGATAAACATCAATATGAACATGATGGAGATGCCAAATCCACAAATAAGCATAAATTGGCACAAATAACATCAAATACATATAATAAATCCATGCAGTTCTTCTCAACTCCATACAATTCTTCAACATAATTTTACAATAATTCCTAAACTTGTTACAGTAATTTTAGCAAAAAACTAACAGCCCTAACACAACCAAACGCAATCTTCAACATTAGAAACTTCATACAAACTTCTTAAGATAACATGCTAAATGTCGCTTCGGTCATTTTCAGCGTCATCTAGCTCCTATTATCATCAACCCAAGTAAAATACTGCCAGCGAACGCCTTGTTATGTTGAATTTCTCGATACTGTAACACCATAGAATTGGTTAGACTCTTAATTCTTCCTTGCTTGCAGTCCTATCTTGCTTGTAACGCCACAAAAACATCTCATGTTAGCATAGGACCGTCGGCACTACCGTCGGCATTGCGCACCAGCCTTGAATGAACCTGAGGAACTCCATTTTGAGCGGGATTGAGGGTCTAAATTCGAAGAGCGAGAGGAGGGAAAATATGGAGTGGAGGCCAAGATTTGTGTTCATGTGGGTGTTGTATGGGTTCCAAATATTATCGTTGGGGGAAGAAGAATGAGATTCTTTATGGGTTTCGGGATGCCATTGAATGCGGGTTTGGGTTTTAAAAATGAGGTATAAACTGTCCAATGCAGAGCTCACTGGTTTAGAGTTATGAAATATTCGTTAGGCTTTTTAACATCACTAAGGCATAGGGATCGCGATTGTCAGGCGAACTACGTCGCTATTTATCCGTCGTTAAATAGCTATTTCCCACTAGTGAATGCATGCATACAAGGCTTCAGAGATGGTTGTAGACAATTTTTAGGCCTTTGTCACTTAAGGTCAAAATACCTTGGTACCCTCTTGACCGCCACTGCCTTGGATGAAAATTTTAGTTTGTATCTGAAATTATCCTAGAGGAGGGGTGAATAGGGTATTTGCTAATCTAATTCGATATTAATACCGATTTAAAACTTATTAACAATTATATCCTAGCAAGTATGATATTTAACAAATTATGAGCAATGATATGTAATTAAAAACAAGGGCGATATAAACAAGAATAAATATGCAAATGAGATAGTGACAAATGACAATTGCAAACACACAAAGTGATCACGGAGTTTGGTCACTCCCGACCTACGTCTCCGTTCCCCACTCTCGAGGAGAATCTCCACTATCTCAAAAGATAACTACACAATCGGGTTTCAACGCTCAACGATAAACGTTTACAACACTCATAATGTAATCACACAACACACTCTCTAAGTGTTGGCCTCTTACGTGTCGTCTTCCTCAAGTGCTCGGATTTATAACCTCTCCCTAGGCTTTACAACCGACGCCACTTCTCTTGGAATCAACCACATCTCTCACCAATCACTCCTCTCGGTGTACTTATGTATTACAATGTGATCTTAACAACAAAGCTCAAATTACAAATAGATTTGTTCTCTAACAAGATGAGAACTCAATTAAGCCCACACTCAATATATCACTCACCACAACCCAATTATATAAAGTATGAAATACTAAAAGCTCGATAGGAGGTGTGTGTGTGATCAATGAGCAATAATCAAATTATACTTAATATAAGATCTAGCTTAATGAAAAAGATAATCAATAACAAATATAAGTATAAGCTAGAAATTAAGTTTAGTAAAACGATAATCAATAACAAATATAAGTATAAGCTAGAAATTAAGTTTAGTAAAACTTCTCTGAAAACAAGAGTGAGAGAGATTGAGATTAAATTAAGTTTAGTAAAACTTCTCTGAAAACAAGAGTGAGAGAGATTGAGATTGAAGCCCAAACACGAAAAGATAATCTTTTCTTCCTCTTGTGAAAACTGCTTCACATAAACACTTGTAAAATACTTGAAAACACTAAACAAACTTGCCCAAAACTTGATTTTTGTTTTTCTTAGTTAATCCAAAAGTTAGAGTGCAAGGGATCTATATAGGTTCATGAAACAAAGCCTAAAAACTAAGAAAATCCAAGCAAAAAGACAAAAACCCAAAAATTAAGGAAATTGGAAAACTAGTCGTTATTGTGTAACAGACACATTTTCGGTCGACCGGTAGACTTGTGTCGGTCAATCGATGGGTGTCTATTGGTCGACCGGTACAAGTGTGTCGGTCAACTGAAAGACGCTGAGAACTTATATGCTAAAAAGCTCTTTTTGACCGGTCGACCGGTGCAACATGTTCGTTCGACCGAAGATTGATAAAACAGATACTCAGAAATTTGACTTTTGAAATTCAATTAAAAATAACAAAATTATTCCAAAAATAGTAAAATCTTGGGAAAACTTTATAAAGATGAAAATGAACATGTCAACGAAGAAAATTTTAAAAATGCAATTTTATTTGTAAAAACTCGTCATTTTGCAAATTTGTTAAGAATACGAGTTCGTACATGCTTGATTTTGACATAAAGATCATATGTAAATTTGGAAAACTATTTGAGTGGATTAATGGACTTGATAAGAGATATGAAACATTTTTGTTAATCCAATAATCCAAAAACTTAATATATTCTGAAAAACGTGCATGTATGAATGATCTTATAAGTATAATGCACAAAGAATAACCCTGCGCTATTTTACCCAAGCTAATGATCTTCGTTTGGGCTCGATATTGGTGACAGATGAAGAGATTGAAGAATCTTGATATTAGTTGTGACAGCTTCATTACAAAACCATTCAAGCTACAAGAATATCATCGTTATGCTCAAATATGTCCTGAATGCATATAATATAAAAACACAAACACTAGAAACAAGCGTTATGCTCAAATATGTCCTGAATGCATATAATATAAAAACACAAACACTAGAAACAAGATTAGAAATTATTTGTTAATCATCAAAACCTGAATGCATATAATATAAAAACACAAACACTAGAAACAAGATTAGAAATTATTTGTTAATCATCAAAAAAAGATTAGAGAAGTAGGCTCACATATATGAGTCTTAACAGTATCTTGTTGCCTTTTCTATTGTTGAGGGCGAGAGTGGTGAATCATGGCATTGATTCTTGTTGGTTGCATTCCATGGTGTCAGTTCTTTTCAGTATTTAACAATAATCAGTGATCAAGAAAAGGGGCTACTAGAGGCAGTCTCTATTTTGTTATCTATTACAGAGCATAGAATTTGTGTGAGACATCTTTGGAAGAATTAAAAAAAAAAACTTTAAATGGGATTTTTATGAGAAAACTTTGTGGGATGCAGCTAGAGCATACACCATTGAGGAGTACAACACGCACATGAGGCCATTAGATCAAGTTTCATATGCAGCTTACAAAAGACTGTCTTCTAATCAACACTTTATGTGGTCTAGATCTAAATTCAATATTGTTACAGTGAATCACTATATTGTCAACAACTTGTTTGAGTCTACTAATTCATGATTATTAGATGCTACATTCCTTCCTGCAGTTGATCTTGTTGATAAAATCAGATGTAAAATGATAGAAAGGTTCAATAAAAGGAGAAAGCAAACAGCAAAATGGAAGGGCAAGTTGGTTCCTTATGCCGATAGGTATTGCCAAGATTTGAGCAAAAAGTTAGGGGGATATCAAGTTAGGTATACTAATGATGGTGAAGCTGAAGTGGAGAATGAGTTTGAAAGGAGAGTGGTTAATCTTGAATATCGTACATGCAGTTATAGAAAATGGTATATCACTAGGTTGCCATGCATTCATGTTTCTGATTTGATTGGAACAATAAGGAATGCAGATTGGTCCCAATTCCATAACCATTATTACAGTGTGGATATGTATGCAGTTTATTCATGTTAACTTACTTTCATAATTTCTTTTAATTTCATATTCATGTTGCTAACACTTATGTATTTTATATGTAAATGCAGCTATAAATTAGCATATAAAGAGCCTATAGGGGTTTTACCATCAAAGGACTAGTAGAAAATATATGTGAAAGATTTTACAATAACCCCTCCATATACAAAGAGACCAAGAGGAAGGCCAAAGAAGAAGAGGATAAGAGGGAGAGGCGAAGATGATCTTGGTAAAGAGAGACCATCACAAGCGAGCAAGAGGATTCACAGATGTAGTAGATGCAAAGACCTTGGACATCACAAGACCAAATGTAAGCAACCTATAAATGATAGTGATGGGAGTACTCAACATGCACAAAATCATGCACAAGGACCAAGTGCACCACTGTATTATTACTTACTTTTTAATTGTCATTTACCTCTATATACTAATGTCAATTATGTAATTGCAGACATAGTGGATCAACTAACATACGAAAATTAGATTGCACAAGACCAAACAAGTCAAGTAGTAGGACCAAGATGATGTACACATTGTTTTTCAATTATTTTAGCTTAGATGTTTGTTATGGTGTTCACTCACCCAAGATACAGATATTTGCAAAATGATATAATAAGGGTCCTAGCAAAACAAACTCAATCCTTTAGCCAACTCCCATAGTTATCTCTCGACCTTAGGGGAAGGAAAGCCCTAGTTAACTCTCAAGAGTTCTAGGCATTCGACTCCTCAGTCAAATTTCAAGCCCTTGGTACATTTTTAAGGTAAACCCAAGGCACAACGACTCCTCAGTCAAATTTCAAGCCCTCCGCTCTTTTTCAAGGTAAGCCCAAGGCATAATATATGGTTGAATCCTCCAGTTAGGGGTGCTAAACCATATCTGTATCCGAGAAAATATCCGTAACCGTATCCGTTAGGATACGAATATGGTTACTCAAATCTATAACCGATAGGATATGGTTACGGATATGGTTTTGTAGTGAAATATCCGTATCCGTATCCAAAATATCTAAATACATATTAGTCATACTCTTACAATAGTTTCGATTCTTAGATTATGGATTTGTGGTTAATTTTGATGATCAATATGTCTAATCTTAACTTTTCAATTATAATGGATATATTAACAAACTCTTTTGTACATGAACTATGTCTTTCTCAATACTATCTAGTTTTCTCATATCCGTTTTGTATCTGCATGCATATCTGCTTATATATCCGCATGTATATCCGTAACCGTATCCAATTTTAGCGGATATGGTTATATATTTTTCTTACCGAGGTATATCCGTATCCAAGATGGGTAAGCGGATATGGATATGATAAGCATCATATCCGATCCATATCAGGACCGAATGCACCCCTACAATGCAACTTGACCATCATGGCTAATTACAAGACCATGGTACCTTATTAGGGATAAACCCAAGGCACAATCACAGAGGCCTCGGTCCCTACCAACTCATCAAGCCGACTCTCTGGTGTCGACACCAAAGGCAATATTGGTTGGCACGAGAGATCCTGACCTCTCATCAAGTCGACACCTTTATATCGACTCGAGAGACGATTGTTAGCTAAGACGAGACGACATTCAAATCAGTCAGACAAGCCAAAATTCCTAAGTCGACGCGAAAGACGGTATCGCTCGACCCTATCATCAATGACAACCCTACTTAGGACACTCGACCACTCACTGGGCAATTCTCAGAGGCAACTAGAGGGACATTTCGTGCTACCAATTAAGTTGAGAATTCGGCCCCCGTCCTAAGCCTCTATCCCAGAGTATATGTCGACATCTTAGTCCACCTCGGACAAGTTTTATCTAGATTTTGGCCTGACTTGTCAGCTCAATCACTTTCTGAAAAATGTGGAGATACCCTCTCCCATGCCGAAGTGACTTCTCCTCCAGTCGTCTGCCGACACCTGTAAAGCGAGGGATGATTCAGTATGCCTGTGTGCCTTCTGCCACGCTATTAATCACTTCCCGGGAAATGCGGAAATACCCTCTTCCGTGACCATGTGACTTCCCCTCCAGTCGCCAGTCAATACGTGTAGAGCAAACGATGATTCACCTTCCAGCTCGCACTTTGTCACCGCTATTTGCATGACCAAAGTGACCAATCTATCATGAGCCATCCTCTATATATACAAATGATATTCGCCATAAAAGGAGGGAGGTTCGCAATCTAAACTCCTCTCCTGACCTAAATCTCAGAGATCATCATCTCTAATGCATATAGCATAAGAACACATAGTTCTATTACTCTACTCAAGCTCAAGTTCATCACCTGACTTGATCGTCGGAGGTACTACAGGCAAGGTTTTAAACGTCGGTTATCGGGGATTTATCGGACGGTCAAAATCCTTATCGGATAGCGAAAATCAGGGATATATCGGGGATAAGTAGTATTTGTCGGAGTAATATACTAGCAAATAATAAACAAACATAAGCTTGAAAAAAAATATAATGTTAGTCAAAATGGAATAATAAACAAGCAAATAATAAGATAACATCAAGAATGAAGAACCATCTATGCATCTACATAATTATTATTTAATCATAAGATTCATAAACTAACTTACTAAGTTGATATTTAGTAGTTATGAGCCATTATCAATATCCATAAACAAACATTAGCTAATTACCAATCAACCAAGTTCCAAAAGCAACAAATAGCTCATAATTTGTAAAGAGCAAATTTAAAAGAAAATAAAAGCTCCCAAATCCTATTTATCGGCCGATAAAGCCGATATTTAGAGCTTACTTATCGGCCGATAAGTGCCTTTATCGCCGATAACTCGCCGATAAACCTCAAAAAACGATAACTGATTAAAAATTCTACTTATCCTAGCGGAAAGCTCCCAAATCCGATAACTCGGCGATAATATCGGATTATCGGCCGATATTTAAAACCATGACTACAGGGGAACCGGTCCTCACCCTCTCATGGTTTCTTCTTGTCTGTGCAGCATGGACATCAAGCCCTCGTTCAAGAACCAAGCATAAAGTCGAAGAATAGAGCAGACCCTCCATCATCCTTCATCATCCCGTAACCATCCTCTTCTGGATTATTCTGTTGATATTGAGCATCAACAATGTTAATAAGTATCTGTTTCTTTTAGATTTACTGGAACAAGGGGAAGCAAAAGAAAGATGTCTGTTGTTAGAGGAGGAAGGGGTAAAAGGCATATTACTAATAATGTGCTAACACCATCAGCAACAACCCTTTCAACATCATGGGAAGCAACGGCGTCGCAGCCAGCACCAATAACACATCCACCAATGCTATCAGTGCCAGAATCATCAGCAACATAGCCAATAGCTACATCAAGCAATCGGTGCTAATATTTTTTGTTTGCCAAGTAACTTTTGTGTATATGCTCAAGTATGGGGCAGTTGTCTTGATACAAGGCATTTTTTGAAAGCTTGATCACATGGTATTTGGGGTATAGGCTCAACTATTCAATGTGTACATGATATTTTGTCATGTTAGGATCATGTACACTAAGAGACACTTATATACATTGTATTAAGTCAACGTTTAAGTTATGACATGGCAATTTTGTTAAAAATTAGGGTTATATATAAGTCCATGTTTATGTATAATGTGAACAAAATCAATGCAATAACATGTTTCTATGATGACATGATTTTTGTGTATATTTGGCCATGTAAAATACTTGCAAGTCAATATGAAACTTGGTTTTACTCTATTGTCCTTAATGTAATTGATTTATGTATGTTGTCTATAATGTTAACAGTTTCTCTATAATTGATTTACGTATAATATGAACAAAATCAATGCGATAACATCAATATGAACAAATGAGATCAAAATCCACAAATAGCATTAAATTGCACAAATAACATCAAATACATACTAATAACTCCATGCAGTTCTTCTCAAACTCCATACAATTCTTCAACATAATTTTACATAATTCCTAAACTTGTTACATAATTTTAGCAAAAACTAACACCCCTAACACAACCAAACCAATCTTCAACATTAAAACTTCATCAAACTTCTTAGATAACATGCTAATGTCCTTCGTCATTTTCACCATCTAGCTCCTATTATCATCAACCCAAGTAAAATACTCACAACCCTTGTATGTTGAATTTCGATACTGTAAGCAACCATAGAATTGTAGACCCTTATTCTTCCCTTGCTTGCAAGTCCTAATCTTGCTTTGTAACCCACAAAAACATCTCATGTTAGCACCGTCGGCACTACCTCCATTGCCACCAGCCTTGAATGAACCTGAGAACTCCATTTTCAAATTGGGGTCTAAGCTACGGCTTGAGGGTCTAAATTCGAAGAGGAGAGGAGGAAATATGGAGTGGAGGCCAAGATTTGTGTTCATGTGGGTGTTGTATGGGTTCCAAAATATTATCGTTGGGGGAAGAAGATGAGATTCTTAATGGGTTTCGGATCCATTGAATGCGGGTTTGGGTTTTAAAATGAGGTCATAACTGTCCCAATGAGAGCTACTGTTAGAGTTAATGAAATATTCCGTTAGCTTTTAACATCAACTAAGCATAGGGACCATTGTCAGCAACTAAAGTGTATTTGAGAGACTAATATCAAAATAAGAAGATTTGAGGGATTAATATCAAATTCGCTATGATTTAAGAGACTAATATCAAAAAATCCCTTGAAAATATAAAATTGATGTTTTTGTTAAACAAAATGATACAGTCAGTCTCAAGAACACATTATATCTATAGGATATTAAACTTACTAGCAAAATAGACAAACATTCCTGTAAGACAAATTTAAATTATCATGATAATTTATATTAAAAAAACAACTTTTAGAAAGAGAGAAAATCCAAATTAATATAAATTCTACCTATATATACGTACATACTAAATTCGTTATGGGTCAACATATGCAGCACATATTTGTAAATTTAGCGTTTCAAATATACTTACTTTAAGTATTTACTTAAATATCTAACAAATGGAACTTGCTTAGGTAAAAAAAAATGGAAAACAAATAAAGGTTTGCAATGTATTCATAGCTTAGTATGATAAGCTTTAATGCTGGTGACAAGTGAAGAAACCGCGAAGAATTTCGAAGAAGAACAGGTGTTGGGATCCGCAGGAGTCACTTTGGAAGCTGCGCGGTCAACCGCGACGTAAGGCCGGTCGACCGCGAACGTGCACAGACTCTGGAAAAAGTCTGGTTTTGGCGCGGTCGACCGTCGCGGTCGACCGCGAGACCTTGTAGGCGAATTTGGGCTCTGTTGTTTGTCGCGGTCGACCGCCAGACCCTGTAAGTGATTTCAGGTTCTGTTTGTTGGTCGCGGTCGACCGCCAGGCCCAGAATTATTTTCCTGTTCTTATTGGATTTTGGTGTTTGTATAAATATCAATACACGTTCTAGGGCTTCTTTGGCTTGGATTGGAGATTGGTTGGGGATATTTGGAGCACAGAAAAAAGGAGAGTTTTTCTGAGCAATTGTTTGAGGGTTTATCTGGAGAGATTAAGAGATTTGTTGGTGAAATTAGTTGATTGGTTTGAGCATTTTGTAATCTCAGTTTGTACTCTTCTTCTCTATTAGTGAAAATCCAATCCGCTTCTTGCCCCGTGGACGTAGGTAATTTGCCGAACCACGTAAATCTATTGTGTTTGGATTTGTGCCGTTGTTTTTTTGATTTGTTTGGCCTTTATCTTGATGTTTGTTTGATTTGGTTCTCGAAGCACACCCGTTTAGTTGTCTTGCTTCCGCTCCACGCATAACAATTGGTATCAGAGCTCTAGATTTCAGATCTAGGGTTTTGTCTTGGTTGGAGGAGTAGATCAATTTGGAAGTTCGGCTAGGGCTTCGTTTGGTGAGAAAGGTGAGATTTTTTGGTAAAGACTCTATCTTTTTTAGTTTGGATCTATTCTTCGTTTGTTCCGTATTGGTTTGTTGGCACTTGGGCTATTTGGAGGAGTAGATCGCTTTGGAGGCTCTTTGAGGGCTTCGTTTGGAGATAAAGGTGAGATTTTTCCTATTTGTGGATCTCGTTACCATCGTGCGGGGTGAGATCGTTTGGAGACTCTTGTTAGGGTTTCAATTGGAGGTAAAATTCCCTCCTTTATCAGTTTGAATCTATTCTTCATTTGTTGGTGCTTTGAGATAGTTGGCCGAGATAGAAGGATTTGAGGCTAGGTTATTTGTTTGTTGATACAGTGCATTGGATTATTGAGAAGTGTCATTGACCTGCATATTGAAGTCCTTTAAGCACGTTGGTATGAGCAAGGAGACCGAGGTGGAGTTTAGCACTTCTATTTGATGATTGAGGGGTCTTCTATTTGGTGTTCATTCAGGCATTCAGAGGCCTTCCAAGGAGGCATCATTGGAAGGTAAATTGGTATTTTTGTTTTCTATGTTGGGGATTGTACTAGGCATTTGTGGGTTGCAACCAAGTCCCGTTAGTTTTGAAGTCCTAGTAGTCAACAACAGTTGAAGAAGTGTATTGGCAGAAGGTGAAGGTACTTCAGTCTGATTTTAGCGGGAGGTACAAGAGGGACCTATTTCTGCGTTTGTGCCGAGCTCACGACAATTGGAGATACTTCATTGGTGTGGAAACATTAGGATGACGAGATGAGATAATAGTTGTGATTGGGCATTCCTTTCTGGAGGGGGATCAACATTGGTTGTCGAACATTGGTTCTAGTTTTGGAGGTTCGACATATTTGGGTCATCTTAGTCATAGGTTGCTGACTGCTATATTAGGAGTTATTGGATCTGATGGAGCTGCTTCAAATTTTGGTTGGCGTCGGATATTTGGCTACCCAATATTTGGTCACATCGAGGATGTGAGATTTGATCCGATTGCGTGTTTGGGATTCGGATGCTCATTTTATTATCGTTTGAGAGCTTCTGATTTTGTTCTGAGCGGAATGTCACTTTTGACTCTCAGCAGGTGAAGAGTGTTGATCAGGTCATTTGGATATCGCAGCAGGTGAAGGGTGATGCTACTTCACGTTGGGTGGAACTTATTCAACATACTACAGATCATACTGCATCATTTGGGATTCCAGCTGAGGTGACACAGATTAGAGATCATTTAGTTTTGGATGCAGATGATATTGGTGAAGAGTTGTAGATTTTTCTATTTGATTGAGGGCCTTTGGAGGCCGTTTAGGTGAACTACGTGAAGGCTTGATTCCTTGGGCAGGAGGATACGTAGGCAGTCTTTATGATGCAGCCGATTTGGTGAGTAGATACCAATGTTTGGGTGAGTGTTCGCACTCCCGTTTGGGTCTCGACTTGTTGAGGACTGAGAAGTAGCAAGTGAGGCATTTGGCTTGGTTGGTGTCGGCTTAGTTTTGGAAGAAACTTCACCAAGGTGAAGAATTGAAGAAACCACGAAGAATTTCGAAGAAGAACAGGTGTTGGGATCCGCAGGAGTCACTTTGGAAGTTGCGCGGTCGACCGTGGCGCAAGGCCGGTCGACCGCGAACGTGCACAGACTCTAGGAGGAGTCTGGTTTTGGCGCGGTCGACCGCGAGACCCTGTAGGCGAATTTGGGCTTTGTCGTTTGTCACGGTCGACTGACAGACCCTGTAAGTGATTTCAGGTTCTGTTTGTTGGTCGCGGTCGACCGTGGCGGTCGACCACGTAATGGGTCAGGCCTAGAATTATTTTCCTGTTCTTATTGGGTTTTGGTGTTTGTATAAATACCAATACACGTTCTGGGGTTTCTTTGGCTTGGATTGGAGATTGGTTGGGGATATTTGGAGCACAAAAAAAAGAGAGTTTTTCTGAGCAATTGTTTGAGGGTTTATCTGGAGAGATTAAGAGATTTGTTGGTGAGATTAGTTGATTGGTTTGAGCGTTTTGTAATCTCAGTTTGTATTCTTCATCTCTATTAGTGAAAACCCAATCCCCTTCTTGCCCTGTGGACGTAGGCAATTTGCTGAACCACGTAAATTTATTGTGTTTGGATTTGTGTCGTTGTTTTTTTTATTTGTTTGACCTTTATCTCGACGTTTGTTTGATTTAGTTCTCGAAGCACGCCCGTTTGGTTGTCCCGCTTCCGCGCCGCGCACAACAACAAGCATATCGTTGTACTCGACAATAAGTTTGATGTTGCTAACCATCTCATGACGAGTGATTATTTTCCCCTACATGACATATATCATCATCAGCTTTATGGTAAACATCAAAGTTAACTTTAATTACTAAACTAACAAAACTCAGCTGGCAGACAGGAGCAGGTAATATCAAAGGCATTTACAATAAAGCTCTTTTGGATCTTTTTAATCAAGCATATCTTTTCATATGCCAAAGACCTCGATAGTATTGTTATCAGTTTAATTATAGGGATGAAAGGTGACAATGATTTTCCCAATATGCCATCCAAAGATTTTGCTGCACGAATTGCTTTTCCCATTATCTTGTTTTCAGCTCCACTCACCACTAGTGTGAACACCGTACAAAACACGTCATATTTTTTTTTCTGCTACAGTAATCCCGGTTTTAAACTGCTATACCATTTTTTGAGTTTTTGGATTGCTACAGTATCTCATGTGCTACAAAAATATTTTTCAAAAAAAACATTGTCCATTTTCATGTTTGCTACAGTAAACATACTACATTAGGCCTGTCCATCCGGCCCGGCCCGGCCCGGAAATCCGGGCCCGGGCCGGGCAAAACTAGGGCCCGGGTACCCCGGGCCGGGTTCCGGGCTGGCCCGGATTTTTTTTAATTTTTTTTAATTTTTTTTAATTTTTTTTAATTTTTTTAGATTTTATTTAAATTTTAAATTACAAAAAAAAGACAAGAAAAATAATAAAAAACAATAATTTTATTAATCACTTAAAATGACATAAATTACAAATAAAAAATGATAAAAACAAATTCTTTATTAATAATTAATAAATCATTTACAAATTACAAGTATAAATTTATTTTGGAATTAATCGCATCACAATAGATAAGTAAATTCCAACTAGGTTGGTACCTACTCACCTATATCACTATCATTTGCAACTATTTCCAAAATATTTTTTTTACAAATTTTAAGCTAAGGCCTAAGATATAAAAATTATAATTTATTCTTTATACCTATCTGCTAGTCCCAATTCTTCAAATTTATCTTCAATTCCAGCCATCCGATCGATGCCTTGCGTTCGGTTCTCGTACCTCCACCAATCTTGTAAGCACATCACCGCTTGTACAGTGTACGGATCTAAGCATGTCCTGTGGTCGTCGATCAAACGTCCTGCTGTGATGAAGGCGGATTCTGAAGCTACCGTCGAAACCTGCACTGTTAGTAAGTCACGAACCATGGTGGAAAATATAGAATATGAAACTGATCCATATACTTTCCACCATTGTAAAATATCTAAAGCATTTCCTTGACATTTAACTAAAGAAGCAGAAAAATATTCATCTATTTCAGAAACCTCCAATGATGACGATCCAAGTCCAGATCCACCAGTTAGCCTATTTCAGAAACCTCCAATGATGACGATCCAAGTCCAGATCCACCAGTTAGCTCAGCTACCATTGCATATTTATCAAAACTTATACTTTTACCTCGGGATGAGCTCGAAGAAACCGAAGCTATAGACTGTTGTGTAGCTACACATCCATGTCTAGTTGCATACTCATCATATAAGGTTTGAAAATAATTTCTAATAGCTAAATGATGAGTAGTAGCAGTAAGGGTGGTTCCATCATCTAAGTCTATAATCTGATTACCATACAAGGATTGTAACAAACTTCGAAGACCAATATCCTTCAAGCATGGATCAATAAGAACCCCCAAACCAAAAATATGAGGAATAGGCTTAAAGTACTTATTAAATTTGCTCTCCATTTGAAAAACCATAGGTTCAAAAGTAGCATCCATACGATATTTCCCAAAATTTTTTTGAATATTTAAAATTTGTAAAGCAGCTAAAGTAATGGTTGAATAATAACAGCCAGATAATAATATTGTAGCATCATAAAAAACTTGTAACATTTCATTTAAATTAGAAGCAAGAACAAGGTCCTCCATGAGTTAGATGTACATGTTAAGATTCATTAACATTGCATAGGTGGGATTCCACCTTGAAGGAAATCGTGCTATGTCTACATGCATAATACACAGCGGAAGACATGTATGTACAAAAATACTAAGCATGTAGAGAGCATGAAATATTCATATGGATCATCTAATTAAATCTAACATGATCCTTATTATTAAGTGAGCATACAAGAGTTAGAAAGTCATACTTTCGTAGCGTGATTCGATGGAAGATCGAATAACCCCTAGCTCTTGCTCCTTGTAGTAGAAAATCTCCTTGTAGTGGATCTCCAAGTCTTCAAGTGAGCTTGATAAAATGGGAGTCTTCTTAAGACACAAGGCAAGATATCCACCCCGGGGTTCTTAAAATCCTACTACTTCCTCTTGCTCAAAGATTGCTAAAGTTTAGTAAGAGGAGAGCTCTCTTTTATTCTCTTATGGAAAAAAAACACTTAGCCAATTTTTCATTAACCTTTCCATAAGAAAAAGAGCTCATATTTATAGAGTGAAATGTGTTCATGATATGAATGACTCATCCTATGAGTCATGCAATGAATCATCAAAAATTAATGATTAATCAAGTGAGTCATGCAATGAATCATCTTATGAATCATTACATTTCAAAACCATGTGCTAATAAACCATGTGCTCAAACCATACCACTAAGTGACTCATCTCATGACTCATTATACATGGTATGTGTATTTCATAAATGAGAATACCAAATTATTATCACTAATACAGTATTTCATAAATACGGTATATAGTATTATTCCAATCTTTAACTAATTAGTCACTATATGACCAAATAAATCAAGAGTTGACCAAAAGTCAACTGTTGACCAAAAAGTCAACTAGTTGACTAAAAGTTAACTTTATGGGAAAAATACTGGAATTCATTTCCTAAGCACATAGCATTCCGATTTTACCGATATACATAACCGTTTATGTGTATCCGGAAGAAATCATATATGCGTATCAATCATACGCATCACTCCATAAATTGTGTTTCATAGGATTCAAGTACGCGCTTGGTGTGACTCTAGGGCCCAACTTAAAAAACTCGGTAGTGGATCATATCCATAAGTACAACAGAGGTGCTAGCTACACATGAAGACCACCCGGGTATAAGTTGTGATAAAGGTCTGCAAGATGCTTATCCAATTTTATCAGGACCACTCAATGATAATACCGTACAGTCCGGTCTCTTCGTCAAACCATGTCAAACTATTGAGCCTAGGGTATGGCAAACTGTCAAACCCTAATAGCTTGATTAGTGTTTATTGATATTAAACTCATAACCTATAAGATCAAACTGACACTCAGTTTATCTTATTCACCTTGGCCAAGGATTTCCAGGCTATAGTTATACCAAACAATCTTATGACATCAACCCCTATACTGGGAGAGACGAATCCCTTCTTGGCATCTCAATATCTACTTATGTCTCGGGATGTACCCAACAAGAACCGTTATGCACAATTCAATAAGAACTGTGGTTAGGTAAAAGTCTAAATACATCTTTACTGACATATAAGATATTGCACTCATGCCTCAGGTCAAGAGACTACTATGTACTATATCACTTGAGAACTTCTATTTGACAGTTAAGTATATTACCAACTAGATGTTCTCGGCGAGTCGTTCAGTCAACTCATTCACTAATGAGTCACCTGTATACTGTATATTGATGTCTCACATCAATGATCTAAGAGATTGATCATTTCCTTCAAAAGGAGAAATAAAGCATACACTAGTCTAAACCAAAGTGATGATGTCCTATCTCAACACTTCATCAACTAGGAACATTTTAGAATATACGTTACCGACTAATCAGATCTCTTCATTACGATCACTATCCGAAATGTCTGATAGTCTAGTATTTATTCTAAGGACATTATCTGTATATTTAGAACATCAGATAAATCTGACCAAAATAGCATACTATCATTTTGAACAAGGATGTTATATACATATAGGTCCTGTTACAATATACAATAATTGCCTGCAGGGCACCTATATCTAACACACCTATGGTCAACATCTTTTAGAATTAGTCTGAGCTTTATATTTTTTCTTTTACAAAATTGTTTCCATCTTTTAAGTCTTTATTCAGAAGCATTATGCATGTAAGCAACTGTTCTAACCTTTTCTATCATGGGTTTAATTTTAGTAAATGCACTTTGAACAATAAAATATGACAGATGCACCTAATATGAAAAAGATCACCATGACATGGCAATGATAAAGATGATCTGATAAAATCAACAGCTACATTGTTATTACTTGCATTATCTAGTGAAAGAGAAAATATTCTTTCTGAAATTTCTAATTTCATAAGTTCTTCAATTATTAAATTTGCAACATTAGCACCAGTATGTGACTCTTCTATTGCAATAAAAGAAACAACTCTTTTAAACATTTGCCAATTTTCATCAATCCAGTGTGCTGTGATACATAAATATCCAGTTTGTGCTCTAGATGTCCAAATATCAGAAGTTAAAGAAAATTTATAGTTTAAATTTTTAAAATAAGAAATTATTTTTTCTTGTTCCTCCTGATAATATTTTAAAATATCACGTTGACAGGTTTGACGAGAAAATTTTTTAAATGCAGGATAAAAACCATCCCTAAACATATCTTCAAATTCATCATCTTCTACTAATTTAAAAGGAAGGTTTTTAAGAATAATAAACCTGATTACGTATTTCCTGGCTCTGACAGCGTCATAGTTCCAATTACCGAGACTACCAGAAGAGGAGGATTGAGAAATCATTGATTGTCGGATATCACCTTGAGGAGTCTGGCCTTTGTTGTGTTTATCTAAATGACGTTTGAGGTGGTTGGTGCCGCTCTTATGATGAGCTTGAAAAATCTTGCCGCACAACGCACACTTAGCCTTCTGAGTGAGGATCCTACCGTGTTCATCCTTGGTGACGTCGATCTTCTCGTAAAAATTCCACACATCGGATCTTGGCCTTTTAGGAGATCTTGGTGCAGATTCGTCGCCACCGGATTCGGAATTAACTTCGGTAGGAGTAGACCCAGTAGGTGGACTCATTTCAGGATCGGGAGATAAGTTTTGCTCTTCATAATCAGATCTGGAAGCCATTTGATGAAAGGATTAGAAAGTATAAATAAGAGAGTATAAGAGTATAAGAGAGAGTATAAGAGTATAAGAGAGAAGTAGATGAGTTTTGGTGTGAAGAAAACAAATAAAAACCCCCCTCTATTTATAAGAGCCAGCCACCTAAACAAATGACCAAATAACCTCACAAAATAACCGTTTTTTGACCGTTTTTAGGGACAAAACGGTCAAACGACCGTTTATGNCGGGCCGAGGCCGGGCCGGGCCGGGGTCGGGCCGTGGCCCGGGCCTGGCTCCGAGCTTTTTGGACAGGCCTATACTACATATAGTATTTACTGTAGCATGAATGATGAATATTGGGTTCTCCTATTTGTATAGAGGAGTAGGTATATTATATGTACTTTTTAATATAGGAGAGATAAAAAGAAAATATAAATAACAAAAGACTTACAAAGAAATGAAGGGACAAACAAACAAACAAAATACCTTAGAAGAAATAAAGAGACTTGATATGTACATTGCTTTTGTTGTTCCTGGTGAATATTGCAATGACTTCGAATGAGGAAAGGGGTGAAATATATATACTATACTGGAGCAAGGTATGGACATGCTAAAGATACAAATTTGCATTCATGTATTTATTGAAATCCTTTAGAGTTTGCTCCTCAAGTTACTATATTACAAAGACACAAAATTGTATTCAGGTATCCATGGAATTCTGTAGATCTTGCTCCTCAAGTAACTATATTACAAAGAATTTGGACACCAGTGAATGCATTGTCAATAGAAAAGAACACCTTGTACTTATAAATTCATAATATATAGCGTTATTGCATGTCTAAATGTGTGCGCTAATTGACCTTGAAACTTAATTATCCTATTTTTTTGTATAAAAATGGTCATTTTAATACCCAAAAGTGTCATTGAAATTGACTATGACATATGTTTCAATTTGAGTAGTTTTCTTATGATATCGTTAAGAAGAGTCTTTTTCATATTTTATCTTTAAATTATTATATTTAATTATTTTTAACCAAGTATTTAGATATGCACTTTAGATAATATTTACATTGGAACATACCTAAATGTGAACTATTTTTTTGATTGTATTTATTTATATTGTTTTTATGGAATCATATATATTGTATTTACATCTGTACTACAATATTAAAAAGCTAGTGGGGTATTCATAATAGTCAAAAAACAAAGAACATTTCCTCCTTTCCTTTTTTTAAAAAGACATTTCCTCCTTTCCATTGCAATTGAGAGGGTAAATTCATAATTTTATAATGAAGATTTTTATTTCTTCTTATTCTTTCATCTTTTCTCTTTCTTTCTTCTAGAATATTTCTAAATTGTTCCCTGTCATGGAAATAAGAATGAAGCCCAAAAAATTAAATATGTTTTGAGGTATTTTGATAAGAATAAATATATGTTATCTACTATTGTGCATATTATCATATGAAGATAATGATAAGTAGATGAGAAAATTATGGAAGAAAAGAGAATATCAAGTTTAAAAAAAGGTAAGTTTATCTATCAAAACATATAACCTTTCTTTAGCTGTAAATAAATGCAATCTACTTCCAAAAAAAAGTGAAAAAAATTCATATCATTGGTAAACTTCACAAAACAAAACAAGAGAAGAAGAAGAAGAAGAAGAAGAAGAAGAAGAAGAAGAAGAAGAAGAAGAAGGGAAGTCAAGTAAATGAAGGAGGAAGTCAAGTAAATGAAGGAGTGAAGGAAATTTCCTCTTAGTCTTTGTAATTTAAAGGGCATATCGTAATTTTACAAGAATACTTTTTCACTTTCTTTTTCTCATTTTCTTTTATCTTTCCTTCTTAAGAACATTCTAGATCATTTAATGTCATCAAAATTCTAGATCATCTAATTTTACAAAAACTGGAGAAGTGTGAATGTTGGCTAATTTACAAAAATAGTTTTTCTTCTTTTTCTTTTCTTTTTCCTTCTTCAAGAACATTCTAAAATAAGATCGAAATATCTAAATCCATTATATTTTATTAGTTTAAAAAAGAAAGTGATGATTTTTTTAAAAAAGATCAGTTATTGTAAACTGAAAACATCCAAGTTTATTTACATATATCTGCACTACTATCTATGCTAATACTAATACATAATGAACCTAGTGAGGTAATAAATAGCTAGACAAATGGAGGGTATGGCCACCTTCCTTTTGTAATCGCAAGGGTAAAGTTGTGATTTTGTATAAGAAGTGAATCTAAGGTGACACCCTAACTCCCACCTAAGGACGCGGCCTAGAATCACATCATTTCCTAAATTTTTTTACGATCCGCTCCGTTGAACTTGATCTACACGTTCTTAAACCCAAACACACCAATTTTGGGGTGAATCCGTTGTGTTTTGACCATTCATTGAGCCTTGTAAAATGTTCTATTCATTCGAAACCGTTAAAATTATAGCGAGTGGATAAATGGTCAAAACACGACGGGTTTACCCCTAAATTAGCGTGTTTGAGTTTAAGAACGTGTAGATCAAGTTCAACGGAGCGGATAGTAAAAAAAAAAAAAATAGAAAATGTGATTTTAGGTCACGTCCTTAGGTGGGAGCCTAGGGTGTCACCTTAGATTCACTTTTCCCATATATATATATATATATATATATATATATAGTATATATATATATATATATATATAGCTATATATATATATATATATATATATTATAGGTAAAAGCTTATGTCAAGCTTAAGTGGATAGGAATAAAGTTTATATATAGGTAAACGCTTATGTCAACTTAAGTGGATAGGAATAAGTTACCACCAACTTTTTTAACCCGTTGAATATTGTAACTTGGGATCCGTGAGATAGATAAGAAGAATCTTTTTTAAGATTTGTTGCATATTTTGATGCAGCAAATCTTGACGAGCAAGAGGGTATGAGTGGGATAAAAAGTTTGGTGGAGCAATGGCCTCCTATCCACTTAAGTGATAGGAGTTTAACTCTCTCTCATTTTCTCATCTATATATATATATATATATATAGTAATAGTATATAATATATATGAGTAGAAGAAAAAGCTTGTGTCCACTTAAAGTGAGACATGCGCACGCAAACTTTTTTAGGCCCTTAGGATGTTTCGGCTAGGGAATCCTTGGCATGATATGAAGTGAGTTTTTATAATGTTAAAATGAAGTGGAATGTAATTCAAAGTTGTGGTGCACACTATTGCCTAATCCGCACTTAAGTGATAGGGAGATCTTTGCTCATATATAATATATATATATTATATATAAGTATATGATACTATTAGTATATAATATATATATATAGTATATATATATATATATAATATATATATATATACCTATTTATTTTTGTTTTATTACATCTAGAACATTCTAAATGATGACATGAGAATAGAATTTAAACTCCAATATATAATTAAATTGCAATACTCTTCATTTTTCTTTTTTATTTTAATCATTTGCTCCAATTATATTATCCTCAATAATGAAATTCTTTAGCAATTTTATGTTAACAATGTTTATTGAATTAATTACTGCATACCAGTTGAAAATACATTTTCTACATCAAACTTTATAATAATATTACATAAATTAAACCATTGTCAAGCTATTACTACATAAAAGATAGAAAATTTATTGGATAAGAACTTAATGTTTTGGAGAAAATGTGTCAATGCCCCAAAAATGAAAATTTCATGTGGCCCATCACCCCTAATTATTTCTATTTTGTATTAGCCCCTAAAATTGTATTTTATCCAAGTTACCCATTTTACCCCTTTTATTCTCCACCCAAAGATCCCCATAATCTCCTCCCTCTCTCCTCTCTCTAACCCACAATGCTGCTGCTCCTCCCTCCTCTCCTTCTCCTCTCTCATAACTCTAACATTCATTCTGCTCCTCCCTCATTTCCTCCTACTCTCTCCTAACTCTAACCCTAGCCCTCCTCCTCTCCCTCTTTATTTTCTCCTCCGACTCTGTCATCTTCCTCTCCCGCCTCCCCCTCCATCACCATTGGCCTCTCCTCTCGCTCTTCTTCCTCATCACTGCCACCTCCTACATCGTCTTTCACTGTCACTGTCTCCTACGTCGTCTCCTGTCGTTACCATCTTTCATTAACCCTAAGAAAAACTCTAGGGTGGTTCTCCTGCTCTCTTCCTCTTTCCTCATATTTATTCCCCCTCCATTGTTTTCTTAACTCTGCTCTTCATCAAAAGACTCTAAAAGCTTAGGTTTTGTGGCAAAACTAGTATAAATTTCTTCAATTTAACTATGTGTGTTGGAGAGTGAATGATAGTGAACTTGATTTTTGGGGCAAAATTAGTGAAGCTTGATTTGTTGGGGTTTTGATGCATTTAGAGGTTATTGTTTTTTGTGTGTTAGTAATATCCGAAATTTTTGATAAATTGTTATACAAGCTGTACTTTTTGTTGCTACAAATTTGGTTTTTATGTGTTATGATTGTAATCTTTTAGAATTGCACACAGTGTGTTTGTTGTTTTGCTTTAACTAGAGAACTTAGCGTACGTTGAATTCAATTGTTAAAAATTAGATTAATCTCATTCTAAAAACATGAAATTATATCTAGTACATGTTAACTATATCTACTACATGTTAACTTTAGCCAATATTTGGTAACTATATCTGATATCTATTTACTTTCACCGTACCTATTAACTATATTCGATACATGTTAACTTTAGTCATTACCTGTTAACTATACTCAGTACTTGTTAACTTTAACTAGTACCTATTAACTATACATCATACCTGTTAACTATACCAAGTACCTGTTAACTATATCTCGTACCTGTTAACTTTAGCCAATACATGTTAATTATTTTCAGTACAAAGATGAACCTACAAGCAAATATTACTCATCTTTAAGCAAAAGAAGACAAACAATACAACCCAAAGGTACATATATATGATGACATGTTCTCTACAACTTTATAATCCCACTGCAATCTATCATGGTAATCCCAACCCATAACCGATTCAATGAAATTATAAGCATTTTAGTTGTCAAGTACAAGCAATTCAGTTGTTGAAAGACTTGGGTATAGCAGAGTTAACATGACTATATATAAAAATATTTAACAGGTACTAGATATATTTAATAGGTACTGACTAAAATTGACAGGTACTATGTACAGTTAATAGATACTGGCTTAAGTTGATAGGTACTGAATATGGTTAATAAGTAATGACTAAAGTTAACAGGCATCGAATATAGTTAATATGTACTAATTAAAGTTAATAGATATAAGATATAATTAATAAGTATCGGCTAAAGTTAATAAGTAGTAGATATAGTTAACAGGTACTAATTAGCGTTAACAAGCAGTGGATATAGTTAACAGTGTAGGCGTCTAAAAATGCCTATAGGTGTCTGCACACAGCTCGAGACGGAGAGAAGATGACGAACATCGTTACCCGAGTCTAAGAGGATTATCTGACGCCAACAGGCGCCTGAGGCGAAACGGCGAATCAAGTGACCTGCACGCTCGACAATCAGCTAGCGCGCGCCAATAACCTCACGTGCGTCAATCAACATGCGCGCGTCAATCAGTTCATGAGCGTCGATCAACACGTGCGTGACAATCAGTTCGTGCACGTCGGTCAACACGCGCACGTTAATCAGCTTGCACGCGGGCGTCAATCAACACGCGTACGTCAACCAACACGCGTATATTAACTAACGCGCGTTCGACGGTCGGTCTTGCGGCGAAGCATACAAGTCAATAAAGCGAACCAAATACGCGACAAGAACAAGTCCCGGAAGAAAGAAAACAGAAAAGGGAAAAAGTCGGCGAACCCGCGCTAGCGCAGGACGGGGTGATCCGACCCGCACATGCGCGGGTCAGATCAGTCTGCCGCGCAGTTCGACCCCTGTTCGGTTTTTTTGACGGTTTTCTCAGGATTTATCTGTTCCAGGGGGTCCTAATTGACTTGATATCATCCCCAAACGTGGTTAGGCGGTTATTGACTGAAGATGAGGCCAAATCACTCATTCTCATCCACAAACCCGCATCCGGAGGCCTATTAATATGAGCCTACGGCCTCCATTTTTGGGGACGAATTATTATCAAGACGTGGAGGTGCTGCTGGATTGAGGAGTCAAGGAGCACGAATTTCAGCGAAGGCAAATCAGATCCCGGCGAACTTCGGCATAAAGAAGGAGCTATTCGAAGGATCTGAACCCCGTCCGTCCGTCCGTCCCTTGAGATTAGGCTTGGTCTTAATCTCGAGAAGAGCCCTGATTTCGCTTGGTCGATCTCAGCGCTTCAAATCAAATACTTACTCGGTGAAGACGAAGCTCTGCAGAATTTTTCATCAACCGGATCCAGATCAAAGGCGGTCCACGGATAAACCCCGGCATATGCAAAGATCCCACGCAAGCAGAAGACCGATAAACGATCTCCCTGCATTTGTTTTGAACGAGAGTTGTAATTTTTTTTTATTTTCATTGTGTAAGAGTCTTATAAAAAGACCATATTTTTGTATTTTCATTGTAACGACCGAAGTTGTAATGAATACCGCAATGAATATAACAATTTTCGACGCAAACAAACAGATACTGGATAAAGTTAATATGTACTGGATATAGTTAAGAAGTATTGAATGAAGTTAATAGGTATCAGATATAGTTAATATATAATGGGTAAACGTAACATTAAAGGAGTAAACTTAACATGTAATTGATAAACTAATACTAGGAGTCAAAATAAGTGTTACTAATGCTTTTTTATCTTTATTTTTGCTTTACAATAGTTTTTTCTCGTCTTTATTTGGGTAAAGCAAAAATTAAATTGTCCAATTGAACATAATCATGCATTCAAAATTAGAACTTTGCACTCTTCTTTGCATTTAAATGATAAGATAACTCATATAGCATTAACATGAGCCACAAAATCCTAATTCAACATAGTTTTGCATTATAAAAACTAAAAATTATTTTCAAATCAAAGCTCTAAATTTGTAGAGAACTCACACATCTCTGTTTAACATTTTAATCAAATAAATTACAAACAATTTCCAAACCACTACATATCATGTACCCATTTAACATACAACTCCAAGAAATCAAGTTAAGGATTGCGGCGAGCTCGAAGAGGAGATACTACTCTAAATAACATGTCCCTATTAAGTATCACAAGTACATGTTAACTATACTCTGTACCTGTTAATTAGAATTGGTTTTCGTTAGTCATCATATGTATATTTTAACTATAACAGGTACATGTTAACTATAAACTGTTCTGGTTAAGTATCACTTATAACTATTAACTTGTACCTATTAAAAATAACCTGTACCTATTAAAAGTAACTTATAACTCATATATTGGATAACTTCTCATTACCTACTAACTAATAAGCAAACGAATATTAGAGCTAACATGGCCATATATTTATATTTAACAATTATTGGGCATAGTTAACAGATTCTGGCTAAAGTTAACATGTATTGGGTATAGTTAACAGATACTGACCAAAGTGAACAAGTATCGAGTATAATTAATAGGTACTGGTTAAAGTTAACAGATATCAGATATTGTTAACAAATACTGGATAAAGTTAATAGGTAGTGGATATAATTAACAGGTATTGGCTAAAGTTAACATGTACAGAATATGATGACCCAAAAATGAAGTCAATGGACAATCATCTCAATTGAGTTTTACTTTAATTTTGTTTCATTTGTATAGATATAAATAATTCCATGTTTTTGATAATGAGATTAATCTAGTTTTTAACCATTGAATTCAATGTACGCTAAGTTCTCTCGTTAAAGCAAAACAACAAACACATTGTGTGCTATTCCAAAAGAACACAATCATAACACATAAAAATATCTCGCATTCATAAAAGTTATGCCCAACTAGTCCCATAAGCAGTTCATCAAATCACATTAACTTCATAAAAGAAATTATCAAACTTTTTATTTTTGAGGGCACATCTCATAGCATTTCCTCAAATACTTGGCATTCCAAAGTCCCCATTATCCTCCTCCTCCTTCATTACCCAGTAGATCCAAGCCCTAACCCTTACCTTTATCTCCTAGCCACCTTCTAACATCTTGCAGACCATCCCCCACCACCAAATCCATCCATACCCCTGCTGATATCCCTTTACTTCCCCTCACCATCAACCTCACTTCTTGATGAGCTCGACCTCTCCTTCCTTCTTTCCTACTCTTTTTCCATGTTCCTCTCTGTCCATCTGGACGACTGCCTCTCCTTCTCCTCTAAGTATTCTCAATGCTTGCCTAAGACAACGGGGTCGAAAGGTGCACTAGAGGTTGGCGGCAGCGGAGGGGGAGGCGGCAGAGGGAGACGGTGGGGTTGGAGGGGAAGATGAGTAAGAGGGAGAGACGAGGAAGGTTAGGGTTAGGGGAGAGGAGAAGAAAAGGAGGAGAGGAGGGAGTATCAATTGTGGTCTCCACAAGAAAAAAGATTGGCAGAGGAGGAGGAGGACGAGGAGAGTGGTATTTTTAAATTTTTTTTTTAGATTTTTTTCCCTTTTGGGAAGTGTAAATAGAAGCTGAATCACATAATCCCAATGTATTTGGGGCCAGTACACAAAGAAAATAATACGAGGGGTTGGACCACAAGAAATTTTTATTTTTGAGGCATTGATACAAATTTTCCTAATGTTTTTGCACGCGCATCACAAGTGCCAATGTGATATTTTTTTTTATAATAGATATTTAAACTAGTAAACACTAATGATATGCTCATGCCATGTTTTAGAAAGCCCTATAATAAAAAGAAAAAGAAATGAAAAGAAAGGGAAACATCTCTTACACAACATAATTTTACCCTTACAAAAATAATAGAAACGGTGGAAATGTCCCACTACTCATCTAAAAATTCACTACCTCTACTATTTTCATTATATAATAGATAAAACTCATTTTAATCTTAAACTAAATATAATTTGATTTAATCAGCTAATCTTCGCCAATAACATGTTCCAAACGGTTAAGATTGCTGACGAGTGCACTCCGCCGCCCCCAAGAGCCTCATCTTTCTCCTCTTCCAAATAATCAACCCAAACTCCGTTAAAACAAAATTCTCCCAAAAAAAAAATGCAGACATCTCTAACGACCTTATCCTCACTCACCCACTCCCAATTCTTCTACCTCTCTCACGGGTCGGTGACCAGAACCCTCACCACCGCCGCCGACCTCATCCGCTGCGGCGCCGCCGCATCCAACAAGAGAAGCGCCTCCTCCGCCTCTTCTGGGGCCCCACTAGGGTTCGTGTCGGCGATAGAGAGGGCGATGGACAAGGAGGAGGAGTATCGAAAGGCGAGGGCTCAGGTACAGAGGAAGGGCGTGGAGGTTGAAGGGTACATGATTGAAGGATCCTCTATCGGCGGCCATGAGACTTGCGTCATTGTGCCTAGTTTGAATGTGGCGTTCGATATTGGCCGGTGCCCGTCGAGGGCAGTGAACCAGGATAATCTGTTCATTACTCATGCTCATCTTGACCACATTGTAAGCTTGTGAGCGTTTCTTTGTTGGTGTTTGAATTGAAAATAATTTTATTTTTGTAAAATGATTGGTATAGGTAGTACTGTAATTCACATGCGCATATGATTGAATTGTGTTAAGAGTATAAAATCACAACCCTCAACCCTCTTACCATGACTTTGAAGCTCTACTGTAAGAAAGGATGGTAAAATGGTGTCAGAGCAATTCAGTTCAAATCCCATCGATTATACGTTTAAGCATATTTAAAATAAAACAGATGCCGTTGCATGGGTACCTGTTTTTTGCCCATGCAATGAAGTATAGCCCTTGACCCTCCCCACAACTTTGAAGTTTTGGTGTGGTGAGAGGGGTGTTAAGAAGTTGCATAACAGTTTAATTTTTATTGGTTCAGAGATGTCATGCATATCATAGCTTAAATATTAAGTAACAGAGAATGTCATTGATAAGTACGATTCAGACAGTGGGATGATGTATATACGATGTAGGACACATGAGGGATGGAGCAGTTGGACCGTCACAAGCCAAATGCGAATACATGTGCACTGTTGAATTGACCGCTAGGAAAAAGCAATATTTCCCAATCAGAAAAGTAGAACCAAACATATTAGATATAAAAATTGACTGTCTTGATGAGATGGAGCCAACCATCTTGGTAGATTTGCGTAATCCCATCAGTATCAACCGTATTCGGCAGAATTCTTAAATAATCAACCTTTTAGGATGTTAGTAAAGTTGAAGTCTATTTAGGATAGGAAACAAATTTAGATTTTGATTAAAATTTCAGCTGATTTGTTTTTCTCTATGATGGAGAGTATTTTAGGTAGTTTTTGAGAATTTCTATTTTTTAGGGATTCTATTCTTATTAGAAGTAGGCTTTGTTTTTTCGATTTAAGAAGGATTGTAAACCCCATGGGTGGATCAATTTTTATCAATTAAATTCCTGATATATTATTTTCTTTCTGCATTCGGAGTTCGTTCCTCGTGGATTTTGTGGATTTGGATAGCAGTAAACTCCGAGGTTATCACTTCTGCGCTGCACTAATATTTTTATTTGTTGTTGAACAAAGCGTTAATATAGTAGAGACCTATAAAGCATGTGTATGATAGTTCCGTATCTTTTAAGTATTGAGGTATAGAGAGCTAACCATGTGTTGAAACTTGAAAGAGAGAGATTCAGATTTCTTCTAGGGAATATCATTAGCGAGAATTCAAATATATTGTATATTGTAACCCTCTCTTCTAGTTTCACTGGAAGAGAAGATTTGAGCATAGCTTTTTATGATTCAAAAGAGGCATGAGTATGAGAGGTTCATGATTTTTGTTGATTATGTTATGATCGGGACAGAAGATTGTAGAAATGGACTGAATTTACACATACCAGATCAAAACAAGTTAAAATTCTAAGGGCAATATTTATTTAGCTGAAAATTTTATAGGGGAATCCCACAATTCCACTGCAAAGTCGGCACTTGCTCAGGAGAGAACCAATTTTCCCTGAAATGGTCAATTTATAGCCTTGCATTAGTATGATTTGTGGAATGGGTGCTTAAATGAACCTTACATTGTAGTGGCTGATGTTTGGCATTGGATGCTTGCCAATGAGAAGGTTTTAAGGTTGAGAATTACTGTAGGTTGTTTAAAGTGTTAGTTCTAAC